>NW_006159616.1:10637352-10639744 GCF_000334495.1 Tupaia belangeri chinensis
GAGAAGCGCAGAGAAGTAAAGGACACTGATGGCTCACTGCTGGTACCAGAATCTGGATTTGAAGCGACATCCTGGACGACCTCCAGTTCACCTCTAGGTACAGTCACAGTTGCCATCTTGTCGATAAAAAATAACAAACTCTAAAAAATAATAATAATTAATAATTAATAAATAATCGGCTTATTTCGTCCTCCTTCAGTCAGAGCTGGGACCTACGGGATCTCAGCCAGTGAGGAAAAGGAGAGAGGACTTTGAGAATTTTTTTTTGGAGAGGTTTTTGCTATAGGGTACATGTGCTGGCCAGAAAGCCAGAGAAAGAGACAGAAAGCAAGAAATCATCCCCCGGGGGGTTGGCCATGCCACAATCCCTTCTCCTCCATTCTCCTCTCAGGATCTTGGGCATGCACACGCGCCCGACATGAGTTTAAGCCACCTGGTCTAGGACTTGAACTACGGTCGACTTCATGGGAGCCCAACAACATAGCCATTATGTTGGCCCCAATGTGGTTTATTTCTAAGCAGAATATGAGTGACCTAGTGTTACCAAACTCAAATCAGGTTCGCTCGCCCAAGCGCTATAAAACCAAGCCATAGGCACATGGTGTGATGAAGGAAAGTATAGCTTTATTGCAAAGTGCAAAGCAAGGAGAGCGGGCAACTCATGCTGAAAAGATCTGGTCTCCCTGAGATGTTCCCCACATGCATTTTTAAGGGCAAAATTAGGGGCAGAGGTCCAGGCACATGATCAGTTCAGTGATTGGTTTAAGAGGGCGTGATCAACTCGAGGGCATTCTTGATTGGTGAGGCCTTAGATAATCTGTAGACAGAAGTCTGCGTTTTTTCTAAGGTCTACAAAAGAAAGAAGAAAAAGAAAGAAGAGAGAAAGGAAGTTAGAAAGGAAGGGGAAAAAGGAAGATATGAAAACAAGCAAGAACCCGCTAATGTATTTTCTAGGGTTCCTGAAATATAAAGTCCATTTGCATTGTAATGGCCCAGGGTAAGGAGTAAGTCTTCAGACTTTGGTTATGGTAATGACCAACATGGACGAGTGAGGGCCATTTGACCTCTAAAACTCTCACTTAAAGGAAAGAAGGTTTTCATTTCAAAGTGTAAGATGTTTTGTAGACTGGAAACTGCTGGTTGTGAGCTCAGAGACTCTAGGCTGAATGGTTCTGGGCACCTGAAGAGGAATTTGATTATCTAAGGCCTCACCAATCAAGAATGCCCCCAGGGAACCAGCAGTTAGCATAATGGCTATGTCGCTGGATTCCCACGTAGTCGACCGCGGCTCCTGTCCCGGACCCAGTGGCTTAAAACTCACGCCAGGCGCATGTGCGTGCATGCCCAAGATCCCAAGAGGAGAATGGAGGAGAAGGGATTGCAGCGTGACCATCCCCCCTGGGGGGTGATTTCTCGCTTTCTGTCTCTATGTCTCTCTCTGTCTGGCGAGCGCACGCGCCCTTTAGCGAAAAACCTCTCAAAAAAAAAAAAGAATGCCCTCGAACTGATCATGCACCTGGGACCTCTGCCCCTAATTTTGCCCTTAAAAATGCATGTGGGGAACATCTCAGGGAGACCAGGTCTTTTCAGCATGAGCTGCCCGCTCTCCTTGCTTTGCGCTTTGCAATAAAGCTGTATTTTCCTTCATCACACAATGTGCCTATGGCTTGGTTTTATAGCGCTTGGGCGAGTGAACCTGATTTGAGTTCAGTAACAGATAGAAAAAGACAATTCCATGCCATCCTGGGCTGCATTACCTGACCCAGACTCATGCTAGGTAAGATGTGACTATCCGTGTGGAGGTGGGTGACTCACCAGACGTTGATGTGTTCGTGATCGGCAGGATGCTCAGAGCTCCAGAAGAACCAGGTTGCAGCTCCAGCTCCAGGAATCTGGGTCTCTTACCACTCTGCAGAAGCTTTTATTGGCCTTTCTAAGTACCCCCTCTCATTTTCGACTACTGCCTTCCAATGAGAAAGCAAAATCTGATTGGATTCTTGAAACAACACCCAGTTAATCCTGATGGAGTTTTTGCCTTTCTCAGGAAGGTAGAATCAAAATCACTAAAGGGAAAGAATTACAGATTGGGTGAGGGAACTTACCAAGAACTCGATCATTCATATACTTTACGAACACTGAATTTCACTAATATATGACTGTTATCCTCAGTGTGAGATGGGGATGGGGTTGGGGGGGAGAAGAGAATCTCTATCCCTAACTCAAAAGTTCGGGTGAAAATCATTGATAATAGGCAAAGTAGCAAGAGAAAAGGAAAATATTTAATTTTTTTCTTTTAGAGATTTTTGCTATAGGGCATGTGTGTTTGACAGAGACAGAAAGCAAGAAATCACACACATCCGCCCCCCCCCCCGGGGGGGGGGGGGGGGGGGGG
>NW_006159616.1:10640677-10642260 GCF_000334495.1 Tupaia belangeri chinensis
TGTGAGGATGAAGAGCAGGGGTGAATGACTTACTTTTTTTTTTGGAGAGGTTTTTCGCTATAGGGCGCGTGTGCTCACCAGATAGACAGAGACATAGAGACAGAAAGCAAGAAATCACACACACCCCCCCCCCCCCCGGGGGGGGAGGGGAGGGTGGCAGCGCTGCAATCCCTTTGCTTCCATTCTCCTCTTGGGATTTTAGGCAGGCACGTACATGCCCAATGTGTTTCAAGCCACTGGGTCTACAATGCGAATTGCTGTCGACCACATGTTTAACATCTATCATGCACACTAGAGGCCTAGAAAATGATGACTTCGGAGAATTGGCAAAGTGGTTGTGGCTTAACCAGGCTATCCCGTGACGAGGTGGGGGGAAGAGGATGAACAGGCCCAGTGCTCAGTAAATTATTCTCTTTGGAAGCCGAATCAACCAACACGTTCTGAAACGGGAGGTGCCAGGGACAAAGCTATGCAGGAGCACAGGTTGTCTTATTAAGCCACTGCAGTTCCTGAGATGGATACTGTTTGCTAACGGCTTCCACCTTTGTAAGTTGTGGGGGGAGAAATGTAGAAATGTTACTGTCATAGGATGGGAGGGTGTTGAGCTGCGTTGTACAGTCTTTGGTTCTTGGGGTCCAGATCACTAAAGTTAGAGACCTGTCCCTAGGCGCAAAATAAAGCCATGACTACAATGAAAGTGGGTAGGAAAGAGAATTTCATAGGAAAGAAAGAGTTTAGAAAAGAAGTACTCCCCAAAGACCTTTGGGCAGGCAGGTTGCTAGGTAGCAACTGCTGCGTTTGGAACTGGTTTAGGTGTTACTTTTATTACCAGAGGTGATCATGATTATATAACGGTGGGAGGTCTGTCACACTACCTATGTCCTTTGAATTCCCAGGCTTGGGGAACCAGCAGTTAGCGTAATGGCTATGTCGCTGGAGAGATCCAACCAAACATTTTGGTCAACATTCCGAATCCCATTGAGGCAATAAATGAATTGGGCAGTCTATCCTAATTAGGCATCATGGCTCACCCTGGGCATGCGCAGTTAGGTAACCAAATTCCTCAGATTCTTCACCTGTGAGAGAGATGCACAAGCAAGCACAGAAAAAAAAACCTGGGAATTCATTCTTCTTTTTTTTTTCTTTTCTTTTCTTTTCTTTTTTTTTTTTTTTTTTGAGAGGTTTTTGCTCTAGGGGAGGTGACATACAGAGAAATAGAGAAAGAAAGCAAGAAATCCCCCCCCAGGGGGGATGGTCACGCCGCAATCCCTTCTCCTCCATTCTCCTCTCAGGATCTTGGACATGCACACACACACACCCGTCGTGAGTTTTAAGCCACCGGGTCTGGGACGCCAACCGTGGTCGACTACGTGGGAGTTCAGCGACATAGCCATTACGCTAACTGCTGGTCCCTATTTTATTTTATTTGTTATTGTTAATTTTTAATTTGACCAGAGAGAGACAGGGAGAGAAAGGGAAAGTGAAAGCAAACCTGCAGGTCCAGGACTCAAACCACAGTCAGCCATTTGGGAGTCCAGCACTTTAACCACATCACCTGCCTACCCCAAGCATTTTTTTTTACG
>NW_006159616.1:10642831-10646465 GCF_000334495.1 Tupaia belangeri chinensis
CAATCCCTGCTCTGCATCTGAAAGGTTCTTTAGCCTTCTCTGGGTGTGGTGGTGCACTCCTTATGGAGAAGTTCTTTAGCTCCTTCCCCACACCTAACAGTTAGTTCTCTGCATTAGAAAAGAAGATGAGATTTTCTCTAGATGGGATTACCACCAAGGGATACACCTGGCCCTGGTCTGACTAATCTCTTATAGACTTGTTAACTGCTTGTCTCCTTGTACTATAAATAAAGAGGCCCAGTTTGTCTGGGTGGCTCAAGCCGCTCAAGTAGCGGCTCAGCAGTGGCACAAGTTGCTTGGGCTACTTAGGCTCAGGCTGCCTGTGTCCGTTTCCTCTCTCTCCCTTTGTCTCATTCTTTCCAATTCCCAGGTCCTGGCAAGATGGAGGGCTTTCTCTTTCTCGTCCTCTTTCTCTTCTTCACCAGCAGCCCTCTGATCATGATTCAGCCAGACCCAAGCCCTGGGGTGGACGCTGACAGACTATGTGGGAATCCAGCAATGTAACCGTTACACCATCTGCTGGTGCCTGAACATTTTTTTTAGAGACATTTTTCCTGTAGAGTGTGTGAACTCGCCAGACAGACAGAGAGTAAGTGAGAAATCACCCCCTGGGGGGATGGCCATGCCATAATTCCTTCTCCTTCATTCTCCTCTTGAGATTTGGGCACACATGTACATGGTCTGGGAGGGAGTTTCAAGCCTCTGGACCTGGGACTCGAACTATGTTCAGCCATGTGGAGCCCAGTGATATAACCATTATGCAATCTGCTAATCCTGATAATGTTTTTAAAGTCCACAGTTGTACCTTTATCTCAGGTCCTCATTTCTTCTACCATTACAGAATTACTTTTCACCATCCTTAATCAGAATTTTCAGGGCCACCTTATGGTATAGTGGTTACATCACTGGACTCTCACATGGCCAACCATGGTTTGAGTCTTGGACCTGGTGGCTTGAAAATCACACCAAGTGTATATGTGAGGATGCTCAAAATCCAAGGAGGAGAATGGAGGAGAAAGGATTGTGGTGTGGCCATCCCCCCAATTTCTCACTTTCCTTCTCACTATCTCTGTCTCTTTCTGGTGAGTATGCATACACTATGGCAAATAAACCTCCAAAATAAAAAGAATTTTTTGAAATAAGAATTTTTATAGGGACTAGCACTTAGCATAATGGCTATGTCGCTGGACTTCCATGTAGTCAACCACAGTTCGCATCCTGGACCCAGTGGCTTCAAACTCAAACACCAGACACGTGTGCGGGCGGGCCCAAGATCCTGAGGGGAGAATGGAGGAGAAGGGATTGCGGTGTGGCCATCCCCCCTGGGGGTGATTTCTCACTTTCTGTCTCTTTATCTTTCTGGTGAGCGCATGTGCCCTGTAGCAAAAACCTCTCCAAATAACAAAACAAAACAATTTTTATATAGGTCGGGGCCAGCAGTTGGCGTAATGGCTATGTCGCTGGACTCCCATGTAGTCAACCACAGTTCGAGTCCCGGACCCGGTGGCTTAAACACACCAGGCACGTGAACACACATGCCCAAGATCCCAAGAGGAGAATGGAGGAGAAGAGATTGCAGTGTGGCCATCCCCCCTGGGGAGTGATTTCTAGCTTTCTGTCTCTCTGTCTCTGTTTTTCTGGCAAGTGCACGCACCTGATAGCAAAAACCTCTCCAAAAAAAATTTTTTTTCATACAGGTCAAGTTTCCATTACATTTTTAATTTTGGGCCTGAAAACAAGGAATGTGAGCTGGCAGATGCCAGAGAGCAGCACTGATGGCCACACCTGGAGAGTCAGGCTTCCCCATGTCTGCCAGGTACTGAGGCCGAAGCTGTGGGCTCTTCTGGATGTGGAGAGAAATAAACACGGGCCACACGTGTACACCTGTGATCACGGCCATTATCACCTGGGAACATTTCCTTTTAGACCCTGGGCTTCTCCCACAGTCAGACATTTCCTGGGCAACCATCAGCCCGTCATTTTCCAGGGCCCTCGAGCCTGACCATGATCCCATTAGCCCCTTTTCGAGTATATTTTGATAATTAATGTTTCCCCAACATTAGAAAATTGATGTAAATGCAGCTTCATAAAGCTTTTACCTGCTACTTCTCCAACATAGAGAATTTGATTAGAGACACCATTAGCCATATAAGTTGTTATAGTAAATTAAGATGGAGACCAGGCCCAAGTAATCATTTCTCTTTTTTTTAAACAATTATTTATTTATTTAACTCCATTTGTTATTATTTTTCAATTTGACCAGACAGAAACAGAGAGACAGGAAAAGCAAGAAAGGAAGCTGCCAGGTCAAGACTCGAACCATGGTCAGCCATATGGGAATCCAGCCATTAACCACCATGCCACCTGCTGGCCCAGGCCCAAGTAATCATTAAGCAAACGAAACTGGTTAGGTCTCACACATAGTCTCAATATTGCTCGACCTATAAACATAAAGCCAAACCTACGAGGCCATTTCTGATAAATGCTTATGTTAGAACTAAAACTTAACTCCAGCCAATCAGCAGTAGCCAACAAACAGGACATATGACTAGGCACTTTCCAACAAAGTCCCTTAAAAAGGCAACTTTGTTATTGTCAACAAGCCAAATAATCTCTTTATTTTGCTTCTACATTTTCCCAATAAATACTTCTCTCAGACATCTTGGCATTGGAATACTTTACCCCTTTGGTCCGGTATTCCCCAAGTCATGAATTGCTTCTTACTAAAATAAATTCTTTAAGATTTTGTTGTGTCGGGACCAGCAGGAGGCATGGTGGTTAGGGCACTGGACACACTCCCACATGACTGACCACAGTTCAAGTCCTGGTGTGAGTTTTAAATTGTCAGGTCCAGGTCTTGAACCATGATCAACTATGTGGGAGTCCAGCAACATAGCCATTACGCCACCTGCTGGTCCCTGCTGGACTAATTTTAATAAAAAGTGAAGATGGGATATGGCCTGCTGACCCCACAAAGAATGGGGTAATAATTCGCCCAGACTACCATGTAACTATTTTCTGAAGTCCACTTCCTTATCAAGAAGCCAGCCCCCTACACAGACTGCTAGATATAAACTCCAGTCGGCCTGCAGCCTGAAGCCCCTCATTAGCAACCCTCTTTCGGGACCCCCTCGCATTCAAGAGCATTGCTCTTTCAATTTAACGCTGCTTTACTATCCACTCCTTCGCACTTCTGACCATGAGACATGAACTCAGCAACTCAGAAATTCTGAGTTGGAGTACAATAGTGCTCAAAAATAAAGTAAGATATTTTAGCATCCTAACAACAAAAAAACTAGCTTATGCTTTTAATAATAAAAAATTTCTATGCAATAAAAATTTGACCCAAATTTAAGGTATCCTAAATGAATGCAGATCTTTCGTAAGATAAATGTTGCCTCATCCATTGATTTATTTAGTTGGTCAAATCTTGGGGCCCGAGAATCTCTGATTCAGAAAGGTTTTGTTTGTTTGTTTGTTTGTTTGTTTGTTTTGAGAGGTTTTTGCTATAGGGCACGTGCACTCACCAGACAGAGACAGAGAGATAGAAAGCGAGAAATCACCCCCCAGGAGGGGATGGCCACACCACAATCCCTTCTCCTCCATTCTCCTTTCAGGATCTTGGACACACACA
>NW_006159616.1:10646516-10650331 GCF_000334495.1 Tupaia belangeri chinensis
TTTTTAGAGGTTTTTGCTATAGGGCACGTGCACTCGCCAGATAGACTGAGAGAGACAGAGAGACAGAAAGTGAGAAATCACCCCCCAGGGGGGATAGCCACGCCGCAATTCCTTCTCCTCCATTCTCCTCTCGGGATCTTGGACACACACACACACACACACACACACACACACACGCCTGGCGTGAGTTTTAAGCCACAAGGTCCGGGACGCAAACCACGGTTGACTACATGAGAGTCCAGCGACATAGCCATTACGCCAACTGCTGGTCCCCAGAAAGTTTTTCAATCTTTGCCATTATTCTCCTTCTAGTTATTATATTCACTTCTCTAATGTTTTATATTCTTTCTAGGATTTAAATGTTTTCCATCAATCACTCCCTGCCATCAAGATTAGACAACTTTAAAAAATTCAACATCTGCTAGATGGCGTGGTGGTTAAGGCACTGGACTCTCACATGGCCAACCGTGGTTCAAGTCCTGGACCCGGTGGCTTGAAAATCATACTCAGGCCCTCCATCTTCCACTTCTCACCTGGCCCTAGCTGAGCTGGCCCAGGTGCAAGAGTCCAAAGAAGGCGAGAGAGAGACAGGAATCTGCCGTGACCTCACCCGGGGGGAATGAGCCCAGGACCTCCTCCTAACTCTCCCTCCTTGACTTCCAAGTGCTCCTGGACCTCCTGCTTCTGGGAACCCTGTATCCCTCCCCTGTGCTCCACCCCTGCCCTGAGCCCTGCTTTTGCCCAAGTTCCTAGCCAATCCTGGAGGTGCATCGCCAAGCTCTGGAGCCTGCAGCAGCTGGAGAGGTTCAGGACCGTCCCCACCTGGAGGAAGCTTCACTCTGTGTAGACCCACGTGGCTCTGGTTTCCCTGCACAGATGTCCTGCAGGTGCGTCTTCTCTAGAAGACAGAGACAGGAATGAATGAGGCACCCGCACAGGGGTCACCCACTTTCCACCTACCCCCTGCCGAAGAACAAGCCTCTGCCAGGCTCCCGGGTCTACTTCGCTCGAGAGTCCTGGGGCTAAGTTTTCATCCCAGAAGGAAACGGAAACCAGCTTCAGGCAAATGAACTCTCACCCACAAGGATGCCGCCTGCTGTCCCAGGTCTTGCTGAGCGGCAGCCCTTTGGGGAAGGCGCACGGCTGTGCCCGGAAGAGTACCTCTGGCCAGGCGCTAGCTGAACAAAACCACCTAAGTCCAGATTCAGCTTCCGCCACTGTCTCAGCTCTCCAGGGCCTCTGCGTCCTGATCCAGGGTCCAGCCCTTCTCTCAGCCCACACGTCCTATCCTCGGAGATGCATAAGAGAGGGAAATGTCAGGCCGGTGTAGAAGTTAAGGTGGCTGGATCCCACATGACCAACCATGACCGTACAGTTTGAGTCTCAGATGTGATGGGGGAAAAAAAACCACTCCAAACGAGTGTGCATGCTCACCCCAAACCCCAAGAGAATGGAGGAGATGGGATTGCAGCATGGCCATTCCCCCACAGTGGTGATTTCTCACTTTCTGTCTCTCCCTCTGTCTCTCTCTGGCCAGCACACATGCCCTATATCTAACTAAACAAGTAAAAAGAAAGAGGGTCTCATGTTCAAATTCCGACATCACCAATGAGGGATTTAGGCTGATGGTCTCATGTCCATGGGCCCCAAGTGTTCTTGCTGGACTGCTGGGTATGGTAGGCCAGCCAGGGAGACAGGGATGTTTTATTTTCCTCTGCCCTGAGGCCAACTCCCTTCTGGATCATCTGGAAGCCTCTGTCTGAGCATTTGTACACACATACGTACGGCGAGGCCTTTGCTCTGATCCTTAGAGCCCCAAGGTTCTGTCATAGAACCCCACTGATAGCGGCACAGAACAGTCTGATTCTGGCTCTGTGTGGGAAGGTCTGCGTTCCAGTTCAAGGCTTCCTTGTCCAACACGGGGGCTGCATGCGCGCCTTGATCCAGGTTGGCTGGAGCTGGGGAACGTTGGGGGTGGATGGTGGTGGCAAGACCCAGTTGGGAGTACCACACTCTCTCTTTCCCTCTCTCTCTCCTTCCCTCTCTCTCTCCTTCTTTATCTCTTTCTCTTTTTCTGTCTTTCATGGGAGAAATAAATAAACTTAAAAAAAAAAAAAGTCATTTTTTCACATCTGGGAACTGGAGCCATCAGCCTGGTCCTATCTCTTCCCTCCTTGACTCATTCAACAAGCTCGTTCTTGAGCGGCTGCAGATGCAACAAGATGGCCCCAGTCTCTGGTTCGTGGGCTCTGGGGTGAAAACCAAGAAAACAAGGCCAGAGTTTTAAAACCAAGAAAACCAAGCATTGTTACTGATTTTCTGAAAAAAAACACACAGACTGGTTTGGAAAGTTATAAAGGCTGACCAGCTCCAAGTTGAATAATCCTGTTACAGGCACTGCTCACTTCAGGACCAAATTCTGTCCCCCACGGCTAGGTCATTAAGCCAATTGGTTGATAATCAAGGAGCCGAAGGGTGGATGTCTTGCGGTGTGTCCTGGCACCATAGGTTATGTATTTTTCAATAGCTATCACAGGACACCAAGGTAGAATAATGTCCTTCTGCCATACAAAAAGCACACATCACATAAGTGCCAGAAGGCATCAAGACACCACAACACGGTAGTATAAGTGCCCTAATTGTTATTGATTCTGAGTATTATTATTGGTGCACAATAAAGTACAAATTTATAAATGAAATATGTAGTCTTGCGTGATTATGAATGCTTTGTGCAATGAATCCTGAATGACCACAGGAGGGAAACAAAGTCGGAGAAAGGGAATTCCCTGTGCTGGAGAATTGGTCATAGTATGAGCAGCCGTTAAACAGGCAGGTCGTTAAGTGAGGAGTGGCTGTATTTGGGTCATTGGGCAACACCTTTCTGAGACCTAGGGAGGAACCAGCCATGGGGATTGCAGGCATCACGCTGGGGCGCTGGGGCCCTGGGGCCCTGGGGCCGACTGTGCAAATCCCGATGTGGCCAAGTGTTTGGCCAACTTAAGAGCAGGAAGAAAGATACCAAGGTGGGCCAAGAGGAGGGCAAGGAGAAGGCATGGATGGACCATGCAGAACGTGGTGCAAAAAGGGGATCTACTAGAAGATTGTCCAAGGTTACTTTTATGATTCTGGTTAATTTGTGTGTGTGTGTGTGTGTGTGTGTGTGTGTGTGTGTGATAACAAGCACATGCGAGTGTATGAGAGAGAGAGAAAAACACCCTCAACAGGGTCTCAAAATGCCATGATCCCATCTCCTTAGCCCTCCTCCTCCTCCTCCTCAGAATCCTGGGTACTCACCTTCTCCCAGCATGTTTTTAGGCCAACCCAGGGACTTGAACCCACAGCTGGCCTTGTGGCTTCCAGGGTACTACATTACTGCCTTCTCCAATGGATAGACCTGGTTAGTGTTTTAATTCTCACCATGAGAGTTGCATGGAGATCAGGCCGTGCAGGACAAAGGGGAAGGGATGCAAGGAGTGAACACGACCCTGGCCCAGGACTGGAGAAGGTGGTCATCATGGAACCAATGGGTGGACAGACATAAGAGGGCCCTAGCATTAGCAGGCTGCAGGAAGTTTGGGCATGGTCATGAGGGAAAGAAAGGAATGAAGGGCCATCACCAAAACAGTCCTCTGGGGGCTGGTCCTCTCTTTAGGCTGGCAGATGGCTATGAGCTGAGTGCTCGTATCCCCTGAAACAAATATACCAAGACTTTGATCCTCAGCATGATGGCATTTAGGGATGGAGCCTTGGGAAGCAATTAGGTTTGGATGATGTTATGGAGGTAGGACTGCCATTGATGCTGGAACAAGCAGGAA
>NW_006159616.1:10650362-10731982 GCF_000334495.1 Tupaia belangeri chinensis
GACCCAAATGGGATTGGTACCTGTTGCGTAAAGAGATAAAACTTGGTGAATAAGGAAAGGAAACTTTATTGAGTGAGGCCAACACCAAAGAGAGCAAGACTGGAGCCAGTAATTCTCCGCAGTACTGGACGAGAGACAGAGCACACATGAGAAAGGAGTAACGTCAGGTACTTTTAAAACCAAAGGACAAGGACACTGTCGTGGGGAAAGGCATGGTTTCAGTTGCCAGCAGTCAACTGTGGTCTGGAAATAGTAACTGGAAAATTCAGAAATAAATAATATAGAAGTTTAAAAATATGTGCCACAAGGGACCAGTAGATGACACGGTGGTTAAGGCACTGCAATCCCATGTGGCCAACCATGGTTTGAATCCTGGAGCTGGTGGCTTGCTTTCTCATTTTACTCTCTCTGTCTTTTTCTGGTTTGTGCACATACTCTGTAGCAAATTAAAATAATAATGATGATGATAAATAAAGTTGAATAGGGGCCAACAGGTGGTGTGGTTTTTAAGGCGCTGGACTCCCATGTGGCCAACCACAGTTCAAGTCCCAGACCTGACAGCTTGCTTTCTTACTCTCTGTCTCTCTCTGGAGAGTGCACATGCCCTGTAGCAAATTTTTAAAAATAATAATAATGATAAATAAAATTATGTAATTCTTTAAAAAGTAAAATAAAACAAATAATTCTTTAATCAAAATATGCACCATTCCAAGTAGCATGTTCAAATTGGCGTGCCATCCTGCATCATCCCACCTGGGACAGGAGTCATTCCTTTGTCCCACATAGCTATAGCCTACCTGCCAATTAGTCACTTAGTAGCCATTTCAGTTATGAGATCGACTGTCACCTATTATGGTCTTGTGTTCAAGTAACCCTTACTTTACTTGATAATGGCCCTATGCCCAAGAGTAACGATGCTGGCAATTTGGATATGCCAACGAGATGGTATAAAGAGCCTTCTTTATGTGAAAGGTGGAAGCTCCCCACATGCACGTATCACGTTCGATACTTCCTGTGGCTTCTGGCATCTACCGAGGATCATGGACTGTCTTCCCCACAAATAAGTGTAATTCATCTTCAATCACCCTACTGACGTGTCCAGAGGATAACTACTAAAACAACACCCATCGTTAACTGATGAGAATCCGGGTTCTATTTCCTGGCTTCCCTGTACTTCACTGAGCTTTTGGTTTATTTGTTTGCTACAGGGTATGTGCACTAGTTGGAGAGAGACAGGGAGGGAGGAGTGGGTAGGCACTCCTTAACTACCTGCCTTTACTATCATGCCATTGGCTGGCCCTTGAACTTTTTCTACTGCCATATTCTTTTAAATTTTTCAAAAATTTTGATTGCCAGAGGGCACATCCACTCACCAGAGAGAGAGAGAAAGAGAGAGAGTGCACATCCTCAGTGGAGGTGTGGTCACGCCACAATCCTTTTTCCTCCATTTTTCCCTCCTGTCAGGATTTTGGGCCTGCATACACACATGACCAGCATATTTTCCAAGCCTCCAGGGCCAGGATTCGAACCATGGTTGGCCATGTGGGTTCTGGCTTTCTGTGCATAGCACTTAACCACTGCATTATGGGGCTGGACTTACCATCACATTCTTGTTCCTTGACCAGTGATGAAATAACATTGTATGATCGTATTGATGTAAATGTCCAAAATCAGCAAATTAGTAGAGATGGAGAGTAAATTAGTGGTTTTCAGAGGCTGGGAGGTCAGGGAAAATGGGAAATGACTATTAATGGGTACAGAGTTTCTCTGGGGGGTGATGAAATGTTTTAAAGATGATGATGGTGATGTCTGCATAACTGCGAATATACTGGAGACCACTGAAGAGCTTACTTTAAATGGATGAATTGTATGCTACGTGAAAAAAAGTTTTAATATTTAATTCCATTTGTTATTATATATATATATATATATATTTTTTTTTTTAACTTGACCAGAGAGGACACACACAGAGAGAGAAAGGGAAAGCAAGAAAACAAGCCACCAGGTACAGGACTCAAACTGTGGTGGGCCATGTGGGAATCCAGCACCTCTAACCACCATGCCAACTGCCAGCCCTGTGAAATTTTTTAAAATGCTACACTCCACATTAAATTCTTATTTTTTATTTGCCTTCATGTGCACTCCTCAAAGAGAGAGATGAGAAGGAGGGAAAGGGAGAAAGCGCCCTCCAGTGGGACATGGTCATGCCATGGTCTCTTTATGTCTCCATGCTGTTGGGATCTGGGGCACACACACTCACACACCTGTGTCTTTTTCAAGTATCTAGAGACAGAATTCAAACTTCAGTCAACCGAGTGGGATCCAGCTCCCTTAACCACTAGGCCATGGAGCCAGTCCACTCTAGATTTTTTTAATTAGAAAAAAATTGATGGGGGGAAACCAATGGCTTGTGTAATGGTTACATCCCTGGACTCCCAAGTAGTCTACCAAGATTCAAGTCCTGGACCTGGTGGTTTAAAACTCATGCCAGGCATGTGTGTGTGCATGCCCCAAATCCCGAAAGGATATTGGAGAAGTGTGGTTATCCCCCCTGAGGGGATGATTTCTCACTTCTGTCTCTCTGTCTCTCTGTGTCTCCAGTGAATGCACACGCCCCATCACAAAAATCTCTCTTTCAAAAAAAATTTTTTTTTTGGCATAGGGAGTGTGTACTCACCAAAGACAGAGAAAGAGAGACAGAGGAAAAATGAGAAAGCAATCGGGGGAGGGGGGGCACACCACAATTCCTTTCCTCCATTCTTCTCTCAGGAGTTTGGGTATGCATGCACACACCCAGCGTGTTTCCCAGCCACCGAGTCTGGGATTTGAACTGCGCAGTCAGCCACACTGGATCTAGTCATCTCAACTTCCACACTATCTGCTGGCCCCTAACTTTTTTTCATTTTGAAAAACATCTCCTTTTTATAGAAGTGTTATTTACATTTACATGTAGTGGGCTTAGTGTTGTTATGTATGATTGGATTAATGAGTGAAATTTCAACTTTTTTTTTTCATTTTAACTAATGTGGTCAATATTGATAGATATGACCCATAGAAACAAAACTTTCTGAAATCTTCAATACATTTTAGGATGATAAAGGGATATCCTGAGACCAAAAAGTTTGATAACCGCTGATGTACGAAGTTCACCAAACATAGAAGCAGTTGTTTTCCACAGTGGTAAGAGGCTCAGTAACAATTCTTTTCCCTTTCTATCATCCTACTGGTATTGAACTCTGTACAAACCATATCACATCCAGTTTCATCAGCCTGGCAAGGTTAGCCCCGGGCGCGTGACCACGCTCTCCACGCCCCCTTAGGTGTCTTAGTTTAAACAAGGCAAACCAATCATAAATGCAAATATTTACATTTGTCTTTTCCATTGTAACACTTTATCTCTTTCGTTTCTTCTCCTAGTCGCCTTCTTGCATACTTTTCCAGAATTATTTATTTACTAGAGTGCAAGTGTGCTTGCTGGAGAGAGAGAGAGAGAGAGACAGGGAGAGACAGGGAGAGAGAGAGAGTGGGAGACAGGGAGAAGGAGAGAAGATGATACCCCCATTGGCATATGGTCACACTACAATCCCTTCTCCATCTCTCCCTTTTTGTGGGATTTCAAGCTCGCACATGTCAGGTCTGGGATGTCAGGTCTCCTGGCATGTCAGGTCTGGGACTCAAACAGCATGGTTGGTTAGGTGGGCTCCAGCTGCTTAACTCCCAGGCCACAGAGCGAGCCCTGATGTGAAACATTGCACAGCAGGGAAACACAACCCCAGCCACTCACAATGGAAGTCGAGAATTGCTAAGTAGGTTTAAGGTGTTCTCACCACACAAAAAAAGTATGTGAAGTGATAGATGTGCTAATTATTTTGATTTAATAATTCTACTATATTTATGTGTTTGTGTGTGTATCAAAGCATTATACTGTTCCCCCATAAGCATGCATAATTATTAATTTTTTAAAAAATGCTTATAAGCGAAAATGGGCCAGCAGACGGCATGGTGGTTAAAGTGCTGGATCCTTATGACTGACAGTGTGGTTCAAATCCTGGAGCCTGCAGCTTGAAAATAATGTGGGGGCTTGTGCATATGTGCCCGAAATCCTGAAAGGAGAGTAGGGGAGAAAGGACTGCAGCATGACCATCCCCCCAGGGGGTAATTTCTCACTTTCCCTCTCTGCCTCTCTTCTGAACTCATGCACCCCATAGCAAAACCTTTAAGAAAAAAACAAAACAAACAAAAAGTACTCTTCACTTTCTACTTTTCCTCAGGGATTGAAGGTGGGCGTGAACTAAGAGGCAGCAGTCCCCTCACCGAGGTCCTGGGCCTTGCAGTCTCCCCAATTCCCCACCTGGGCCTGTTTGCTCCTTCCCTGACTGGCCTGGAGGCTTGGCGTATGTGTTTCATGGGCAGCTTGACGTCAGCCTACCTGGTGGGGAGGACTCCTGCAGTGGGCAAGGGGTGGAAAGGTCTCAGGGGGAGTTGAGGGTCTGGGTTCTCAGGAATCACATGCATCCCGACTCTGTCTGAATGTGGGCTGTGGGAGTTTCAGTCCAGGAGACAGCAACACCTAGCAGGAAAAATTCACAAGCCTGCCCTCACGATCTCTGTACAGACCTCAGAGATGTCTCATTTCTCAGAGGAAAAAAACCAAGGCCCAGAGGTGTGAACGGACGTGCCCAGCAAATCCCTGTCTGGCAGGGATTAGAACCTCAAAATATGCAAGGAACAATTTGCGTTTAGAGTCAATGCAGGAGATTTCCAGGCATCAGTACACCCAAGTGCATACCAACCCTCAGATGCTTTCCAAGACAAACTGAAGGGGACATGGAGGGAATCTGGTCTGGAAATCTTTTTTCTTTTTTGGAGAGGTTTTCGCTATAGGGCATGTGTGCTCGCCAGACAGACAGAGAGAGACATAGAGACAGAAAGCGAGAAATCACTCCCCCAGGGGGGATGGTCACGCCGCAATTCCCTTCTCCTCCATTCTCCTCTCGGGATCTTGGGCACGCACGCACATGCGCCCGGCGTGAGTTTTAAGCCACCGGGTCCGGGACGCGAACCGCAGTCGACTATGTGGGAGTCCAGCGACATAGCCATTACACTAACTGCTGGTTCCCTAGTCTGGAAATCTTTTCACATCTGTTCCTGAGATTATTTTTTCACATCTGTTCCGGAGATTTGGTGCTGCCTCAGACTCAGAAACTGAAATCACAACTACTTGCAAATTGGTGTCAAATCAGCCACCAGGTGGCAGCCTTGTTCCAGGGTGCTACTTAGGAAATGGGGCTGGGTTCTACAGTCCAGGCAGCTTGACCTGGCAGAGGGAACAGCCTGCGTGTGGGTGGACATCTCATGTCTGGGCTGTCCCGTGTGGCCTGGGCTGTTTTCTAGATTACCCTGTTCTCTTTGAGTGTTAAACAATGACAACGGCTGTTACATTTACGGAGGCTTATTGTGCACTGAGCTCTGGGCTCAGCGTTTCCATCTTTATAGCCATTTGAAACTAATTAGAGAGGGACTGTAGCCTCTTCAAAGCGTCACAGCTTATAAGTGGTGGGACTGGGATGGTGGCTTGTCTGTTTGTCAGTGCTCCTGACGATGACACTACACTGCCCCAGTTCCTGGGAATGTGCTTATTGTAAAGCTGTGTAATAAAATTCTAAGTCTTGAGTTCCTATGCAGCTGAGGGCAGCCTTGAGGAGCATCCAGTATAATGCTTACTGTGTATCTTTTTCCTCTGCAGAATCTGCTATTCCAAAGAAACTGTGCAAGTAAGATAAAAATAAAGTAGCTTAGCTAGTGGAGTGGTTCCCACGGTAAATCCATGGTCCAGCCAGCGCCATCAGCATTGGCATCCCCTAGGAATATTAGAAATTCAGCCCCTTGGCCCCACCTCAGACCTACTGATTCAAGACCTCGAGGGGTGGGGTCAGCCTCCTACCTGTGTTCTAACGAGGCTCCCCTCGCCACACACACACCCATGAAGTTTGAGAACCACCGTTTGATCTGAAGTGGAGATATAGGACAAAGACCCTCATCTTGAGAGGAGGCAGGGAACCCTCCACCCAGGCCAGCCTGAGCTGCTGCTATTACATTTGTTGACCTGTTTATAATGCTTTAGTTTAATTCTTTTTTTATTCTAATGTTTGCCATAGGGCATATGTGTTCGCTGGAGATAGAGAGAGGGGAAAGTGGGAAATCATCCCCAGGAGGGATGGCCATGCCATAGTCTCTTTTTCTCCATTTTCCTCTTGAGGTTTTGGGCACACACGCAGATGCGCCCGGCCTGTTTTACGAGCCACTGGGTCTGGGACTTGAACCGCGCCATTGGCCATGTGGGATCCAGCTGCCTTAACCTCCATGCCATCTGCTGGCCCTAGTTTAATTTTTGAACTGTTTATGCTCTAGTTCAGGAGTCCCTAACCGCCAGGCCGTGGACCAGCTCGTGGCCCTAGATACTGGACCACACAGCAGGAGGGGAGCAGCAGGTGAGGGAGTGAAGAGTCTGTGTTTCCACCACTCCTCACCACTGGCGTTATCGCCTGAGCCCGGCCTCCTATCAGTTCAGCAGTGGCATCAGCGTCTTACAGGAGCCCCCAGATGGTGCCACCTAGTAGCAGGAAAACAAGCTCAGGGCACCCGCTGGGTCTGCATCATGGTGAGCGGTGTTATCATTTCATCATGCACTACAATGCAATAATAATAGGAAAAAGTGCACAAGACATGCAGTGCTGGCGACTCATCCTGAAACCACACACCCCGTCCCACCCCAGTCTGTGGATAAATTGTTTTTCCAATCTGTGGAAGCTGATCCCTGGTGCCAAAAATGTTGCGACCCCTGCTCTAGCTCAGGCACTTCTGGCCACGGCAGCATGATAGTCACATTCTGAAGTGTGTGTGCATGGAAGGTTAAGGACCGCTGACCAGGTTGGGGAGCAGGGAGCCATAAGGGCCCACCCATGTGTGGATTACAGAGCACGACTGCCTTGCCCCTCCTAAAATGTCCCTATGCTCATCCCAGGAATCTGTGAATGTCTCTCTCTCTCTCTCTATATATATATATATGTATATATATATATATATATATATGTATATACAACTATATATATATACGTATATATGTATATACAAATATATATATATATATATATAGTTGTCAGAAAAGTCATAATGTATCTTTCTCTATATTTTTTCTATGCAAAAATGAGTCATGACTTTTCTGACAACCACATTATATATTGGAGCTCTCATGACACTGCATTTCTCCGGCATCCCCCAGGGTCTCCCTCACTCCATCCCTCCTCACCTCCAAGATCTCCAGGTCCCCCAAGGCTTTTCTGTCTTCTAAGACTGCATTTAATGCTCTCCTCCCGCTGGAATGCAGGCTCTGGGAGGTCAGGGCCTGGCTCTATTGTGGCTCAGTGACTGTGGAATGAATGGGTGGGTCTGGAGGTATGAGGAAAGCCAGCTCTGCTGCACTGACAGCCTCCTGGACCTTGTGTCCTGGCTCAGCTTCCTCCACCTCCTGGCTCCTCCTTCCCCTCCACCATCACTCACTCAGCAAACATGTACCGAGCCGTGGTATGTGCCAGGTTTGACAGTCAGAGACAGTGTCACTGAGTAGACTCTTGGGGGCCTCAGGAAGGAACTGGAGTAGAATAGGAAGCCTGAGGCCAGCAGGTGTCCTGTACAGAGGAGGACGAAACCAGACTTCCACACTTTGATTATATTGTCTGTGGTACGAATCACCGAACACGCATGTGCCTGTGAACCAGCACACAGAGAACTGGAGTTTCTGCTGGCATTTCTTGGAAGAGGCAGCTCTGTACAAGGATGACCAAACACGCACGCTTGTGGCCATGGGTTCGAGTCCTAACTCGAGGCCTCAGTAGCTGTGCAACTGTGGGCCAGTCAGTTCCTCTTTCTTTCTTTGTGCCCTCATCTGTAAAACAGAACCGACCCAACCACTCCTACCCCAGCGCACGTGACTTGGATCATTGTGGCGGCAACCCAGTGAACTGGAAGGGAGGAACTGTGGCATAGCCAAGCCTGTTCAGGCCAGATCCTCGCTCTTGGTGTATGCCCAACCCACAGTGAATTCTAATACTGAATATTTTCTTGCCTTCTTTTTTGAGGGCAAAGGGTCCTTTGCTCAAATGCCGTAGCAGGTGCCAAAAATAAAAGGAAAGGATTCATGAGAGAATACGCTTGTCCATTGATGGCATTTTTCTGCTTTGCTTTGATTGTTTCTTTGGTTTTAGTGGGAGAATAGGTTAGATGGTTGCCGGGACCACAGTCAGGTTGAAACCACTGGTGGTGGGGATGGATGGCAGGTTCTAAAGACGGAAAGCAGAGAGGTGTTCACCTCTTGGAAACTGACAGAAGCATCCACAGGAGACACCTTGCTCTGCGTCCACAGTAGGAGACACTGAACTCTGGGAAGAATAAGGGGTCTTTGAGGACCCTACTGGCTGGAGCATGGGCATAGAGCTCCACCTTGGGGCTGGGGTCTATGGGGTGGAGCTGGACAGAGATTCAAAGTGGAGAACAAATGAGCTGGCCCCGTTGCCTAGTGGTTAAGGCAGCTGAATCCCACATGGGTGCCTTCGGATTGAATCCTGCCCCAATGACTTGAAAAACACTCAGGCATGTGCGTATGTGTGCCCCAAACCCCGAGACAGAGAACTGGAGGGGAAAGAACTGTGTCATGACCTCACCCCTTAGAAGGTACTTTCCTCCTCTCCCGGACTCTCTCTTTAGCAAGTGCACACTCCCTCTGGCAATGGAAGGAAAGGCAAAAAGGAAAAAAGGTAGATTCAGTGGGGAACAGCGAGGGTCCAGGGAGGAGCCCCCAAAAGATCACAGATCATTTATTCGCTCAGCCAGTAACTTTCCAGCACAAACTGCTGGCCACGCCCGTGCCTATAGCAGCAGTACAGACTGAGTGGGGAGTGATGGAGAGCTGCCATTCAAAGGAAGGCTGGGCTAGAACCTTAAATCCTGGAAGGTAAAGAGAGCCCTGAGGACCGGGTGGCGACAGCAGCAGAAGCACTGGTGGGATGACTTTCTCTCTCTCTCTCTCAGAAGAAATGACTACACTTTATTTATTTATTTATTTATTTTTGAGAGATTTTTGCTATAGGGCGCGTGCGCTCGCCAGACAGAGACAGACATAGAGGCAAAAAGTGAGAAATCACCCACCAGGGGGGATGGCCACGCCGCAATCCCTTCTCCTCCATTCTCCTCTCGGGATCTTGGGCACACACGCACACACGTCCCACGTGAGTTTTAAGCCACCAGGTCCGGGACACGAACCGCAGTCGACTACATGGGAGTCCAGCAACATAGCCATTACACTAACTGCTGGTCCCACTTCATTTATTTTTTTAAAGGCAGATTAGGAAGCCGGCATTCTCAACCCAAGGTTGGCCATCAGCGCCAGGTGGACTCCTGTCCTGATTTCTTTTGTCAGAAGAAATCTGACAGAAGACCCGCCCTCATTCTTAAACCATTTACTAGAAGGTTCTCCCCTCTGCCCAAACTCATAAAAAGATGTGTGAGCTCCGAGGTGGAGGGAGATGTGGCGTGTCTTCTTCTCCTGAGTTCCAGGGCCTGCACGCCTTCCCTTGCACGGGCAACGACGGGAGAGCTGGACTCGCCTCAGCACCAGCTCTTGCAAATCTCGCAGTCAGATCTAGTTCTCCCATTGGACCAGCTGCTCCTTGAGGGCACTTAGCAAGTCATGAGAATGTGAAGGAGTCACACCACTCAGAGCCCCAGTTTCCCCTCCTGTGAAACGAGGGGGTGGAACTCAAGGACTCTTCCCGCCCTCTCTCCCAGTCCAGGTCTATCTTCTCTACGCACATGGCACTGCGGTAGCATCAAAGAGCTTTATTGCGGGGTGAAAGAGAACGGAACCTGTGGTCTGGAGTGGGGAAAGGTACAGTCAAGCACAGACCATGGTTCCGAGGGCCCCTCTGGTGGGCCGGGTCTGATATCTGGGGTCATCTGTAGCCACTCACTGTCCAGCAGGCCTGGAATGACACTGCAGGCCTCCAGCTGGTTCTGCTGAGCTGCCAGTGGGGCCGGGGCACTTCTCAGAAGCGTGGAAGAGGGTGCAGGCGAGGTGGCGGGACAGGGATTGCATGCTCCCGCCGGGACATGGCACATCGCGGTGGTCTGGGGAAGGCCGAAGTGTAAGTGCTCTCTTGGGGGCCGGCCTCCAGTGCAAGCCAGCTCTGCTTCAGCCGCTCATAGAGGCCATAGTTTGTAGGGGGAGCTGCAAGGGAAACCAGGGTCTGGGTGAACAGGGCTTAAAGGAGGAGTATGGCCCCAACTGGCTACAAGAAAATGTTATGGGGGTCCTGAGATTTTTCCCAAGGTGCTCTACCAGGGACTGAGGCTGGCAGGGCACCTGAAGGAAGAACTAGCTCTGCAGGAGTCTCAGGTGGGGCCTGCTCCCTGAGGACCCGAGAGAGACCAGGTGCTGGACAGAGGCCTTGGAGAGGTTAGCCCTGGTGTGCTGGGAGAGGACCATGTGGGTTGTGCAAGTGATGTCAGGGGAACCCACACACCAGTAAGGTAGAGCGAGGGCAGCTCCTTCTCCTACTGATGGCCCTTTACGTGGACAGGCAGGACGACAGAGACAGTGGCGCGGTGTCCTCTGGTGGGGATGGGGGTGCTGGACATGCAGATCCGATCAAGGCAGGCTCCTGCCTGGATGCCTTCAACGTCTTTGACCATGTGTGGGACAGTGTCTACCCTCTTCATGTGCTCTACAAGCCCATAAGTGGCCCTCTTCTGCTCCTGCCTCACAACTTTTTCACTTACTGTCCCCTTCGCAGAAAAGTTCTTCCCCTAAATCCCTATGTCGCTCCCTCCTTCTCCGTTCAATTGTCCCCTCGAGAAAGACTGTTTCCCATCATTCCCAGAAGGCATTTACCCCACGTCTCTTTCTGTTCATCACCCATTTTCTTCTCGGAGCATAGGTCTCTGTCAGAAATGATTCTATTTGCTCAATTTGAAGTTACCATATTCATGTATGGTGTCTTATCTGTCTGTCTACCAGAACGTCAACTCCCTGAGGGGGGAAATTCCTCAGTGTTTATCAGTGCAGTGTTCCCAGGTGCCATGAGGTGGAACGCCACCTGAGGAATAGTCAGGCACTGCTCATCAAAGGAGCGGCTGTTGGGGAGCGTGGAGGCTGGTGCTCCCCGCCCCCTGTGCTCCTGGTAAACATGTGGCCATGCCATTATCCCAGGTGTCAGGAGGAGGGCAGGTGACCGCCTTAGAGGAAAATAGGACTTTTTCCCCTTTAAGGTCATCTTGGATCCTTCTGCAAGAGGAGGCACACCTTAGCCCTGTGCATTCGTGGACCCCTTACAGACTGACGCAGAGAAACCCTGAACCACAGAAGTACCGAGAAGTGGGAAGTCGGACTTCTCCGGCAGCCACAGCAACTTCTGCGTACTCCAGGTCCGGAGCGAGGGCAGGCCCGGGTTATAACTGTGCCGGTTGTAGTGGTCGTCGTACGTGCTGATCAGATAGCGGTGCGAGGGCTCCCGGTGGTGGGTGAGCAGGTGCTTGTACGGGAGGCCCTGGAAGGCAGACACCGTGGGAATGTCACTGATCAAAGCAAGGCATCCTCTTGGCCATGGATGGATGGAGACAGGACTGCTCCACCTGAGGGTCTGGTGGAGATGAGTCCTTCATGGCTGGCAGTGAGCCCTCAGGGCCACCAAATAGATGTCATGCTGGTTTGTCCCATGCTACTGCAGCCCACCTTCAAACATGCCCCAGTTCACTACAGTCAGTCCTCTGTGTGATCGGTCCCAGGCTATGCCAAGTCAGTTCCTCCCTAGAATGAACTATGGCGGCACATTAAATTAAAGTCCAGACACTAGGCCAAATGGGGGGAGCATGAGCCACTTCACTGCCAGCCCTTGGGATCTGAAATTACAGCTGTAGACTTGTCCCAAGCCTCGTTCATGCAAGTGTGTATTTCCATGACACGTGAAAGACGGCGAATACCAGCCCGACATCCGCGCCCTGTATTTCAATCAGATACTGTGGGAAGAAGCAGAGACCACGCCATAAATCACCTTCTCTTGCAAAGGATTTACGGCTGCCCCAGCTGGAATTAAGGGGAGCGGTTTCTTTGGTGGGGAGTTATTTACAGGGAGAAGAAAGCCATGTTCTCCTTACTCTGGGATGTTTGCCTGACTTGGTGCTTTTCCTAGGAAAGTCCTCGTGGTCCTGGGAGGGAACCCTGGGGACCCGGCTGATTTACAAGGAGGATAATGCCATTTTCCATGTGGTCCTCCTTGTCTGGAGCAGACAGGGAGGTCTGTGTCTGCTCTGGTCTGGAAACGCTGCCCCCAATATTTCACATTTGGCTCCATACATAAATCAGATCACAATGCCAGAGGGGGCCGAGGGGAGGGCCCCAGGCACTGAGCAGGGTTCCCAGGAGCTACACCACCAGGTGCCTGTGCCAGGGAAAGCGAGTCGGAGGCTTTCCCATCAGCAAAGGAAAGTGCTGAGGAGGCACTGCAGCAGGAAAGGAGGGAAGCCAAGAGGGACGGTCTTGCCTTTTTGTTTGTTGGTTGGTTTGGTTTGGTTTGGGGCGTGGCCCTGCTTGTCTCGATTGTGTACCTGCGATTTTTGTTCTCACCTGGTATAGGTATAAGGCAGGAGAGAGGGATATTAAACATGTAGTTAGGGTAAAGGCCCAAGATGGAGACACATAAGCTGTACCCATGATGGAGTCACAATGGCTAAGTTTTTAACAAAGAGCTGGCTGCATTAGGGCTCAAAACAACTACTGCTAAGGGCAACTGTTTCTATTTGCTAAGTACCTTCTAACAAGCAGTGCAGGTGATATGTTCTAGGACCCCACAAAGAATGGGGTGATAAATCACCACACCACCCTGTCACTATTTCCTGAAGCCCGCTTCCTTATCAGAGAGCCAGCCCATGCTTAGACTGCTGAAGAAACCCCTCGCCTCAGCTCCTCCTCGGCAGCCCACTTCCAGGAGCCCTCTCTGCTCAGAGAGCTTTCCTCTCCTTCAATAAACCTCGCTTTGCTATCCCCTCCTGCGATCCAAGCTTCTAATCCTTTGTGACTGCAATCCACAAATCCTGCAATGGTAAGGTAACAGACTTGGAGACAATAGTGTTGTTTTGTTTTTGCTAAAGCTAGTAAATGCTCGCCACAGAGAGAGGAGAGAAACACACACACCCTCCCTGAGGAATAGCCAAGCTTCAGTTTCTTCTCCTCCATCTCTCCCTCTATTGACGATTTGGGGCATGCATGTACATCATGTGCCGGGCATGTTTCTTAAGTCACTGGGTCTGGGACTCGAATAGTTCAGTTGGCCAGGGGATCCAGGGGTCCTAACCACCAGACAATAAAGCCAGCCTGGGACAATTGCCTCAGAAAAGAGTCTATGGCAGTTCCCAGGAGGAGGGGCAGGCCATGTTCTGCAGGGCCACAGGGCAAAGCTCCAGGCTGGTTAGGAGGTGGAAGTGAGGAGAGTGCAGGGCCCAGAGCCTTTACTGTAGTTTCTGTGGGCGGACAAGCAAGTTTGAGAAAGCTCAGGATTTAACAGTGTGAATAATGTCGGTGAGCTCTGGACTATAGGAATGAGCTCTAGTTGTCCAGCGCTTGACCCTGAGTGATATGAGACAGAGGGAATGTTGGCATGGTGTGGGAGAATTCGATCAAAGAAGCTGCTGAGGAGATGGGCTTTGGGTAGTTGGTTTGCCTATGAAAAGTGTGTTTACAAGCAAGTTATTCACTACCTCTTAGCTAACTTTGGGGTAGTCTCTCTGATTAGCAATGCCCCCACAATGTCAAAGCATTGTAAGATACAGAAAATAAAGCACACAGTTAATACACCTGCTTAGGGAAAAAGTATGGGAAGGAGTGCTCCCTGGGGGGTGATAAGGCCATCTATCAACTTGGAGAACAGACTCAGTATTTGCCTGAGAGGGAGGAGCATAGAGTGGTGGTGGGAGATGAAGAAAGAAGCTGCCTAGGAGGAGGAATGCAAAATGATGCCAACAGGAGAGCTAACAGAGTTGAAACAGCCTCATGGAAACAGTCTGTGTCCAGGGCCTGGGCAGGCAAGTAGGCAGTTTGAGTAGAAAACATTGAAATAAATATCTCATTGTTTGGTGCTCTCGCTCTTTCTTACTTGTAACCAGACTTTGTTTCTGTGTGGTTATCCATTAGGCAGGGTTTGGAACAGGTCCAAAGATCCTTAAGAAAGGCTAATGCAGTGAGAACAAGGCTAAGTACCTTGCGTACACTGATGCTTGAAGACTGGGAGCCCCGGATGGCAGGTTCTAATTTTGACTGGCATATATGAAAACGCATTTGTGTCTTCAGTGCCCACTAAGGTCAGTAGCCCTGGAGCATAGACATGCCTTGGAGTTGCCAGCTCAGCACAGGCCTGCCAGTGCAGTCCAGAGATGCCAACACAGTTCGAGAATGCCGGCGGAGTCCAAATATGCTAACATGGTCCAGGGACTCCAGCGCAGTCCAGGGATTCAAGCACAGTCCAGAGATGCCAGCACACAGCCGGAAATCTGGCACTATGTATGCTGGCATGGAGCTCCAAATTCAGAAGAGACATAGTCCACTCTGGACTATGAAATGGGATCTGAGGACATTCTTTGCCTGCTTTGCAGAGCAGCCACCTGCTTGGTCCCTTACTCATGAGCCACAAGGTGCTGGACAAGAATCGCACCAACTCTGAGTGCTGCACTGAACAATCTCTTGGATCACTTCAAGTTCTAAAATGCTCCGATTCCTAACGATGCTCACTGCCTTGTTCCATACTTTCCCACTCTCACTCCAAGTTTGAGCAGGTATGCCGTCAGGTGGGGTGGAGTGGGGAGACAGAAATCACCTCCAAGAACAGCAGGCTGGTGAAAGAAGCAGCTTAGGGGAACCCACAGAGTGTGGTGGGGACAGAGCACAGCTGTACACCAGGTGGGTGAGTCCCTACAAGCTTGCTCTCCCTAGGGGTACCCGGTGGGAGGCGCCCACAGGGATTAATGTAGGAGATGAGGGAAAGACCAGGATCTCTGAGCCTCTGACACTCTCTTGCCCTCCTTGGGTGGGGGAGGCATGGCCTGAGGTTGCAGGACTCTGCTCCCTGCTCTGAACACAATGATACACGCACACAGGCACCCATAAATGAGGACAGTGTATAAATGGTCCTCCACTTGGGGCACAGATGATGTAAAACTTTGTTCATCCAAACATCACACCATTGCTCTTGGAGAACCTGTGTGAGGCCTTCGTTCGAACTGTACCTCCTGGTTATTCTTTCTCACAGCCTTTGTCTGCATTTGTTGCAACAGCATGACACAATTCAGGTGCTAGGATTTGGGGTGAGGTGGAGGAGAATACTGCCGGCTTGAGACTAGACACATCATCTGCTACTTGGGGAAGTAAGGATTAGAGCCAGACTGGGAGGTTATAACTGAGACTCCTTGGAACCAGCAGATGGCATAATGGTTACATCACTGGACTCCCACATAGTCACCCCTGCAGTTCAAGTCCCAGACCCAGTGATTTAAAACTCATGCTAGGCATGTGTACGTGCATGCCCAAAATCCCGAGAGGAGAATAGAGAAGGAATTGCGGTGTGGCGAGCACATATGTCCTCTAGCCCACCCTCCACCCCCCCAAAAAATAAATAAGCCAGCTCTTTAGAAAAATAAATAAATAAAAAAATAATAGAGACTCCTGTTTCCCCAGAGGGGATGGAGCCTATAAGAAGCTGACTGGTGGCCCCTGAGCCTCTTACCTCCACTCTCCTCTTCCCATACCACCTGGAGATCTGGTCTGGTCTGTGGCCTGGAAAGGGGACAAACTCTTTTCTGTAAATGCTTTGTGGTGTCTTCTCAGTGGCTCGGGTGAACTAGAAAAGACCAAATATTCAGGAGCTCCTCTGAGATGCCACTGTCAAACCTCTGTGGATCCCCTTCCCTCCTGGGTCATTGGAAGAACGGCAGAGAAAAGGTAAGTAGGACCCCCGGACCATGCTGCGCAGCACAGGAAAGCAGCTTGCTCGGGGGCTGGTAGCCCGTATCCACATCCTTCCGAAAAGCTACGGTCAGCTCACCTGGCCCCCTCTTCCTGGTCTCAGCCCATTTCTGTCTCCCCTTCTATCTCCCTGGCCCTCTCCCCTACTTGTCTCCTCTCTTCCTTTTTTCCTTTGCACCTCACTCTCCCCAATTCCACTTTCTCCTCCTCATTGTATTATGTTTTCTAATTGATTGTCTTAAAACTTAATAAGGTAAAATACACACAACATAAATTTGACCATTTTAGCCATTTTTAAGTGTACAAGTTCAGCAGCATTAAGTACGTCCCTACTGTAGTGTAGCTAGTCACCGCCACCCATCTCCAGAACTCTGTCTTGTTAAACTAGAACTCTGTTCCCATTAAATACTCCCCCTCTCCCCTCCCCTCAGCCCCTGACAACCACCATTCTACTTTCTGTCTGTATGAATTTGCCTATTATGGGTATCCCAGAAAAGTGCAGTCACACAATATGTGTACTTTCATGTCTGGCCTGTTTCACTGAGCACATCTTCAGGATGCACCCATGTGGTGGGATGTGTCAGAATTTCCTTCCGTTTTAAAGCTGAAGGACATTCCATTGCACGTGTGTGTACCACATTTTGTCTCTCCATTCTATTGGTGAGTACTTGGGTTGCGTCTGTCTTTAGGCTACTGTGAATAATGTTGCTATGAATGCAGATATGCAAATCTCTTTTTGGGTCCCTGCTTTCAATTCTTTTGGATATACACCCCGAAGTGGAATTACTGGGTCTGGTAATTCTAAGTTTCCGTTTTTGAGGAGTTTTCCAGAGCAGCTGCACCATTTTACATTCCCAACAGCAGTGCATAAGACTCCCTGTTTCTGCAGTCCTCAACAACACCTGGTATTTTCTCTTTTTTTGACAATAGCTATCCTAACGAGTGCAAAGAAGAATCTCATTGTGGTTTTGATTTGCATTTCCCTAATGATTACTGGTGTTGAACATTTTTTCGTGTGTTTGTTGGCCGTGTGTATCTTGTTTTCAGAAAAGTCTATTCAAGTCCTTGGCCCATTTTTTAATTACGCTCTTTCCTTTTTGGTTGAATTGTAGGAATTCTGTATCTATTTTGGACAATAATCCCTTATCAGATATGTGATTTGAAAGTATTTTCTGCCATTCCATGAATTGCCATTTTACTTTGTCAATATTGTTTTTTGATACACAAAAGTTTTTATTTTGATGAATTCCAATTTGTCTTTTTTTATCTTTCATTGCCTGTGCTTTTGGTGTCATGTCCAAGAACTCATTGTGAAATGCAATGTCACGGAACTTTGCCCCGTGCTTTCTTCTAAGAATTTTATAGCTTTAGGTCTTACATCTAGGCCTCTGATACACTCTAAGCTAATTTTCATGTATGGTATTAGGTAAGAATACAACTTCATGCTTTCTCTTATGGATTTCCAGTTCTCCCAACACCCATTGTTGAACAGACTGTCCTTTCTCCATTGAATGTTCCTGGAACCCTTGTCAAAAATCATGTGACACACAGCTAGCAGGTGTTGGGGAGGCTGATTCCACATGGCTGACTGCACGGTTTGAGTTCTGGACCCAGCAGCTGAAAAACACACTGGGCACCTGTGCATGCATGCATGCCCAGATCCCTAAAGGAGGGAGAAATGAAGAAGGGATCATGGCATGCCCATCCCCTGTGGACATGCTTTCTCATTTTTCTCCTCTCATTCTCTCTGGCAGTTTTTTTTTTTTTTAATTGACATATAGGCAAGCATTTATTTCTAGGCTCTCTCTCTTGATTCATTGGTCTATGTAATTGTCATTACCCCAGTGTCACACTGTCTTGAGTGTTGTAGATTCGTAGTTATTTTTTTTCCCTTTTTTTTCTTTGCTATAGGGTGCGTGCGCTCGTCAGACAGACAGAGACATAGAGACAGAAAGCGAGAAATCACCCCCCAGGGGGGATGGTCACGCCGCAATCCCTTCTTTCCATTCTCCTCTTGGGATCTTGGGCACGTACGCACACGTGCCTGGCGTGAGTTTTAAGCTACCGGGTCCGGGATGCGAACCGCGGTCAACTATGTGGGAGTCCAGCAACATAGCCATTACGCTAACTGCTGGTTCCCATCGTAGTCAGTTTTGAAATCAGGACATGTAAGTCCTCTAACTTAGTTCTTTTTAAAAATTGTTTTGTTTATTTGGGGTCTCCTAAGATTCCATATAAATTTTAGAATGGATTTTTTTTTATTTTTCCTAGAAAAAATGTTATTGGGATTTCAACGGGAATTGCATTGAATCTATAGATAGCTTTGCATAGTATAAACATCTTAACAATAGTAAGTCTTCATCCATAAATGCAGAATGTTGTTCCCTTTCTTTATGTCAACTTTAATTTTTTCAGTAGTGTTGGGGAATCTGGTATATCTCTTTCATCTCCTCAATTAAATATATTCCTAAGCATTTTATTCTTCTTGATGTTATTGTAAATAGAATTGTTTTCTTAATTTCCTTTTCAAATTATTAGTATATAAAAACATAACTGATTTATTTTCATTGTTGTCTAGTTTTTGCTATAGGGTGTGTGCACTTGCCAGAGAGAAAGGGGGTGGGGAGGGGGTGTTGAGAAGTCACCCTTTAGGAGGATGGGTAATCACACCACATTCTCTTCTCCAATTTCCTTTCAAAATTTTGGGCACACACGCACACATACCCAGTATGTTTTTCAAGCCACTAGGTCTGAGACTTGAATCACTTAGTGGCCATGTGCAGTTCAATTGCCTAATATACCACGCTACTGACTGGTCCCATAGCATAGTTTATCGCTGTTGATTTTGTTTCCTGAACCTTGCTATATTTATTATTTTTTTTTCTTTTTGGAGAGGTTTTTACTATAGAGTGTGTGCATTCACCAGAAAGGCAGAGAGAGACAGAGAGACAGAAAACGAGAAATAACCTCCTGGGGGGAATGGTCACCCCGCAATCCTTTCTCCTCCATTCTCCTCTCGGGATCTTGGGCATGCATGCACACATGACTGGCATGAATTTAAGGTACCGGGTCTGGAACTCAAACCATGGTCGACTACATAGGAGTCCAGCGACATAGCCATTACACCAATTGCTGGTCCCACTATATTTATTTGTAAGTTTTAACAGAGTGTGTGTATGTTTGTGTGTGTGTGTAATAATCTTTAGGGTTTTCTACCTATAAAATCATACCATCTAGAAAAAGTAATTTTGCTTCTTCTTCCAATGTGGATGCTTTTCTTTTTCTTTCCTAATTACTCGGGCTAAACCTTCAAATACTATGTTGAATAGGAGTGGCCAAACCTCTGATTTTATCAGTAGAACAAATGTGCTCAGTCATTCACCTTTGAGTATCATATTAGCTATGGGTTTGTCATATATGTTCTTTTATTATGTTGAGGTAGTTTCCTTCTATTCCTAGTTTGTTGAGTACTTTTATCATGAAAGAGAATTGAATTTTGTCAAATGCTTTTTCTACATCAATTGAAGGGCTCATGTGTTGCTTTTTCTTTATTCAAAACACTTTCATATTTTGGGAACCAGTAGTTAGCGTAATGGCTATGTCGCTGGACTCCCACGTAGTTGACCGCGGTTCGCGTCCCGGACCCGGTGGCTTAAAACTCACGCTGGGCGCGTGTGCGTGCATGCCCAAGATCCCGAGAGGAGAATGGAGGAGAAGGGATTGCAGTGTGACCATTCCCCCTGGGGGGTGATTTCTCGCTTTCTGTCTCTATGTCTCTCTCTGTCTGTCTGGCGAGCGCACGTGCCCTATAGTGAAAACCTCTCCAAAGGAAAAAAAAAATTTTCATATTTTCAACCATTTTCACGCTCCAGAAATAAGTCCCACTTAGTCATAGTATATAGTCTCATTTTCTTCTTCTTCTTCTTTTTTTTTTTGAGAGATTTGTGCTATAGGGCATGTGTGCTTGCAGGAGAGGCAGACAGACAGAAAGCAAGAAATTAACCCCTGGGGGGATGGCCACATTACAATCCCTTCTTCTCCATTCTCCTCTTGGGATTTTGGGCAAGCATATACATGTGCCTGGAGTGAGTTCTAAATTGCCAGATTGAACCATAGTTGACTACATGAGAGTCTGGCGATGTAACCATTAAACCATCTGCTGCTCCCTATCATCTCTTTTATATGCTATTGAATTTGGTTTGCTAGTATTTTCATGGGGATTTCTGCATAATTATTCAGAAGAGATATTGGTCTGAAGTTTTCTTTTTTTTGTTTTTAATTTTTTTCTGTTTAGTTGCCAGAAGGCACGTAAACTTGGCGAGAGAGAGAGAGAACACCCCTGAAAGCACCCCCAAATGGGCAATATATCATTGATTGCTCTTTGTTCTTTATAAAAATAAATGGCCTTTGAAAACAGAAAACAATATGCCTTGACTTTTCCAACCATCCAATAGCACTCTCTTACTTAAGAATATTGGTAATTATTTCCTACTTTCATTTTAGGTATTTTGAGTCTTTTGTCTTTTTCCTTAGTCTGGCGAAAGGTTTATCAATTTCATTCCTCTTTTTCAAAGAACCAGCTCTTGATTCAATTTCATTAATCTTTTTCAAAGAACCAGCTCTTGATTTTTGTCATTTTTCTATTCTCTATTTTACTGAAATCTTCTCTAATTTTCATTATTCCTTCCTTCTGCTTTCTTTAAGCTTAGTTTATTCTTTTTATAGTTCGCATAGTATAAAGTTAAGTTGCTGATCTGAAATATTTTTTCTTTTCAAACGTGTTTACAGTGGTTAATTTTTCTCTTAACACTACTTCAACCACATCCCTTTGGTTTTGGTATGTTGTGTTTTATTATCATTCGTCTCGAGATACTTACTAATCTTTCTGTAATTTATTTTTTGACTCATTGGTTTTGTTTTTTGAGTTTTTTTTTTTTCCATGGGGAATTGGGCTTGCTGGAGAGGAGAAACAGAGGGAAAGTGAAAAATCGTCTTCTAGAGGGGGTGGCCATGCTACAACCCCCTCTCCTCCATTCTCCTCTTTGAATTTTGGGTATGCATATACACACACCCAAGGTGATCTTCACGCTGCCAGATCCAGGACTCGAACCATGGTTGGCCATGTGGAAGTCCAATGCCTTAACTACTACATCACCTGCTGGCCCCAATCCATTGGTTTTTAAGGCATGCATTGTTTCACTTCCAATTTCTGGATTTTTCTGTTTTTTTTTTTTAACTGCAATTAATTAATTAATTATTATTATTTTGGAGAGATTTTTTGCTGTAGGGTGCATGTGCTTGCCAGAAAGACAGAGCGAGACAGAGAGACAGAAAGCAAGAAATCACCCCCTGGGAGGATGGCCATGCCACAATCCCTTCTCCTCCATTCTCCTCTCAGGATCTTGGACACTCACGCACATGCGCCTGGCATGAGCTTAAGCCACTGGATTTGGGACTTGAACCACGGTTGACTAAATGGGAGTCCAGGAGTGGAGCCGCGGTTGACGAAAGGGGATGCCAGCAACATAGCCATTACGCCAACGGCTGGTCTCAATTCTGTCCATTTTTGCTTCATGTATTTCGGAGCTCTGATATTTGGCAAATATACGTTTATAATCATTACATCTTGGTAAATTGACACTTTTATCAATATATAACTTCCTTCTTTGTCCCCTAACAGTGTTGTTTGAAGTTTGCTTATTTCTTCCATGAGAGAGAGAGATAAACAAGCACTTTCAACAGTATGCACTCCGTGACCCACCCCCAGTCCCAACCAGCCCAGCTCATGGGTATGCACCCAGCATGCTCAGTGAGGTCCTGGGATGCAAACCCAGCACCTTCCCCAGTGGGTCCAGTTGTGTTACTACAGTGTCATCACTTGGCCGTAACAGTTTTTAACTGAAAGTCTATTTTGTCTGATATCAACATAAGCTGCCCCTGTTCCCTTTTGGCTACTTGTCGCATGGCATATCTTTTCCTATCCTTTCACTTTCTTTTTTTTTTTTTTTTTTTTGTAGAGGTTTTTGCCATAGGGCGCGTGCACTCACCAGACAGAGAGAAACAGAGAGACAGAAAGCGAAAAACCACCCCCCCAAGGGGGATGGCCACGCCGCAATCCCTTCTTCTCCATTCTCCTCTCGGGATCTTGGGCACGCACACACATGCACCCTGCGTGAGTTTTAAGCCACCGGGTCCAGGACACGAACCACGGTCGACTACATGGAAGTCCAGCGACATAGCCATTACGCTAACTGCTGGTCCCCCTATCCTTTCACTTTCAACCTACATGTGTTTTTAGTTCTCAAGTAGGTCTCTTGTCTGCCAGTCTATGCCTTTTGATTGATGAGTTTAATCCACTTACATATAAAGTCATTACTGATAAGGAAGGACTTACTTTTGCCATTTTGTTACAGATTGAATGTCCTTTATTCTAAATACTTGGAACCAGAAATATTTCTGATTGCAGATTTGATTTTCAGATTTTGGGATACTCGCATATACAGAATGAGATATACTGAGGACAAGACCCAAGTCTAAACATGAAATTCATTTATATCTTATATATGCACCTGACACACCTAGCCTGAAAGTAATTTTGTACATTATTTTTGTATTGTGACTTTTTTTCTTCATCCTGTCAGAATTTGGGATATGCGTACACATACACCCTGCATGTTTTTCAAGCCATCAGGGCTTGAACAGTACAGTTGGCCATGCACGATCAGGCTTTTATTTATTTTTTTTTTCCTTTTCTTTTTTTCCTAAATTTTTCCAGAGGGCACATGCACGGGAGAGAGATGGCGGATGGAGGCATGAGAAAGCACTCCCTCCATGGGAACCGATAATACTACAACCCCTTCTCCTCCATTTCTCCCTCTTCTTGGGATTTTGCTCAGTGTTTTTGTTTTGTTTTGTTTTCTATCCAGGTCCAAGACTTGAACCATACAGTAGGCCATGAGGGATCTAGTCAGTTTAACCACCATGTCATAGGCTGTCCCCAAGAGATCTGGCTCCTTAACCACAAGTCAAAAAGCCAACCCAGACAATTATTTCTCTTTCAGCACTTTAAATATATTACCCTACTACTTTCTAGCCTCCAAAGTTTTTGCTAAGAAATCTACTGATAATCTTATTGGGGATCCCTGTACCTGCTGAGTTACTTTTCTCTTGAGCTTCAAAGATTCTCTTTGTCTTTGGTTATCAGTGGCTTGATTATATGTGCCAGTGTGGTTCTCAGATTTATTCTACTTCGTGTTCATTGAGTTTCTTGGATTTACTCCATGTACTATATCCATGTATTACTCCACGTATAATACTCTGCATATTATATTTATTTATTACATGTATTATATCCATGTAGTTACTCAAATTTGGGAGCATTCAGCCATTACTTTTTCAAATAATCTCACTGCCCCTTTCTTCCTTTCCTCCTTCTGGAATTCCCTTTGTCAATATTTATCCATTTAATGGCATTCCATAAATCCCTCGGACTCTGTTCACTCTCTTCAAGTTTGTTTAATCTTTGTTCTACCTGTTTGAATCTGCTGTTGAAGCCTTCTGTTGAATTTTTCAGTTCAGTTATTATAGTTTTCAGCTGGAAATAGTCTTTTTATTACCTTTTAATAATTTCTCTCTCTTTTGGGGCCGGCAAGTGGCATGGTGGTTGAAGGCGCTGGACTCCCACATGGCCGACCACGGTTCAGGTCTCAGATCTGGTGGCTGGCTTTCTCACTTCCTCTCTCTCTCTCTCTCTGTCTCTCTCTGATCAAACTGGAAAATAATAAAGATAATAATAATGAATAAAGTTAAATAAAATAATTCTTTAAAAAAATAATTTCTCTTTTGATAATCTCATTTTGTTCAAATATTGTTTTCCTAGTTTACTTTAGGTTTTTTTGTGTGTGTGTGTGTTTTCCTTTAGCTACTTGAACATATATTTAAGACAGTTTTTAAAAAATCTTTGACTAGGACTTATGCTATGCTACTTCAGAAAGAGTTTCTACCACTTTATTTTCTTCCCTTGAATGATCTTTTCCTGTTTCTTTATATGCCTAGTAATTTTTTCTTGCTGCTGTTATTGAAAGTTGGGCATTTGAGTGCCAGCAGTGTTGTGTTTTAGGTGTTTGATCACACGTAGCCAACTCTGCAGTTCAATTCCTGGACCCAGCAGCTCAATAAACACAACAGGCACATATGCATACATGACCAAAATCCCCAGAAGAAAAGGGAGAAAAGACTGTGGTAGGGCCAGGGCCCCTGGAGCAGGGAGTGAATTCTCACTTTTCCCCTCTCTGTCTCTTTTGGGCTAGTGCTTGCATTCTATGGCAAAAAATCTATTAAAAAATGAAAGAAAAAGAAAAGAAACAAACAAAATTGGGCATTTGAAAAGCAGCCAACTTTCCCAGTCTTCGTGACTAACTCTGTGTAAAGAAACACTTTTTTAACTAGCAGATTACGTTCTGAGACTTGGATTCAGCCCAGCATGAAAGTTTAAGGTATTCTTAGGTTTTTCTGGGCATACATCTTGCCTGGGTCTGTGCATGCTTTTTGCAGTTCCCCCATATACATGTCTGCTTATACATGTATTAATTTCCCAGTCTCACCTTTGCTTCTTTTGGGGGCCTTAGCTATTCTACTGTATTCTTCTACCCATGATCTCTTGCCCCAGACATCTCCAGTTCTATAATCTTCTGGAAGCTTTCACTATCCATGCTTGCCACTGCTTTCCACTGATTTTTTGCAGCCTACATTATGAACTGTGCCACTTTCCCCCAGCCAAACTCCATGTCAGGTGAAACAAAGAACAGCTGCTCAGGCAGCCCCAGCAGGCTGGACTGTTGGCCTATGCCCTCCGGATTGAGGCAGGAAACTGCTGGGCTACACTTGCCCCAGACTGCAGACCACACCATGCTTTGCTGGGGAGAGGAGTAGGGAAAAGGCAAGTAAAAATGCCTATAGTTTCCTATCATTTCGAATGTGGCCTTTTTTTTTTTTTTTTCTTAAGTAGAGGTTTTAGCTATAGGGTGTGCGCACTCGCCACAGAGACAGAAAGAAACAGAGAGACACAAAGCGAGAAATCATCCCCAGGGGGCATGACCACTGCACTCTCTTCTCCTCCATTCTCCTCTCAGGATTTTGGGCATGCATGTGCACATGCCGCCAACATGAGTTTCAAGCTGCCGGGTCCAGGACTCGATCTGCGGTTGACCATGTGGGAATCCAGCAATGTAACCATTATGCCATCTGCTGGTCCCAAATGTGGCCTTCTCTTACTTGGGCATTTATTCAGTTGTAGATGTTTGACTGTTTTATAGTGTTCTTGTAACATTTAGCCAACTTTTTAAATGTTTCCATGAGGAATGAAGACTTGGGGTTTCTTAGTCTACCATTTTGCTGACATTGTTCCAAATCCACTCCCTTTATACAATCTTCTCTAGGTATAAGACCAGTCCATAATATCCCTGAGTGTTGCATTAGGCATGTGAAGGTATTACTCTGCTTGTCTGTCTTACTCTTGCACCCTCCTTTATGCACACCTATTTCCCAAACAAGGTCACCTTCAGTTAAAGCTAATGATGGCCACAGGCCATGTCTGGCCAGAGGGGCGGTGAATGCTTTCTTGAATGCTATTGTTCTCTATGAAAACAGCCTTCTCTGGCTCTCAGAAGTCACTATAAGCCTTCCTCGCTCTTCCTTATACCCAAACTACCATTTCTATTTCTCCATGTTCTTTTCCTTGTCCGTTTCCAGAGAAAATATGTGGATCCCAAGATGTCTCTGCAAAAGTGTAAGTGGCTCAGTCTTGCTCGCCAAAAAACAAAGTTACTCAATTTTAAGTAGGCCAGTTCAGACAAAGTATTTTCCAATGGCCTTTAAATCACAGGGGAACAGCAAGAACTTATTTATTCTGTTCTGAAAGCAAAAGTTAAAATGTACAACCAGGGCAAGATTGAGGAACAGGTTCCAGAGAACGTATATCTCTGGCCATCATGCCAAGAGTAGCAGTCCTGCCTCAGCAGGTTCCACATCCTGAGAATGGCTAGGCCAGGGAAACCTTCTTCAGGCATTCTTCAGGTCAAGGCACAAAGGAATTGGGGACAGGAAATGTCCAAATGCCTAGAAACACTCCATTAAGAATAGCACCGATAGGAACTAGCAGATGGTGTAATGGTTAAGATGTTGGACTCCCACATGGTTGACTGTGGTTTAAGTCCCGAACCTGGCAGCTTAAAAAACTCATTCCAGGTGCATATGCATGCGTGCCCAAAATCCGAAGAAGAGAATGGAGGAGAAGGGATTGCAGCATGGCCATCCCCCCATGGGGGGTGATTTTTTGCTCTCTGTCTCTCTGTCTGTCTCTGTCTCTCCAGTGAGCCCCCACACCCTAAGGTAAAACCTCACACACACACACACACACACACACACACACACACAAAAGAGAGGGGGAAAAACAAGAATATCATCAAGAGGCACAACTGTATTGACATCTCTTCTACGATGTGTTAGCGAGAACGGGGGAACTTGATGATAGCTTGTGTGGACTCCCCAGTATGAGCACAGAGACCACATGGCACATGCCCAAGATACAACCATCTGCTGCCCTGATTGGAGCAGTGAAGATCTTCACTTCTCCCTCTCCATCAGCCTCCCTCTGGACCTTCTGGCCATGCCCTCTCCCTCCTTACCTTCCTCCTCTCTTCCACCCAGTTTCCAGTGAGCACTCGGGTTGAATACTTGGCCTCAGTCTTCCAGCTTGGAGTAGAGAATGACTGTGGGTCTACTGCTGTCAAAAACATGGTAAGGATTTGCCCAAATTTCTTTGACTTGACACAGTTTAAGGTTATGTGAATGGGGGAGGTGTTATGAAGTGGCTGAATTTGGGGTGTCTTTTTTTCTTCCCAGCTGCCCTCCTGAGGGTGTAGCAGACAACGCCGTGCTACCTTCAAGGAATAAAAAGGCCCCAAGAGTCCACTCTCAGCCTCCAGGGAGAGGTAACGGGATCTTAGATTCTTTATTGTTGACTGTCTCCATAGTGATAGACAGTGGGTATAAATACTCTCTGTAAGGGAACAGCTGATTCTGCAAGAGAAAAATGGACCCAGCAAAAACTGGTTAAATCAACAACCACCACCCCGGAAAGCAGTAACTGGAAAGGCCTGGTTTCTGTGTTTCACCCCAAGAAAGGCATTGTCCTTGCTGCATATTCAAGGTCAAGGCAAATTCTACCACTGAGTGCTTTTGTGCAAGGTTTAAGCCTCAGGCTCTGTTCACTGCCTGCCTTCCACTTTGCCCAAGGGGCTTCCATGAAAAATTGTTTCTGCTCCACACCATTGCCAGCTAAAATCCAGCAGCTGATCCTGTGAGTAATGGAGAGATGAAACAAAGAGGGAGAAATGGAGTTTACTTAGCTTGGTTCGAGCAGAGTGGCCGAGAGCTAACAAGCCCACAACGACTCCCAGAACAGATATTTCCAGCACGTTATATACGGTTACACTGCTCATTCATTCATTGTTATCTACATAAATTTAGCTAGGTCAGTGTCACTCTTACCCTCATGATTTTTGACATTTATGACCCTGTTTTATCCTTAAGACAGCACTGAATCTGTTAACTCAGACTTGTGACATACATTGCTAGATTAGGGAAGCTACAACATATTTTCTTTAAGCTATGCTGTTTAACAAAATAATTTAAACATCTATGAGTAATTACTACAGTATACAATAACATTATTATAATTTTCCCAATTTAATCTGTGTCCCTTGAGTAAACATCCCCATCTCTCTCTCTTTCTTCTTCTTATTTTTTGTTAGTTTTAAGAGAGATTTTTGCTATAGGGCATGTGTACTTGCCAGAGAGACAGAGAGCGAGAAATCCCTCTACCAGGGGGATGGCCATGCCACCATCCCTTCTCTTCCATTCTCTTCTCGGGATTTTGGGCATGCACACACATGCACCCAGCCTGAGTTTCAAGCCACTGGGTCCAGGACTTGAACTATGATCGACTCTGAGAATCCATCAACGTAACCATTACACCATCTGCTGCCCTCCCCCCATTTTTTTCAAACATTCCCATCTCTTAAGATTTTTCACCTGAGATACCAGCCCTGTTGGATTTTCGGGGACTAAAGCAAGTGGCTTGTTTCCTCTTCTAAGCAAACAGGCTTATTTATTCTTTTTTTTTGGAGGGGGGAGGTTTTCGCTATAGGGTGTGTGTGCTCGCCAGAAAGACAGAGAGAGACAGAGAGATAGAAAGCAAGAAATCATCCCCAAGGGGGGATGGCCACACCCCAATCCCTTCTCCTCCATTCTCCTCTAGGGATCTTGGGCACGCACGCATATGCACCCGGCATGAGTTTAAGCCGCCAGGTCCAGGACTTGAACTGTGGTGGACAACGTGGGAGTCCAGCGACATAGCCATTACACTAACTGCTGGTCCCCAAACAGGCTTACTTATGACCTTATTCAGTACAATAGTTACAGAAGCACCAATTAGCTCTTAAAATATAGGAAAGAATAATAAAGTAAAGCAAACAAAACAAACAAAAAACCCAGGGTTAAAATTGCCTCTTTTTTTTTTTTTCCTGTTATAACGCTGATTCATTCTGTCCATCTTCATTCTTTCATTCCACAAGCATTTCACATTCATGTCTTAGGTGCTGAGCTAGGGCTACAAGGCATTTAGTGACTAGACTTGGGTTCATCCCCATAGACCTCAGTACAAAGGGACAAAGGCCACTACCTTGTTTTTGTTAGGCAAAGGAAAATCGGAAGCCACCTAGATATCCATCAGCAGAGGGGCTGGTTCAATAAATTGCAATAAGTGCCACCTGGGGGTACAGTGGTAACCCAGCACAGGGTGCTGCTGGGTGGAGGAGTCCAACCCGGTGGGGCTCCAGGACCCATCTGAGCCCCTTGACCTTTGAGCATCGCTTCCGGTCAGTTCAGTAAGTTGGCAAGGCCGCGACTGTATGCTCCCCGACTTTGGAACAAGCTTGGGTCATTTAGCATGTCGGCAAGGCTGCTTGCTATTCGCTCCGGGACTGTGATAGCCTTGCTGGGAAGTGACCCCCCTCTGACTCCCCGATTTACTACTATAAAAGAATTACATAGCTCCCTCATACATCTTGAGTGTGTGGTAAGATTTCTCAAAAAGTCCCCCGACCGCTCCCCTTTACCCTGACCACTTACTGTTAATTACAACGCTTCATTGGGCACAGTAAAGGGTGTGCTAAAGTTCTTCCTGATCTTTGGAAGGCCCTTCAAGACACATTTAATATAAATAATCTTTTCATGTACAATAGGACTAGGCCGAAACTGGCCCAGGACGCTCTCATCCCATGGTAACTAATGTTCTAACAAAATACATAACAGTGGTGCCATAGGCTACACAAGTGTATCCACAACACCATAAACCCATTTTAAAGTTTTTCATTAACTTATTAGTCATTTCACCACCAGTTGAAAAGGCTATATCCCCACCCTCACCAAGTGAACACTAACTCCACCCCTTCAGGATAGGTAAATATATTAGAATTCCTTACGTTTTAAATCCCTATAAAATTATATAAGTATCATTCTTTATGAAAATCCATAAGAACTAATATCTATGCTTGAGATTTTCTTTTAGTAATCATAAGACGGCTGCTGCTGAACATCAGTTGATGGTTAACTCTGCTTGCTGGAACTGTTTCCTGAAACTGCACTGCTTAAAGTTACCAGGAACCTGCTTTCATCAATCAAACAATTGTTGAACTGTATCGATGATTAATAGACTTGCCCTTAATCAAATCCTGAATGGTTTCTATTGTTAAAACTTTATGAATTAATAATTAGAACACATAGCCCCTCTCCCATTTACTTGCATGTATCACATTTTCAATAAAAAGGCACGATGATTCCTAACAGTTGTCACTCCTCAGAGAGCGATCTTAGAAGAGTGTCCGACTTAGGACATGCATGAAAAAGCACGAGGTCTTGGTCTTCCTTTCTTTCCAGTGTCGCCTCCGTCGAGCCAACCCACCTCCGCCGAGGCTGGTCCCCGGCAGCCGGGCCACGTGGGAGGGTGCTGCATTTACGTGCTGAGGCCCCTTTCTAAGTGCTGGATGTGCACATGCATGTCCATCATCCAGGCTGGCTGAGGTTAGGACTGGATTGTGGCATAAGGACCCTGTTAGGGTATCTGTCTGTCTCTTTCAGAAGAAACAGGTGAATAAACTTTAAAAAATTTTTTTCTTAAATTGCACAGGGCCAACAGTGTGTGGTAGTTAAGGTGGCTGGATGCCATATGGCCAACTGCACAGTTCAAGTCCTAGAGCCGAAGGCTTGGGAAACGTGCCAGACTCATGTGTATGTGTGCCCAAAATCCCATGGGAAGATGCTTTCTCACTTTCCTTCTCTCTCTCTTTCTCTCTCTCTCTCTCCTCTTTCTCTCTCTCTGTCTGGTGAGCACAAGCACCCTCTGGCAAAATTAAAACAAACAAAAATAATGGTATAGATATTAATGTGTCTGTCTTGATACTGATAAGCCTTCCAGAACTGACAGATTTACTTTATTCATTCCAAAAACATCTGTTACATATTCAGATTTGAATAGTCATGGTTTGCCTGTCAGTCATCTTTCTGGTAAAAAACATGTTTTATTTAAAAAAAAAAAAATCTCAGCTCCTCATGGTCACAGCGGAAACAATTACATACCCAAGTGCGCTCTCAAGAGAACCATCCTACTTAGCTCTGTAGCAGCAATGCTTATGCATCTGTCCTTCCCATTTCACCCCACCCTGCTTCAGTTTTAAAAGGCTGACTTGGAATAAGTAAATAAATAAGGCCCAGGTGCCGCAGTAGGTGCTGTGCTCCACAGGCTGGGACCACGTGGGAGGTCCAAGCTCAATTACCACTCCAATCTGAAAAACCAGGTGCAGTGGCACACACACACCTGTAATCCCAGGAGGGAGGGCGACGTAGGAGGATTGTGACACAGGTTCTGTCTTAAAAAAGAATAGGGCCAGAAGGTGGTGTGGTAGTTAAAGCAGCTGGATCTCATGTGGCCAACTGCATGGTTCAAGTCCTAGACCCAATGGCTTGAAAATCATGCTGGGTACGTGTGCCTGCACACCCAAAACCCCAAGAGGAGAATGGAGAAGAAGGAACTGTGGCGTGGTCGTCCCTGCAAGGGGTGCTTTCTCACCTTCCACTCTCTTTCTCTCTCTCTAGTGAGCATACATCCTGATAGCAAATACTAAAAAAAAAAAAAAATTAAATTCAAATAAAATAAAGAAGTCTGGCATAAGAGGATGCCTATAACACGTGGTTAAATTATAGAAGAACACTGCGCTGTAGAGTTACTGGCTACAAAGAAGACATTGGATTCCATCCAGAGAAAGTGTCTCCCAAGGACCTTTAAACAACTCAGTTGTTTTCTCTGAAGTGTCAACGTAAATAAATCAAATGCTATAAAATATTAAAGCCAAAAATATTCTAAGCCAAATATGAAGACTGCAGCCAGCATATGGCCCAAATGAGCATATTTCAGACAGCCCCAAACACACTCACTGACATGCTACCATCCTTGGATAGATTTTAAGGGGGAGCAGAAAGGAGTTCTATCTTTTTTTTTTAATATTTATAAATTATTTTTTTAAATTTCTGCCAGTGGGCACATACACTCACCAGAGAAGAGAGAAAGAAAGAGAGAGAGCAGGAAAGTGAGAACGCACCCTCCCATGGGCAATGTTCACACCACAATCCCTTCTCCATCTCTCCCTCCTTTCAGGATTTTGGGTATGTACACACATGTGCCCAGCATGTTACTCAAGTCGCCGGATCCAGGGCTTAAACAGTGCAGTCAGCTATGTGGGGTTCAGCCACCCTAACCATCATGCCACAAGCTGGCCCCATCATGGTTCTGGGATTAGTAGTGGGGATGAACTAGTGGCACCCTTTGTTACTGGGTCATTATTGGTATCAGTTAGCAGCTGGACAGGCCGTCTCCAAGCCAATGTTTTAGCAGAAGTCCTCGTGCCAGGCTGCAGGGGTCTTTGTGCAAGGCTGTGATTCTGGCAGAGTTCTCCAAGTAACAGCTCTTGCTGTCAGGCATGCTAGTGTGAGAAAACCCTTCCTCCACAATCTTCTCTGCTCGGTTTGGTCTCTGTTGACATTAATGTGTCTGTCTTGATACTGATAAACTTTCCAGAACTGACAGATTTACTTTATTCATTCCAAAAACATCTGTTACATATTCAGATTTGAATAGTCATGGTTTGCCTGTCAGTCATCTTTCTAGTAAAAAACATGTTTTATTTAAAAAAAAAAATCTCAGCTCCTCATGCGCACAGCGGAAACAATTACATACCCAAGTGCGCTCTCAAGAGAACCATCCTACTTAGCTCCGTAGCAGCAACGCTTATGCATCTGTCCTTCCCATTTCACCCCACAAGGTGTTGTTAGAAAACCAGTTCCTTGGGACCAGCAGTTAGCATAATGGCCATGTTGCTGAACTCCCATGAAGTTGACTGCGGTTTGAGCCCCAGACCCGGTAGCTTAAATTCACGCTGAGTGCATGTGCATGCGTGCCCAAGATCCTGAGAGGAGAATGGGAGAGAAGGGATTGTGGCATGGCCATCCCCCCTGGGGGGTGATTTCTCGCTTTATGTCTCTCTGTCTCTCTTTCAGGCCAGCACACATACCCTATAGCAAAAAAAGAAGAAAGAAAGAAAGAGAAAGAAAGAAAGGAAGAAAGAAGAAAGAAAGAAAGAAAAGAAAGAAAGAAAGAAAGAAAGAAAGAAAGAAAGAAAGAAAGAAAGAGAGAGAGAAAGAGAAAGAAAGAAAGAAAGAGAAAGAAAGAGAGAGAAAGAAAGAGAGAAAGAAAGAAAGAAAGAAAGAAAGAAAGAAAGAAAGAAAGAAAGAAAGAAAGAAAAAGCCATTTCCTCAATAGTCAAGATTCAATCTAATTAACAATTTTTTTTAGAGAGAGAGATTTTTGCTATATGGTGGTGCACTCACTGGAGAGAGAGAGAGAAAGCGAGACATCGCTTCCCAGGGGGCAATGGGCACACCATACTCCCTTCTCTCCCACTCTTCTGGAATTCTAAGCATGCATGCACATGCGCCTGGCATGAATTTTAACCTGCTGGGTCCAGGACTGAAACCGCGGTCGGCCATGTGAGAATCCAGTGCCTTAACAACGACGCCACCTGCCCTTTAATTAACAATTTTTATAAAGGACATTCTTTTTATATTATTTAAAAAATATTTTTAAAAATTAGTTACTTCATTTTATTTATTATCTTTTAGATTTGCTATAGGGCATGTACATTCTATGAGACAGAGAGAGAAGAAAAGTGAGGAAGCAAGTTGCAGGTCCAGTACTTGAACCACGGTCAACCATGTGGGAGTCCAGTGCCTTGACCACCACACCACCTGCTGGCCCACCAAGGACATTCTTAAGTTAAACTAGTATTTTTTAAAATGTGAATGTGAGGGCCATCCAGTGGCATGATGGTTCAGGCATTGGAATCCCACATGGCTGACTGCAGCTTGGGTCCTGGAACTGGTGGCTTGAAAATCATTCTGACAGTGCTGCAAATCCCTAGGGAAGAATGAAGGAGAAGGGATTGTGACATGGCTGTCTCCCCGGGGTGTGATTTCTCACTTTCTGTCTCTCTCTCTCTCTTTCTCTCTCTCTGTATCTCTCTGGCAAGCACATGCAAAAACTTAACAAAAAAAAAAAAAGATAAAAAACGTGAGTGTGTGTCAGTAAGCAGTGAGGGCGTAATGACTTCTAGTACAATTTTTTACTTTTTCTCTTTCCTCTGCGTGACTGTGAGTGTGAGTGTGTGTGTGTGCATGTGTGTGCATGTGTGTCTGGAAAGTGCACGTGTCCTGTAGCAAACTAAATAGTAATAATTTCAAGGTATTGACCTTAAAATTCCCCTTGAAATGGTCTCCAGAGGTCTGTAGATAACACTTTGAAAACTCTAGATACATTTCTTTCCTTCCTTCCTTTCTTTCTTTCTTTCTTTCTTTCTTTCTTTCTTTTTTTTTTTTTTTTTTGGAGAGGTTTTTTGCGCTCACCAGCCAGACAGAGACAGAGAGATAGAAAGTGAGAAATCACCCCCCAGGGGGGATGGTCACGCCGCAATCTCTTCTCCTCCATTCTCCTCTTGGGATCTAGGGCACGCATGCACACGTGTCCGGCCTGAGTTTTAAGCCACCGGGTCCAGGACACAAACCGCGGTCGACTACATGGGAGTCCAGTGACACAGCCATTACACTAACTGCTGGTCCCTCTAGATACATTTCTAAGAGTGAAATTTCTGAATCAGAAGGCGTGTGTGTCTTCAAATGCCAGCTCTTTTCTGATGTATCGTTATCAATTGCCATCCCCACCATCAGTGTAGAACTGTTCCTGCTGTTTCACACCTTCCAGGACGTTTTCAGCACTCCACACAGGAACTCTGTACCACTAAGCATATTCTCTTATTCCACCAGACTCCTGGTCATCTCTGTTCTACCTTCTGTCTGTAAATCTGCCTGTTCTAGGTGTCTTATACAAGGAGAAACATATAGTCTTAGTACTTTTTTGTGCTGCTTTCTTTCGCTGAGCATAAAACTATCAAGATTCATCCAAGTGGTAAAGAAAAAGAAATATATATATATATATATACAAGCAAGCCACCACGTCCAGGACTTGTACTGTGGTTGGCCATATGGGAATATCCAGCACCTTAACCACCATGCCACCTGCTGGCCCCAGGGAAAAGGCATTTTTTAAAAAGTAAAAGGGCCAGCAGGTGGCATGGTGGTTAGGTGGATCCCACATGGCAGACTCCGCAGTCCTAGTTCTGGACCCAGTAACTGAAAAACATGCCATACACCATACACATGCACATGCATGCCCAAAATCCCAAAAGGAGAATGGAAGAGAAGGGATTGTGGTGTGGCCACCCTCCTGGGGAAGGCTGTCTCACTTTCTCTCTCTCTTTGTCTCTTTGTGTCTCTTTCCAGTGAGCTCACTTGCCCTGTGGAAAACAACAACAACAAAAAGGTAAAACAGGATTTTTACTAGAAAGACAACTGACTGGCAAATCATGACTATTCAATTCTGAATATTTGGCAGATGGTTTCTTGAAAAGAATGAGGTAAGTCTGTCACTTCTGTGAAAGTTTGTCAGTCTCAGAACTTCGTCCCCTTTTATGGCTGAAGTGTATTCCATGTGCGCCTGCATGTACCACGTTGTTTACCATTCATCTGTTGATGGACATTTGGTTGGTTACCCTCTTTCTATTTTTGCTTTTCAGCTATAAACAGTATCTGTTTGAGTCTTGCTTTCTTTTTCTTTTCTTTTTTGTTAGAGAGATATTTTGTATAAGGCATGTGTTTGCAGGAGAGACAGAGACATAAAGAGAGAAATCACCCTTGGGGTGGTGGGGGACAGCCATGCTACCATCTCTTCTCCTTCATTCTCCTCTTGGGATTTTGGGCATGCACACACATGCGCCCACGGTGAGTTTTAAACCACCAGATCCAGGACTTGAAATGCAGCTGAATACATGGGAGTCCGGCAATGTAACCATTATGCCATCTGCTGATTCTGAGTCTTGCTTTCGATTCCTTGAGTTCATACCTTAAAGTGGAATGAGTACCACGAATCTGTTCTCTACAGTAGCTCTGCCATTTTCCAGTTCCCTCCAGTGAAGCACAAGCCTCATCCAGACCGACGCTTTTCCATTTCTTCAATAATAGCCATGCTAATACATGTGAAGTGCTATCTCATTGGGATTTTGATTAGTAGTTCCCTAGAGAATAATGATGTCAAGCAGCATTTTAGCAAGCAGAGCTATTTTCCAGTCTGTGGATTTCTGAAAAACTATTGTTTCCATAGGTTCTTGTTGCTAGTTCTTCTCCTCTCACAGGCCTGGTATTGAAAAGTTATTTGGGGAACCTGTAGTTAGCGTAATGGCTATGTCGCTGGACTCCCACGTAGTCGACCAAGGTTTATGTCCCGGACCCGGTGGCTTAAAACTCATGCCGGGCATGCGTGCGTGCCCAAGATCCTGAGAGGAGAATGGAGGAGAAGGGATTGAGGCGTGACCATCCCCCCCTGAGGGGTGATTTCTCGCTTTCTGTCTCTATGTCTCTGTCTGGCGAGCACATGCGCCCTATAGTGAAAATCTCTCTAAAAAAAAAAAAACGTATTTGCAAAAGTAACTCAAGGCCTGGGATGATAGTATCTCCCTCCAGAGATGATTGCCATTTACTTTTCCAAGCGTCTGTGAACATTAGACACTGGGGACTGATTTAATCCAGTTGAGGCTATGACATTTCCCATCTTTGTATAATCACAATACAGTGTGTTCAGAACTAAGATAGAGAGATACATTAGGCTATGAAAGCCCCTAGAAGACTCTCACCACATTTGGAGTAGAAAGGCCTTCAGAAAAGGTAATGTCTAAGATGAGGCCTAAGGGGTGAATAATAAATTAACTTTGTCCCTCCTGGACCTGGTGGCTTAAACTCATGTCAGGTGCCTGTGCGAGCGTGCCCAAAATCTCAAGAGGAGGATGGAGGAGAAGGGATTGCAGCATGGCCATCTCCACTGGTGGGTGATTTCTCGATTTCTATCTCTCCACAGGGGGGTGATTTCTTGATTTCTATTTCTCTGGTAAGCACACATGCCCTGTAGCAAAAATCTCTGTCTAAAAAAAGAAAGTATACCTAATAACTGTCTGTCACATATAAAGGGTCAATAGGTGTTTGATCCAGGCCAGCTGGTGGAATGGTGGTTGAGGCATCTGTATCCACATGACTGTCCACAAAGTTAGAATCCTGAACCAGTTGGCTTGAAAAATACACTTGGGGTGGGGGAGGGGGGGCAGCAGGTGGCATGGTGGTTAAGGGTGCTGGACTCCCACATGGCCAACTGCAGTTCAAGTCCCAGACCTGGTGGCTTGCTTTCTCACTTTCTCTCTCTCTCTTTCTCTCTCTCTCTCTCTCTTTCACTCTACCCCTCTCTGGTCAAATAAAAATAAATAAATAAATAAAGTTAAACAAAATAATTCTTAAGAAGAAAGAAAGAAAGAAAGAAAGAAAGAAAGAAAGAAAGAAAGAAAGAAAGAAAGAAAGAAAGAAGAAAGAAAGAAAGAAAGAAGGAAAAGAAAGAAAGAAAGAAGGAAAGAAAGAAAGAAAAACACACTGGGCACATGTGCATACCCCAAATCCCGCAAGGCAGGAGAAATGGAGGAGGAGGGGTTGTGGCATGAGATGGTACTTTCTCACTTCCTTCTCTCTCTCTGAGGAGCACACATGCCCTCTGGCAAATTTAAAAACAGTGTTTGATTCTTTTGTCCCTTTGAGATTGCACCAAGTTTCTTCTAGAAACAAAATTTACTTCTTTCCTTACAATAAAGGACTATATTTGGGACATTGGGGCAGAAACATTTCAAGGAGAGTAATTCTAGATTTCCTCTCTTTTTAAAAAAATTTATTTCTTTAGAGAGAGCAAGAGTAAGAATGAAAAAGAGAGAGAGATAGGCACCTTGACAGGATCTCATCATGCTGTGATCCTCTTCCCTACTCCTCCAGCTCATCGGGATCCTGAGTGCACACGTACCTGGACTGTTTCAGGTCGACCAGGAGTCTGGACCTGTAGGTAGCCATGTAACCTCTGGCACTGTGAGTCAGAGCTACTTTGCCCATCTCTGTAGCTGGACCTACTAGATTCCCTTTGAATAGAGGATTCCTGTATAAAAGTAACTTGTTAACTCCATGGGGGCTTCAGTTGAGCCTGCTGAATGGCATGCCCTCATCATGTCTGCAACACATCCTAATCCCCATTTGCTTGAGTCAGCACACTTTGCATGAACACCTCCACACACTAGACATGGTTAACCCCATTTCAAGGCAAGAACACTGAGGCAGTAAGAGGTGAAGTACACATTTGGCCTTTGATTGGCTGCAGACCATAGGTTCCTCCTCACTCTGCCTCCTGGAGAGGCCTGATGAATTTAGCAGCAATTAGCCCAGAATGTGTCTCTTCAATGTAAAAGCAAAACTGTTCTGAACTTTAGTGGCAACAGAAGCTGAGAACTGTTTCACAATAATAGAGAAAGACCCTTGAGGGTTTTTTCCTTAAAGCTAGATATGTTTTGAAGCTCAACCTCTGGCACTGACTTAACTGATTCAACCTCCTGTGGTAATTTGCAAGACAGCCAGCTTATAGTAAGTGGGCAGGGTGTCCCAGCCTGGGGAGTAGAGCAAGCCTTGGCAACTGCAGAACCAGAAGCCAGTGTTCTGGCTTTGGCCCTGTTTGTTTTGTTAGGTAGAGGTGATGACATAGGAAGAAAACCCCAATATTGGTTCGTTGGAGTTCCTTAACTACTTAAAATACAGCCATGCCAATGCATTCTAGCCTACCAATAGGCTAGAATTGGGGGGTTAGTTGTTACAATATGATTACTTCTTTCCCAACCAAGATCTTCTGAAAAAGAAAACGAGGTAGGCATTTGGTCGTATCCATCAACATTAAAATGTGGCCAGGAAAACTAGCAGCAAGGCAACACTGTGCTTGTCTGACCCAAATGGAGAGATTCCCAGTTTGTGTTTAGAGACCGCACTGAACACACCAGGCACAAACATGCCCGTGACCCAGGCTAGCTAAGGCGGGGGTGGATCACAATATTGAGATCCTGGTGGGGGTGCCTCTCTCTCTGTCTCTGTCTCTCACTCATGGAAGAAAGAAAGAACTAAAAAAAGGAAGATATCTTTTACGAGGCTCGATTTCTGAGACATGTTGGGTGAAAAAACTCAAGTTGTATAACATGTACAGAATAATATTTTTTGAATAAAAATATTTGGCAAAATCAGCTCACAAAATGGCACTCCATAGTTCTTCTTTCTTTCTTTTTTTTTGAGAGATTTTTGCTCTAGGGCACACATGCTTTCTGAAGAGAGATAGAGAGAGATAGAGTGAGAAATCACCCCCGGGGGATGGTCACATCACAACACCTTCTCATACATTCTCCTCTCAGGATTTTGGGCAAGCACACATTCATGCACGGTATGAGTTTCAAGCCGCTGGGTCCAGGACTCAAACCGTGGTCAACCATGTGGGAGTCCAGACCCTTAACCACTATTCCATCTGCTGGCCCCGATACTCTATATTTCTATGGAGACATAGGTGTGTACGTAATACAAAGAAACAGGCTTTAAAGGATTGGAATGCCAGACCCAAAATGAAAAAAATAACAGACAGGTAACAGTGTATACATTTAGATAAAGGGAGAGAAAGTTGAGAGGAAGGTGGTCAAAAGGGATTTGAGCTTCATCTCTAATATTTTAAGGTTTTATTTGAAAGGAGAATATATTTGCATATCACTTCTATAATTCAAAATTACTTTTTAAAAAGATAGACTAGAAGTGGAAATACTGTAATTGAGAGTGGTGAGCTGTAAAGTTGTCTTCTGCCCTCCTGGAGGGGATTCTGTTTCTCTGTCCCGGCAGTATCAGGTGTGTCATGTGACTGCTCTGGCCAATGAAAGGTGAGCAAAAACGATGAGTGTCACTTCTGAACAAAAGACTGGTGAGACAATGTGTGTTTTGCCATGCTTTTTCCTCTCTGCCATGTCAAAAATCTGGAGATATTTCAAACAGTGCCTGCTTCCTGGGCCTGGTCCTGGAGCAGACAAATGTGGAGCAGAGCCTCGCTTGACCAGTGAGGGCCACATAACTTGTAATGTAAACAAGAAGTACCCTTTAGCTGTCTAAGCCACTGAGACTATGGGGCCTTTTGCCATTGCTGCAAAGTCTGACCTATGGGAGCCTAAGCGAACCCAGAGAGGGGGACAGAGCAAGCGGTTTGGGGCGGAGTGGAGGGGACAAGAAGACAAGGTTTGTCAGAAAGGCAGTGTGGTCTCGGGTGAGAGATATCTGATGCAGAACTTAAAGAGAAGGGAGGTCAAAACATAGAGACAAGTTTTGCTCATGGTTTAGCTTCGCCCCAGGACCTCATCTTAATTGCCTACTGACCAAAGAAAGAGGTTTGCATGCAAACCTCTATCAGATGGCAGGTACTCTGAGCTAACTAGTAGATCTTTTTAGGGAAGTCCCGAGGATTTATGGAGAAACATTTCCAGAGCATCTGGGCTTAAAGGAATGTGTGGGCCAGTGTCCCCTGAGCAGTGTCAGTTAAGCATCTCGGCTGTGCATTTCCAGAGGACTCTAGTTTTCAATTCCAAGGTCACTCAGAAAATAAAGAAAACCAGACAGGAACAATATTTGACTTTATCAGCCTGACTCAGATCAGACAGTAGCTGAGAACTAGCTGGATCAGAAACAACTCAGGATCATATGGCTCGTTTTAATCCTGGGCGGTAGGAGAGAAAGGAGCTGCAGTTCTGGATAATGGGCCATGGGGCACCGGCAGAGAGGGTCATCCTCAGGCAGATCAGGGTTGCAATGCTCAGTGTGGACCAACCACATGGCCTTGGGCAACTTACTTAATCATCTGGCTTTGAGCTCAGTTGGAGACAGGAAACAGTGGCATTGGTCTTTCTGAGCCTCAGCTTTCTCAGCTGTAAACGGATTAAGAATACTCACTATGTAGGTTTCATTAGGCTCCACTACGCAGGAACTTCAGTTCCTTGGGGAAATAGTCTTTCCTCTCCTTTGCCCAGTCCGAGCACCACTCCCTCCTCCCCTCTAGCTCGTTTTTGTTGTTGTTGTTGTTTTTCCCATAGGGCTCATGCACTCACCGAAGACAGAGCGAGAGCGAGAGCGAGAAAGAGGAATCTTTCTTTAGGGGATGACCACCCTGCAATCCCTTCTCCGTTTCTTCTCTTGGGATTTTGGACAAGCACACACACCCAATGTGTGATTCCTTTTTTAATTCTACTCTCACAGATAGCCACTGAAATGTTCCCAGCAGTAAACACAGGCAGAAATGCCCACCCGATCCCATCCCCCGCCTCCACTCGCAGGCCTGTCCTTCAGACATCAGAAACAAGATTTGTGTACTTCGAGAACCTGCAGAGCGAGAAAGAGGAATCTTTCTTTAGGGGATGACCACCCTGCAATCCCTTCTCCGTTTCTTCTCTTGGGATTTTGGACAAGCACACACACCCAATGTGTTTTTTGATCTGCTGACTCACTCTCACAGATAGCCACTGAAATGTTCCCAGCAGTAAACACAGGCAGAAATGCCCACCCGATCCCATCCCCCGCCTCCACTCGCAGGCCTGTCCTTCAGACATCAGAAACAAGATTTGTGTACTTCGAGAACCTGCACCACGAAGGAGACAGCAACCTCTACCCTCTCCCTCGCCTCTCCCAGCATTGCCTAACTCATCAACCAAGGTCCCCACAGAGAACTGTGTGATGGTAGAACACACTCAGAGCCCCAGCAGGAAAGAAGGGTGGTCACAACTTCTTTATAAAATGGGTCATTGCATTCAAAATTCTCGTGGAGCAGGGGAAGTAAAAGCAGCCCATGTCGAGGGTGGTGAGCGCCCCGTGAAAACCATCCTCTATGTGATGCCAAGTCACGGGCACCCCCAGGTCCTCTAGCCTCTTCTTGTACAGCAGCGAATGGTCCCGGAAAAAGTCATGTTCACAGCTCACGATGCAAGCTTCTGGGTACTGAGACATTATGTTGTCTTCGATAAGCAGGGGTGAGTAAGTGCTATTCAGAATACTTCTTGTCTCCAGGTAAACATCTTCATTCAGGGGTGCATGGGCAACAGGTCGGTAGCTTTTCTTAAACCTCTCTGGGATGTTTTCTGGATCCAACCACTTTTTATACTTTGCCCAGACTTCAGCAGGCAAGTGGGCACCTTTCATGATGGCATTTTTCCAGGAAGGGCTGATATCCAGGAGACAACACACACAGTAGAAAACAAACTCACTAGAGAGCAGTGGGACATTCTGGTTCTGCTGACAGGAAGGGAGTTGGAAATCCAGGCTCTGGAGAACAGCATAGACCAGAATGTGAGCACGGATTCGGGGGAGATTCGGAGTGTTCATCAGTCTTTCACAAATCATCGCTGCTGCTGTCCCCCCTAGGCTGTCACCACAGACCACCACACGGTCTGGATCCACTCCATATGTATCCAGGGACCTCAGGAAATGGATGGTGGCCACTATGCAGTCTCTCTTGATCGTCGAAACCCCATGCATGGGTAACTGTCGGTACCTAAGAAGGAATCAAGGGACACAGTTTACACCCATCACTCCAGCAGAGTCAAAAATATCTGCACTGAGCATTGTTTGGCCCAAACTCCTTTCACTGGGCCAACCAGTGGCATAGTGATGAAGGCAGCTGAATCTCACATGGCTGACTACAGGGTTCAAGTCCAAGACCTGGCGGCTACAAGGACATGCAGGGCAAGTGTTCATACATGCCCAACAACCCAAAAGGAGAAATGGAGGGCAGGGTGTGGTGGTATGATCATCCCTCACAGAGTCAGTGCTTTCTTAGTTTCTTTCTCTTTCTCACTCTCTGGTGGACATGTGTCACAAATGAAGACCAAAATAAAAATAAAACCCTTCCATTTACATCCCTTTCTGACACCTGAGCAAATGAAGCTAAGCGTGAACTTGATGAGATGATAAAATGAGGCCTCCACACCTGGCATGGAGACTCAGCAGAGAGCGGTTGCCATTGCTGCTGCCTCAGTGTCCTGTTTGGGGACCAGCTGTGACCGCAGACAGCCACCTACTGGTCCACAACTTAGACAGCACCAGCGCTGGCTCCCTGTTTCTTAACCTATCTGATGAGCTTCCTGACTACAGCATCTCCTGGCTTTCTAGTTCATAAGCGACTGCAGGTCAGCTCGGGTTTGGAGTCTAATCAACCCTGCCATGCCCCCGGCCTTTGTGGAGGGGTCTTGTAGCCCATAGGCCAGCAAGATAACATGCAGGGGGTCTCCAAATGGCCACATCTGCTCCAGACTATGTTTTTTTTTTTTTTTTTTTTTGGAGAGGTTTTTGCTATAGGGCGCGTGCGCTAGCCAGACAGACAGAGAGAGACAGAGAGACAGAAAGTGAGAAATCACCCCCCAGGGGGGATGGTCACGCCGCAATCCCTTCTCCTCCATTCTCCTCTCGGGATCTTGGGCACACACACGCACGTGCCCTGTGTGGGTTTAAGCCACCGGGTCTGGGACTCAAACCACGGTTGGCTACATGGGAGTCCAGCGACATAGCCATTACGCTAACTGCTGATCTCTCCACTGATAATCACCTGATTCAAAATGGTAAAGCATGCAGTGCCCACGACTGGATCGAGATCTCCATCTCACTATTGAAATCATTTGGGAGCCGAGCACCGGAAGTAGAGTTTGTTCCAGTCTCTCTCGTCTTTATTTTCACCTCGTTATTTACATCTTCCTCAAGTGACTGAGCCACAAGAACTCTGGGCAGCAGAGTCCACCAAGGTGCTGGCAGTCGACATGTCTTATGGCATTCACACTTAAATGGAGCTACCTGGAAAGCCGAATTAGGAGGAAATGCCCTGCACGGTGACATCAGTGCAGCTGGGCAGGAGGCCCAGGGAGGGACCACCCCACGTCTCCCCCCGAATGCTGAGCCAAACCCTCTTTGAGGTGCCAGGTTGGGTGGGTGACGCTCAGAGACCAATGAGGAGAAAGAGCAGGTTTTATATTTTTCTCGCTTTCCTGGGTGGGTCTCAACCAGGGGGAACGTCCCTCTTGAGAACACCTGGGAACGGAGGTGGCAGCATTTGGGGTTGTCTTGGTGATGTGCAGGGCATCCGTGGCATTTAGCAGAGGGAGGTGCTCGATGGCCAGAATGCACAGGGCTGTCTTGCTCAACGAAGAGAGAAGAGCTTGTCCACCCAAGTGTTCCTAGAGTGAGACCCTGCTCTCAATTGTGTAACAAAGACCACTTCCCGTGCAGTTTCAAACAATAGGGAGCATGGAAGCACTATTTAAACATACTCAAGGGCCACACTCATGAGAAAGGAGATCCCAGTCCTCACCCTGCTCTGTCTCTCCAGCTCTCTTCTCTCTCACCTTGGCTCTCCTCCTCACTGGCCTCCCACAGTCTCCCTTTTCTGGTCTTCCTCCAACACCATCTGCTCCCCCATCTCTACTTCCCACTCCATCACGGCGAGTCAGAACCTGGCATCCTGGTGTCTCCCCCATTCTCCCCTTTACTTACCCAACAGCCAGAACCACTGAATCACTCTCCTTGCACAAACGAGTGAATATGGCATGGTGGGTTTCTAGAAAATAAAAGGGTTTTACATTCACTAGGAAGGCTATAGATTTCCTTTGCCGGCCGCCATCGCTGTCCTCCGCTGACTGGCACTCTGTCTAGGTTTTGCAAATGTTCTTCCAGAGGCCAAGCAGATTTCCTCTCAGCCCTCTCGCTGTTTCTCTGCCAAGGTGCTGCTAAACTCCCTTCTCTTAGAGACCCACCCCTGATGGATTCTACAATTCGGTAAAAATAGCTAAGAAGCTACTGCAGAGCACACGGGCTTAGGGTACAATCTCTGGATTCTGACAGACCTGAGTTCAGATCCTAGCTTTGCCTCTTTTTAGCTTGAACTAAAATAGTGCCCCACAAACCCCTTATCTTGTCTGTGTCTTGATTTTTCATTTGTAAAATGAAAGTAATAATATCTGCCTTATGTAGATATTAGAGGCTTCAATGAGATAATACACATACAGGGTTTCCACAGTGCCTGCCATGGTAAAAGTAATTTTAATAGATATTGGCTGTCACTATCATTCATCAAACAGCCCAAACTGAAACCACGGGTGTACGGAATCCCTTATTCTCAAAGCTACTAAGCAAGACCCTGGCATTCCGCAGCTGATAAAGCTCCACTTCAATCGATATTAATAAAGGTGTTTCTCCCCCTAGTTCATAGGGTGGAAATGAAGATATTAAAATGGTCTTAACTGGTAGTTTATTCTTTCATTAATTTTCTTCAAATCTTTGGTCTTACTGTTTGTACCAGACTTTGTCTCAGGCAAACCAAAATGACGTGTTTTAGTTATTTTCATGTAAAATATCTTTATATCGAACCAAATGGAGTTGCCAGTTACATAACGTGCTAAAAGCTACTGAATGCCACTTTAAAATGGTTAATTTTGGAGCCATCAGATGGCATAGTGGCTACATCACTGGACTCCCACATGGCCGACCACAGTTCAAGTCCCAGACCCCGATGGCTTCAAATTCACACCAGGCGTGTGTATGTGCATGTCCAAGATCCTGGGAAGAGAATGGAGGAGAAGGGATTGCAGCATGGCCACCCTCTGGGGGTGGGGGGGAGGGAATTTCTCACTTTCTCTCTGACTATCTCTGTCTCTCTACAGTGAGTGAACACACCCTAAGGCAAAAACCTCTATAAATAAATAAAATGGTTAATTTTTATGGCATGTGAATTGTAGCTCAATAAATATATACATCTCTTTATTTCCAGAAAGAGCAATACATTCCATATCTCTGGCACCTGAATGATCTAGCTGTCCTGGTGTTCACTGGTCATCATAGCGGATTTTTAAGTCTAGAGTAGACAACCATTCTGTTAAGTCGAACGTCAGCACCCCAAGAAAGTCCAAGGAAAAGCAAGGCTCTTACTCAAGCTCCCTATGACTCCTCCGCCACCATGGTAGAACACGATGCCAGGCCTGGGGGTACAGGTGGGTGCCTTGGGCCAGTACAGCTTCACAGGGATTGACCCAAAGCGAAGATCTGTGAACATCACATCTGGATCCTTTTTCAACGGTTTCAGGTCATGTATGAAACGGACAAACTGGCACATGGAACAGATTCTCAGTTTTTCAAAAATATAGCCCTGTTAAGAGAAGAAACGGGTTAGGAAGGGTTTCTCCACAGGCCATGTTATGGTTTGAATGGATCCTTCCAAAATTCATGTGTTGAAATTTGATCACTTTTGAACCCAGCTGGTGGTGTAGTGGTTACAGTGTTGGACTGCCACATGGTTGATTGCAGTTCAAGTCCCAGATCTGGTGACTCAAAACTCATGCCAGGCATGTGCATGCATGCCCAAAATCCTAAGAGGAGGATGGAGGAGAAAGGGCTGCTGTGTAGTTATACCCCCTGGGGAGTGATTTCTCGCTTTCTGTCTCTCTGTCTGTCTCTCCAGGAAGCACACATGCCCTATTGCAAAAATCTCTCCAAAAAAGAAATGTATAAAAGAAATTTGATTGGAGACCAGCAGTTAGTGTAATGTTTATGTTTCTAGATTCCCATGTAGTCAACTGCGGTTCAAGTCCTGGACCCGGTGGCTTAAACTCATGCTGGGCATGTGTGTGTGTGCCCAAGATCCCAAGAGGAGAATGGGAGAGAAGTGATTGCAGCTTGGCCATCCCCCCAAGGGGTGATTTCTTGCTTTCTGTCTCTCTGTCCTTCTGGTGGTGTCCCCCCCTCTATAGCAAAAACCTCTCCAAAAAAAAAAAAATTTCTTTGATTGCTCTGGTAATGGTGTTAAGAGGATAGAAACTTGGGAACAGAGGTGACATAGTAGTTGTGCTGCTGGACTCCCACGTAGTTGATCACATTTTGAGTCCCAGACCTAGCAGCTTAAAACTCACGCCAGGCACGTGTGTGTGTGTGCCCCAAATCCTGAGAGGAGAAGGGATTGCCATGTGGCCCTCCCACAGGGGGGTGATTTCTCACCTTTGTCTCTCTGTCTCTCTCTCTCTCTCTCTGGTAAGTGCACACTGCCTATAACAAAAATCCCTTTTAAAAAAAGAGGATAGAAACAATCCGGCTGTGGTATTGGGGGGGAGGGGGCTTGGAGGCAGTTAGGATTAGATTAGGTCATCAGGGTGGGGCCCCCATAACCAAATAATGATGGCTTTATGTGAAGAGGGAGAGAGGGGGCCAGGTGGTGGTATGATGATAACATAGCTGGGCCCACGGGGGCCTGAGTTCACATCCTGAGAGGAGCACAGAAGGCACATGGACACACCTATGACTCAGGCTGGCTAAGACTGGGGGTTATAGCCTGGGGACCCTGTTTGAGATCTCTCAATCTCTCTCTCTCTACTTTCTATGAAAAAGAGAAATATAATTAAAAAGAAGAAGGAAGAGGAGAAAGAGAGAGACAAGAGGGGCTGGCAGGCGGCGTGGTGGTTAAGGGTGCTGGACTCCCTCATGGCCAACCGTGGTTTGAGTCCCAGACCTGTCTTTTTCAGGGGAGGCCTCCCTGGGTCACCCCAGCCAAACGCATGTTGCTGACTGTATGGTGGCTAAGCACAAGCACACACACACACACACACACACACACTGTTTTTTGTTATAGAGTGTGTGACCTCATCAGAGAGAGAGACAGAGACAGAGAGAAGGAAAGTGAGAACTCACTCCTCAGAGGGCGATGGCCATCCCTTCTCCTCCATTCTCAACTTGAGATTTTGGACATGTATGCACATGTGCCCGGTGTATTTTCCAAGCCACTAGATCAAGGACTTGAAGCGCAGAATCAGCCATGTGGGATCCAACTGCCTTAACCACTGTGCCACCTGTTGATCCTAAGGTTTGCGTTTTTTAAAAAAATGTGAGTGGGGGCGGAATGTGAGGGCACAGGTGAAAGGAGACTGACCAGGAGTCAGCGATGTTAGGGCTGGCTGTGGGTACCTGGGGCTCCTTCATTATTATCCTTTGCCTTCTTTTGGCATTTGTCTAAAAAGTCTGCATAATAAAAGTAAACAAACATGGCCAGCAGTGGTGGTATAGTGCTTAAGGTGCTGGATCCCACATGGCTGACTTCATGGTTCTAGTCCCGGACCCAGTGGCTTGAAAATCATTCTGGGTACATGTGCGTGAGTGCCCAAAATCTTGAGAGGAGAATGGGGGCAGGAGGAATGATGTCTCATTTTCCCTCTCTCTCTGTGTCTGTTTCTCTCCAGCAAGCTCACGTACTCAATTGCAAAAATCTAAAAAAAAAAAAAAAAAAGTAGCCGAACATATAAAGCAGGCTCTCTGAGTACTCTCCTCTCCTGGTTCCTAAACCTTTACTGCGTGACAGCCAACTTGATCACTGGTGAAGCCTGTGGACCTTTGTCTTGGGCCATTTCTGAATACAAAACATACATGGAATTATAAAGGAAGGCGATTTTACTTAAACGTGGTTATCAAAATATTAAAGTAAATATATGATGTGATAATTTAGTCCTTCCTCATTCACCCATTGAGTAGCAAGATCCAGCTGTCAGTCAAAACTAGCCTCATTTCAAAGAAATGAGGGGACTAGCAGTTAGCATAATGGCTATGTGCCTGGACTCCCATGTAGCTGACCACAGTTCGAGTCCCAGACCCGGCAGCTTAAACTCATGCCAGGCGCATGTACGTGCCTGCCCAAGATCCTGAGAGGAGAATGGAGGAGAAGGGATTGCGGTGCCCGTGGCCATCCCCCCTGGGGGGTGATTTCTCTCTTTCAATCTCTCTTTGTCTTTCTGGCGAGCATTTGTGCCCTGTAGCAAAAACCTCTCCAAAAAAGAAAAAAAAAAAAAAAAAAGAAATGAGCAGAAGCGTGATTTTTCACACTGCTGTAAAAGATCTGTGATTCTTCTTAGTGACCAAGTCATAGTCCTGACAAGAGACACTGTGGTTTATTACTCTCTCCATAATGGTAGGGCATGTTACACTTCAATGCTAAGATTGTAGCAAACACAGGGTCAATTCCACCCTGTTCAAACTCCTGGGTCCCTTACATTCCATCACCCTGTGGGCTCAGTGCCCCCAGGGGTGGGAGCCTTGCCCACACCCCTGTCCTGCTTGCCGTATAGCACTTGTCACTCTGTGAAGCTCCTTTTGTACAGATTTTTTTTTTTTGCTTTGTTTTGTTTTGTTTTGTTTTTGCACGGGTACTCACCAGAGGGAGAGAGAAAGTGAGAAATAAACCCTCCTCCCCAGGGGGATATGGCCACACCACAATTCTTTCTTCTCTTGGGATCTTGGGCATGGACACACAGATGCCCAGTGTGTTTTTCAAACCATCAAGTCTGAAACTGGAACCACACAGGTGGCCATGTAGGATCCAATACCTTACCCCCCACACCACTGGCTAGCCCATATTTGTAGGGGTGTGTGTGTGTGTGTGTGTGTGTGTGTGTGTGTGTAAGTTTGTTATAGGGCATGTGCACTCGAGAGCAGAGAGACAGAAAGAGGAAAAGTGAGAAATCATACTCCCCCGAGGGGTGGTCATGCCCCAATCCCTTCTCCTCCATTCTCTCAGGATCTTGGGTGTGCATGCCCATGTACTCAGCATTTTTTTTTTTTTTTGAGCCAGTGGGTCCAGGACTCTAACCACAGAGTCGACTATGTGAGAGTCCAGTGCCATAACCATGCCACAAGCTGACCCCATATTTGCAGCTTTAAAAAAATGTATTATTATTTTTTAATTTGCGCTCACCAGAGAGAGAGACAGAGGGAAAGTGAGAAAGCCAGCTGCCAGGTCCAGGATTTGAACCATGGTTGGCATATGGGAATCCAGTGCCCTAACCATCATGCCACTTGCTGACTCCATATTTGCAGCTTTTTTACTTTTGTGTTTGCTAGCTCATTGGCCATGTCCCCACCCCTCTGGCATGACACTATGCAGTCCCTGCAGGCAGACCCCGTCCAGGACTTTCTCTTGCCCATCATTGAACCTGACGTCTAACACTAGTGCATGACACGGGCAACTGCATGACACGGGCAGCTGCATGACACGTCTTTGCAGAAAAACATCAGCTCAGCGCACGGTCGCAATGGCTAATATTGATGGGGGCTCACTCTGGGTCAGGCATTGTATGACACCCTTGCCATGGCTTAGCCCGGAATCCCCACAACACCAACAAGTAGGGGCTATTATATTTTTCCTTCTGCAGATGAAAAACTGAGTCACTGTATGTGGCAACCCAGGCTATAGATAGCCCATGAGAGTCAAAGCCAGAAAAACCATGGGGCCTAATCACTGCATCTTATAAAAACAGATCCCAGAGCTGAAAAGTTTATGACCCCTGGACACTTCTTCAGCAAAGGTTTCACCTTAAAAGAGGCACCTGCAATTGCTTTCTGTTATATAAGAAATTAAAGCAAAATATTTTCTATTGGTACATGCAGTAATATTGGCAACATATCGGCAATACCCGCCTGATTCTCACCATGATCGATTTACATGTAATTTTTTTGGAGAGATTTTTGCTATAGAGTGTGTGTGCTCACCAGAGAGACAGAGAAAGAGACAGAGAGACAGAAAGCAAGAAATCACACCTCAGGGGGAATGGCCACACTGCAATCCCTTCTCCTCCAGTCACCTCTTGGGATTTTGGGCACACACACACACGCACCTGGCGTGAGTTTTAAGCCACCGGGTCTGGGACTCTAACTGCAGTTGACTACATGAGAGTCCAGCAATGTAACCATTATGCCATCTGCTGGTCCCGATTTACATATATTTTAATAAATTACACGCACCAGGGACAAAAGCAGACTCAGGCCATGTTCTACAAGCAATTTTCTCTTGCTAAAAAATAACGAAATCTATTTTTAGGTTTGCTTGTCTGTGCTTGTTTACCACTTAGCTACCTGTTCTTTTGTGTTTTACTGGTGCTAACTAGCAGGTAGGTGGTACACTGGGCCCAAGACCTAGGAGAACTCATTTCTGTCTTCATACAGTGGTGGGTTCTGTGTAGAAAGACAGACAGAAGATAGGGCAGGGCTTCTTACTTAACTGAGAAAATGAAACATTCTTCAAATTTTTGGATAGTAGCCTACTCCAGCTTCAGAAACACCAGAAGAAGCTGAGAATCACCCAATAGCAATGATCGGGGTTTGAGAATGTGCCCTGAATTCACTCAGGAGCTTCCGGCATGTGACTTTCCCAACTCCCTTCTTAACTCTCACCCAGAGGAGACAAAGCACAAAACTCACCCATGTCTCGATGAGCTGGAACAGGCAATGGAGGACCCTCAGTCTCATGGGGTGGCTGACAGCTGCAGGAATGGCCACAGTCAAAATATTATTGCAAATCACCCACAGTCCGACTCCCATTGAGAACACCCCGGCTGCCAGGAGGAGCAGCAGGAGCAGGGGCAGGAACAGAAGCAGGATCACCATCCTGTTTCTAAATCAAAGGAGTCCGAGTGGAACCCCGTCATAATGTTGGCCATTTAAGACATGGCCTAAGGTCAGGAGGCCTCTTTCAGCTGCCCTCATTAGCCCAGTGAGTCACAGATTCAGGTGAGATATGAAAGGGCCCATGCAAGAAGAGGGCCTTGGGCAAGCCATCAGGTTACCATGGACACCATGATTGTCCCCACCTGCCCTTGGACCACACCCTAACCCTGTACTTCAACTCTGGACACACTTTTTACTCCTTTGCCTGCTGAGGAGGCCCCAGGGCCTTTGCACTTGCTGTTCTTTGTGCAACATTTCCCCTAGACATCAGGTGGGACTGGGCTCCATCCTTCCCCTCCTGTGGGTCTCTGCTTAAATGTCAACTTCTCAGCGAGGCCGCTTCTGGCCATCTTATTTAAAATTGTAACTCCCCATCAGCATTCCGGTGTCCACACACCACCCCACATACCGCTCACCTGAGTTAACGCGCACCTCGCTGCTTGTTCCTTATCTGTAAAAAATAACCTCTATGAGCACAGGAATTTTTGTTATGTATTGTTTTATCCCCAAGGCTGAATCAGGGTTTGGAACTTTGTCAGTGCCCTGCAAATGTTTATCAGATGAAGAAATGAACAAACAGCCACCTCCTTTGGAAAGCAGGAGAAATTGAGCTTTCTTGCTTTTCCAGGTTGGGACAGGGGTGGATGTCATTGTTTGCAATCTTCCCTAACAGCAAGACCTTACATCAGCCACAGCAATGATAATGCCTGCCATGTCCCCGCCTCCCACGCTGGCAGTGGAGCAGTGGTTTTCAAACAGAGGAGATTTTACACCCCAGGAGCTGTCTGGGGTGTCAGTAAATGTCCTACAAAGCACAGGTCAGTCCCACAGCAAACAGTTATCCAGCTCATCATTCCAAGGTTGAGAAACCCTGAGTTACGCCTGGGTTTGATGCTGGCTCTGCCAAATGCTGACATGTTGATCGTGAGAAAGTTACGCATGCTCTCTAAGTCTGTTTCCAAATGTGTAGGATGAGGATAATAATAACAGTACCCACCCACCATGGGGTTGTTGGGTGTGTCGAAGGCACCAGTGCATGGGCTCAGTCATAGTGGGGTCAGGTTGTGAGGCAGGGGTTGCTGCTGCTGTAGCCATATAGGCAAGCCTCAGGTTTGGATCCCAGTTCTACCAGAACACGCAAGGTGCACTTGTCACCCTGACCCACTGGAGGGCTGGAGTGAGGGTTGTAGCAGGTGAGACCCTGTCAAGGGTACCTGCCTGCCTGCCTGTATCTCTGTATAAATAAACTAATTAATTAATTAATTTTTAAAAAACAAGGCCCTTGTTTACACGAAGCACTAGCAAGAGTCCAGCTCTTGGAAACACTGGGCAGGTATCAGGGAGCAAGGCTAAGCCGTTTCTCCACATTCTCCACTCCCCTTCAATTCCCTCATGGGCACACAGAAGGTGTGCTAGCCCTTGCTGCAGCTGGTGGGGCACCTGGTCCCTTCTGTCCACTGCGATGTGGAGTGTCACATGCTCTCCTCCTCTGGAAGAGAAGGACTCCTGTGGGTTGAGCCTCACTGAGGCAGACCCAGGATCCCTTGGAGGTGTGCCACGGATAGGCCTGGCCAGGAGCATCTGTGTGAGCCGCCACAAGATCAAGCTCTGTAGGCTTTTAATATAAAGCTGCCAAGACGAGGCTTGTCTAAAAGGCTAACCTGCTGTGTCCCCTGCTTCCTGCTCTGGCAGTGGAATGGTGGTTTTCAAACAGGCAAGACTGATTGATATTGCTATGAAGGCAGCCCAGAGACTTTGAAGGAAGTCTGCAACATCAAGGTCTAACTTCAGTTGAATTCTGCATAACACTTTCTTATGTCTTTTTGCTTTTATTTTTTCTGTATGCAGTACAGAGCTCTGTCCCAGTCAAGATGCCAGTTCAGACACTCGAGCTATGCAATCCCACCATGGTTGGAAAGGAACAACGCAGTGAAAAGAGCACAGACCACAAGTCAGACTCCTGGGAACCCTTGCCACTTCTGCCCTCAGACTGGCGCAAGGACGGAAGCATTCACTCCCCCACTCTCTGCTTTCAGTTTCTTTATCTGTAAAATGAAGCCAAGGTCCTTGCTCTGTGCCTGGTGCCGTGCCAACCCTTTTGCACGTGTTCACATGTTTAGTTCTCCCCCCAACCCTTTAGGCAGACCCTATTCTCATACCCATTTTAGGGGTGAGCAAACTGAGCCTCATCTGATCAAGCAGCTTCCCAGGTTTAGAAAAAGCCTAAGTGGAAATGACCTCACATCCAAGCAAGTCTTCTCTTGTGCTCCTTATTTTGCGTAATGCCAGAATTTCAAGTAATAAAGAAAATCATCATCTCTGAAAACATACACTGTTGACGTGCCTGCCACTCAGGTCCTAGGAGAGCTTGACTGGGTAGGAACTCCAGCTCAGGGCACACAGGCACACGGGTCACAGACCTGCATGGGACTAAGGTTGGTCTTATGACAATGGATTGATTCTTTATTGATTTTTAAAACATTCTTCTGAAAAATTACCCAAGTAATAGATGTTCATTTTTTTGAAATCTTACTCATAATCAAAAATGCACACAGAGAGGCCAGCAAATGGTGTGGTGGTTAAGGATGCTGGACTCTCACATGGCTGACCGCAGTTCAAGTCCTGGGCCTAGTAGCTTGATTTCTCACTTTCTCTCTTTCTCTCCCTCTCTTGCTCTACCCTTCTCTAGTCAAATTAAAATAAATAAATAAATAAAGTTAAATAAAATAATTTATTTTTAAAAAAATGAAAATGCACATAGAAGAACAGCAAGTGACATAGTGGTTAAGACACTGGATCCTATATGATCTACCTCGTGGTTCAAGTCCTGGACCCAGTGGCTTGAAAAACATGCCAGTCATGCATGCATACATGCCAGTCATGCATGCATACATGCCCCAAATTCTGTGAGGATAATGCAGGAGAGAGATTCCAGTGTGGCCGTCCCCCAGAGGGTGATTTCTCACTTTCCCTCTCGCTGTCTTTTTCTGTCTCTCTCCACCAAGTGAACATACCCCATGGCCAAATCCTTAAATAAAGAGAGAGAGAGAGGGAGAGAGAAAGAGAGAGAAAAGGTATATAGACATGACATGCATGAGAGGTAAGGGTACCCTTGACAAGGTTTGACCAAGCCATGATCTCCCTTGCCCTGTTGGTCTGGGTCTTGGGTACACATTGCAGGCCCAGTATGATTTCAAATCAGCCTGTGGATCCAAACCCACCGCAACCATGTGGCCTCCAGGGCTGCAGTTCACTTTGCTACCGACTATTCCATCAGGCTGGGCCAAACTGTTCATTTGTGTATCACAGCCCTGAAGCTTAAGCTGCAGGGTCCCTCACCTGCAGTATAAAGCTCTTTCGAGCATTTAAATCCTGCTTTTTGTGTGTTTGGGCTATTCATAGTACAATGTTCACCTTTACAGAATCTGTAATTTGCTGTAATGTCTTTCCTCACTCTAAATATAAATTCAATTTTGAACCTAAATTATATTCATAATTTTATATTCTTTGTCAAGTCATTGCAATTTTTTTGCTCATTGTTTTCCTTTTAACTTATTTTTTTATGTATTGACGTTTATAATTTTTTTAAGAGAGATTTCTTGCTATAGGGCATGTGTGCTCCCTGGAGAGACAGAGACAGAAAGTGAGAAATCACCCCCCCAAGAGGGGATAGCTACACCACAATCCATTCTCCTCCATTCTCTTCTCGGGATCAGGATCTAAAGCATGCATGTACAGGCACCTGGCATGAGTTTTAAATTGCCCGGTCCAGGACTTGAACTGTGGTTGACTACTTGGGAGTCAAGCAATGTAATCATTACACCATCTGCTGGTCCCAATGTTTATACTTTTTATACAACAAAATCTGTCTTTTATGGTGTTTACTTTTGTAACATGCTCAGAAAAACCCTTCTATAGTACATAAAACTGTGGGGCACTGATTTTGAAAATGAAGGTCTTTCTTGCTGAGATAGAAATACCTGAATTTCACTCAAGAAATGGAAAATGTGGCCAACTTTGCAGTTCAAGTCCTGGATCTGATAGTGTGATACACACACTGGGCATGTGTGGGTGCATAACCAAAATCCTGAGAGGAAAGTGGAGAAGGGATTGGGGCATAGCCAGCTCCTCTGGGAGTGATTTCATACTTTCCTCTTCTCTGTGTCTCTCCAGTGAGTATGCATACCCTTGTAGCAAAAAATGGAAAAGAAAAAGAAAAAGAAAGAAAGACAGAAAGAAAGAAAAAAAGAAAGGAAAGAAAAAGAAAGACAGAAAGAAAAAGAAAGAAAAAAGAAAGAAGAAAGAAAGAAAGAAAGGCTGGCTACTAAGTATAAGATCAATATACAAAAGTCAATTTTTATTTTTTATTTCTACCTCAAAAACCTAGATCATAATACAATTTTTTTTGAGAGAGAGATTTTTGCTATAGGGTTCCTGAGCTTGCCAGAGAGAGACAGAAAGTGAGAAATTACCCCCTGAGGGGGGTGGCCATTTTGTAATCCCTTCTCCTCCATTCTCCCCTTGGGATTTTGGGCACACATGCACACATGCTCAGTGTGAGTTTTAGGCTGCCAGATCCAAGACTCGAACTGCGGTTGACTATGTGAGAGTCCAGTAACCTAATCATTATGCCATCTGCTGGTCCCAGGTAGTAATACAATTTTTAAGGGAGATTTTTTGCTATAGGGTGTGTGCACTCACCATAGAGACAAAGAGAGACAAACAGACAGAAAGTGAGAAATCGCCCCCCGGGGGGGGGGATGGCCATGCCTCAATCCCTTCTTCTCTAGTCTCCTCTCTGAACCTTGGGCATGCACGCACATGTGCCTGGGTCTGGGACTCCAACCATGATTGACTATGTGGGAGTCCAGCAACGTAACCATTACGCTATCAGCTAGTCCCAATAATACAATTTTTAAAAAGACGCCAGAGATTAGTAATACCAGGTGCTGGGAATGAAGAAAGTATTTGACTACAAAAGGACAACACAAGGGAATTTTTAAGGAAGATGGAACTAGTCTATATCTCAATTGTGTTGCTTATACATCTGTATGCATTTGTCAAAATGTGTAGAATTATACAATAAAACAAGCAAATTTTACTGTACATACATAGAAAAGAAGGATTAAAATAACTGAAAAGATACCATTTCTAATATCATTTTAAATATAATAAATCTATTTTTAAATGTGTGAGATGTCTATACTGAAAACTATAAAACTTTGAGAGAACTTAAAGAACACAAAAATACTAAGAAAAATACCGTTTTTTGTGTGTTGCCTTTTAGTTTTGCTATAGCATAGGTGCACTTGCCAGAAAGAGACAGAGAGAGAGAGGAAAAGTGAGAAATCACCCCCCAGGGGATAGCCATGCCGCAATCTTTAATCCTCTATTTTCTTCTTGGGATTTTGGACATTGCCGTGTATGTTTTTTTTTTTTTTTTTTTCTTTTGAGAGGTTTTCGCTATAGGGCGCATGCGCTTGCCAGACAGACAGAGAGAGACATAGAGACAGAAAGCGAGAAATCACCCCCCAGGGGGGATGGTCACGCCGCAATCCCTTCTCCTCTCAGGATCTTGGGCACGCACACGCGCCCAGTGTGAGTTCTAAGCCACCAGGTCCAGGACGCAAACCGCAGTCGACTACGTGGGAATCCAGCGACATAGCCATTACGCTAACTGCCGGTTCCCGCCGTGTACGTTTTTCAAGTCACTGGGCATGGAAATTGAACTTCTGAGTCGGTCATGTTGGATCCAGCCACCTTCACCTCCTCACCACCTAACCCTGAGAATACCATTTTTGATACTGGAACACTCCTTAGTAAAAAATGTCAATTCTCCCCAAATGAATCTTTCAATTTGATTCATTCCAAGTCAAAACCTTAGCTGATCTTTTTTTTTTTTTAAGAAATTGACAGATTGATTTTTAAATTTGCAAGGATGTGCAAAGAACCAAGAAGACTAACTCTTCCATATAAAATTATTAGAAAGCTACTGTAATTAAATAGTGTGGTATCAGTGGAAGAACAGACCAATGAAACAGAGTGAAGGATCTAGAAACTGATTCCCCCACAGACTGTCACTTGATTTGTGACACAGACGGCACTGCAATACAGAGAAGAAGGCATAATCTTGTCCCTATTACACAATGTACACAAATACATTTCAGATGGGTTGCAGGATCAGAATGTGATAGATGACACAATGATATTTATAGATAAAAATATGAGAGCAGGTCACTTGGTGGCATGGCGGTTAAGTTAGCTGGATCTCACATGCACAGTTGGAGTCCCAGATCCAAAGTTTGAGAAACACACTGGGCACGTGTGTATGTATGCCCAAAACCCCCAGAGGAGAATGAAAATATGATTGTGGTATGGCCATCCCCCCGGGAGTTGATTTCTAGCTCTCTCTCTCTCTCTCTTCCTTCTCTCTCTCTCTCTTCTCTCTCTCTCCCTGGTGAGTGCACACACTCTATAGAAAATTTAAAAAGAAAAGTTCCACCTTGGAGTAGGCAACAATTTCTTAGAGGAAACTAAAAGCAGTTGTGATAAATGGAGGGGAAATGACAAACTAGATCACCTTAAGACTAAAAACTTTTGTTCGTCCAAAGATGGGTCATTGGAGAAGTCATGATGTGTTTTTCTGATTTTCTATGCTAAAATATGTCATGACTTCTCCAACAATCCAATACCATTAAAAGAAGAAAAAGGCTGTGTCAGCCCTGTGGCCTAGTGGGTAAGGAAGCTGGATTCGACCTACATGGACAACCATGCAGTTCTAATCACAGACCCAGTGGCTTGAAAAACACATTAAGTGTATGTGAAGACATGCCCCAAATCCTCACAGAGTGGAAAAATGGAGGAAAGGGGATTGTGGTGTGACCATGTCCTTTTCAGATATACAAGCACGGAGCCATAAGAGTCTAGCCAAGGCCTGTTTGTTGGTCTTATAAGTCATGAACTGTCAAAGCATAGGATGACTCCTCCATTCTCTTCTTTTATCCTCCTCCTTTTCTTTTACTTTCTTCTCATTTCCCCCCTCCCTTTTTTTTTTCTTTGAAAAAGATTTTGCAAGGGGGTGCATGTGCTTGCTAGAGAGACAGAGACAGAAAAACAGCAAGAAATCACCCTCTGGAGGTGGGGGTGGTGGCCATAATGCAATCCCTTTTCCTCCATTCTCCTCTCAAGATTTTGGGCATGTATGCACACACACCCCATTTTTCCTTTTGAATGTTGGACTTTGGGATCTGTCTTCAGACTCCTTCTCTTCTCTTACTGAACACTCTCTAAACCCATCATTGTAAGCACTGAGCTTACAGGTTTTGGACTCAGTCCTATTACCTTCTTGGCATGCCCTTTTCTGTACATTTCTTTCCTAGGTTTCCACACCTCAGCATATTGCACTGTCATCATCTGCCAGACTCCAGAAGTTGTCTTCCTGGTCCTGCAACCTCTGCACCAAAGCCACTCCCGGGGCATTAGATTTCTATAGCATTTCTTTTCCCAGCACAATTACCATGCATAACAGTCGAGACAAAGATATTACCCCATACACATCATTACTAGCAAATAGCTTTTCATTTATTTGTCACTTAAGCATACCTTTTTGCCAGAGACCTGCTCTAGCTGGAGTGGGCTGACTTGACGGAGGCGACGCAGGCAAGAAGAAATCAGACAGAGACCTCTGCTCTTTAGCATGTTCTCAGTCGACTACAGTCAGAGCAAGCTCAAGACTGCAGCCTCTGTAGCTAAGAGACATATATATTTCTTGAGGGATGTTTACAAGGGTAGGAGGGGCGAGAAGGAGGTAAAAGATTTTACTCTAAAAAATAGGATATTCAAAACATGGAAACAATAATCATAAAACATGATGTACTGTTCTTGTTTGATCAGGTGTAAGCAGTCACAGTCCTCAGGGTGGGGGAGTCCATTTTCCCAGTACATTTTCTTCTTAGATCTTGATTGCTGGGTAGAGCCTTTTGAATGAGGGAGTTTTCAGCAAGCTTGGTAACTTCAGCCCCAGGTCGAGGTGACAGCGGATTGTGGTTACAAAGGCCTAGATAGAAATCTTATTTGACTAAGTAAAGACATGGTTAATATATACTAAAGTGGAATATCTATATTGCTTCTGGGGTAATTTACAGCTAAGAGGGCGAGCCTATTGTCCACATGGGAAAGGAATGTGGTCTTGTGAGCAGCTTAATGACTGACCTAAAAGTTATTGTGTTCATGTAACCCTGAGAGGGACTTCAGCATTCTTTATTAATATTTTCCAGGCAGGTGGGGTAAGTTTCATGAAATAATTCCTGTTCACTGCCACCTTAGGGGTCCACATTCTCTTAGGACTATTAATTGGTTTTACTGTAAAAATTACGGTAAGACTGGGGGCATTATTTTACCCTTACAAGGTATCAGGGTACCGTATGACAGTAAAGCCCATGGCAGGGAGATTGAAAGCACAAACCAGTACAACAAACACAATTGAGCTCATAGCTGTCGCCTTGCCTGCAGCTCTTCTCAGTCAAGCCTTGCTTAGACATGAGAGACAGCTCTTTATGTTCTGCCTGTGTTGGCTGCATGGCCTCCACCACCTTTTTTTCTATTTCTTCTTCTATTCCCTGCCCCTTCCCTCCATTACCCACCCCCCTATGACCCCCATCTTTATTATCTCTAGTATCTGTCATTGCCCTCCTTGCTACTATACCTTGCAAATTTTCTGGTTCTGTCATAGAGTGCAGATAATCGGTATATATTGAATGGGGACATACGAAGTCTATCTTTCATAGTCTGATTTGCTTCACTTAGCATTAAGTCTTCCATATTCGTCCCCTTGTATCAAATGTCAGGGTTTCATTTTTTTAATGGCTGAATGGTATTCCATAGAGTACATATGCCACATTTTTTTTCAATCCAATCATCTGTTTTTGGACATTTGGGTTGATTCCATGTCCTAGTGATTATAAATAATGCTGCAATAAACATGAACATACAAGTGTTTTTCCAACTGAGGTCTTTTCTATTCTTTGGGTAAATGCCTAAAAATGGAGTTACTGGGTTGTATGGTAGTTCTATTTGTAGGTTTCTAAGGAATCTCCATATTGTTCTCCAAAGTGGTCGTACTAATTTACATTCCCACCAATAGTGTAGGAAAGTTCCCTTTTCACCAAAGCCTTGCCATTATTTATCATTATTTATCCTTTTAATCATTATTTATCCTTTTAATTTTAGCCATTCTGACTGGGGTTAAGTGATATCTTATTGTGGTTTTTATTTGCATTTCCATTATGATAAGAGATGTGGAACATGTTTTCATATGCTTTTGGGCTGTTTATATGTCTTCTTTGGAAAATTGTCTGTTCAGCTCCTTTCCCCATTTTTTAATTGGATTGATTCTTTTTTGTGGGTAAGTTGCTTGAGTTCCCTGTATATTCTGGTTATCAGTCCTTTATCTGAGGTATGGTTTGCAAATATATTATCCCACTCTGAGAATTGTCTTCTAACTCTAATTATTATTCTTTTGGCTGTTCAGAAGCTTCCCAGCCCAATATAGTCCTGTTTGTCTATTTTTGGGACTATTAGCCTATGCTTTGGAGGTCTTCTTTAAGAAGTCTTTGCCACAGAAATGTTTTATTGCCTATTGATGATAATGTGTATTGCATCCTCAACTGGACTGGTTTGAGGTATATTTCCTGTTGTTGGGTAAATTCCCTTTACAAGTCAAATGATGTATAGTGATCAGAAGTTTAAAAAAAAGAAGGATTAAAACAATAATAATAAAAAAAATTATAAAAAGAAGTCTTTGCCTACTCCAAGGTCTCCAAGAGTTTTTCCTGTGTTTTCCACTAGTATTTTTATAGTTTGAGGTTTTATGTTTAGATCCTCAATCCATTTTGAGTTAATTTTTGTTAGTGGTGAGAGATAAGGATCTAGTTTCATTCTTCTGCAGGTGAATATCCAGTTCTCCTAGAACCATTTGCTGAAGAGATTTTCTTTTCCCCACTGTATTGTCTTGTGCCCAGCTATGTGTTGTGGGGTTAATTTGAGGATTCTCAGTTCTGTTTCATTGGTCTACCAATATCTCAAAAACCATGGTAGTAGTTTTTGTGCCAATACCATGCTGTTTTAATTATCATGTCTTTGTAATACATTTTGAGCTTGGGAAGTAAGATGTCTCCTACTTTATTCCCCTTGCACAGTATTCCTTTGGCAATACAAAGCCTTTTATGTTTCCAGACAAATTTTATGATTTTTTTTCTGTAACTGTGAGGAATATCACTGGTGGTTTGATTGGGATTGCATTGAATTTGTAGATTAATTTGGGTAGGATTGTCATCTTGATTATATTAATTCTTCCAATTCAAGAACATGGGATGTTTTTCCACTTTTTTGTATCATTTTAAATTTCTTTTTCTAGTATTTTCATAGTTTTCCTTATTGAGATCTTTGACATCTTTGGTAAGGTCTATTCCTAGATATCTTATTGCTTTTGTGATTATTGTAAATAGGATTTCTTTCTTCAATTATGTCTCAATTTGTCCATTGTTAGTGTTTAAAAATACTGTAGATTTTAGTATGTGGATTTTGTGTCCTGCCACTTTACTATATTCGTTTATCACTTCCAGCAGTTTTTTCATGGATTCTTTTGGATTTTCTACGTATAGCATCATATTATCTGCAAATAGAGATAATGTCACTTCTTTTCCTATTTGGATGTCTTTTATTTGACTCTCTTGTCTAATTGCATTGGCTAGAACTTCCAGTACTATTTTAAAAAGGAGTGGAGAAAGTGGGCAGCCTTGTTTTGTTCCAGTTTTTAGTGGAAAGACTTTCAGCTTTTCCCCATTCAGTATGTTAGCCATGGATTTTTTATAGACAGCTTTTATTGTTTTAAGAAATGTCCCTTCTATGCTGACTTTGCTGAGAGTCTAAATCATGAAGTGATGTTGTATTTTATTGAATGTTTTTTCTGCATCAATTGATATGATCATATGACTTTTATTGTTCATTTTGTTAATGTGATTGTGATGTATTCCATTTATTGTTTTGCATATGTCGAACCATCCTTGCATCCCTGGAATAAATCCTACTTGGTCATGGTGTATAATCTTTTTTTTTTTTTTTTTTTTGGAGAGATTTTTGCTATAGAGCATGTGCACTTGCCAGAAAGACAGAAAGAGACAGAAAGTGAAAAATACCACCACCACCACCACCACCACCACCCCCGCCCCAGGGGGAATGGCCATGCTGCAATCCCTTCTCTTCCATTCTCCTCTCAGGATCTTGAGCATGCACACACACATGCCTAGTGTGAGTTTAAGCCACTAGGTCTGGGACTCACACCCCAATCCATTACATGGGAGTCCAGCGACATAGCCATTACACCATCTGGTGGTCCTGGTGTATAATCTTTTTAACATGTTGTAGAATACCATTTGCTAGTATCTTGTTGAGAATTTTTGCATTTGTATTCATTAAGGTTATGGACCTGAAGTCTTCTTTTTTTGTCATGTCCTTGCATGGTTTTGGAATTAAGATGGCAGAGGCTTCATAGAATGAATTCAGGAGGATTTCTTCCTTTTGGAAATAGTTTAAGGAGAATTGGGGCTAGTTATTCTTTAAAAGTTTTGTAGAATTCAGAAGTAAAGTCATCGGGACCTGGGCGCTTCCTTGTTTGAAGACTATCTATTACTGACTCAATCTCATTGCTTGTTATGGGTCTATTTATACTTTCTCTTTCTTCCTGGTTCAATCTTGCTAAGTTATACATGTCCAGAAACTTGTCCATCTCATCTAGATTTCTTGTTTGTTGGTATATAGTCACATAGCGTACTCTCTGATGATATTATGTATTTCTTTTATATCCATCATAATAACACTTGTTTCGTTGTTGATTTGATTTATCTGGTTTCTTTCTCTGTTCTTGATTAATCTAGCTAATGGTGTGTCAATTTTATCTTCTCAAAAAAAAACCAGCTTTGATTTTATTTTCTATATAGTTCTTTTATTCTCTATTTCATTTATTTCTGCTCGAATCTTTATTATTTCTATTCTCCTGGAATTTGGGGGGGGGGTGTTGTTGTTTTTCCAGTTCCTTGAGTCATGTCATTAGGTTTTTTATTTGCCACCTCTCTTCTTTTTTCTAGTGGGCACGAATTACTATGAACTTCCCTCTTATGACTGCTTTTGCTGTGACGCATAGGTTTTAAACACTTGTTTGTTCATTATCATTGGTTTCTATGAACCTTTTGATTTCAGTATTAATTTCTTCTATAGTCATAAAGTCATTTAGGAGTAGACTGTTTAGTTTCCATGTGTTTGTGAATTTTTGAGGACTCTTTCTGTAGTTTATTTCAGGTTGGGTTCCATCATGGTCAGAAAAGATGCTAGGTATAGTTTTTATATCTTTGAATTTGTAAAGGCTTGTTTCATGCCCTATCATGTAGTCAATCTTGAAAATGTTTCATGTGGGAGTGAGAAAAATGTATATTTTGTAGTAGCTGGATGAAATACTCTATATGTGTCTGTCAAGTCCATTTCATCTATGGTGTCATTAAGATCTTGTATCTCTTTATTTTTGTTTAGATGATCTGTCCAGAGGGGTGCTCGAGATACCCTGTAATTATTGTGTTGCAGTCCATCTTTCTTTTGAGATCTAACAGTCTCTCTTTGATGTATTTAGGTGTTCCAGTGTAGGGTGCATAGATATTTACAAGTGTCATATCTTCTTGGTGAACAAGTCCTTTAGTAATATATAATGCCTTTCTTTATCTCTTCTTACACCTTTCATCCTAAAGTCTATTTCACTTGATATCACTATTGCTACTCCAGCCTTTATTTGTTTATTTTATTTATTTTTTATTTTTGGTTTTCATTTGCATGGAATATCTTTTTCTGGCGCTCACTTTCCGTCTATGTATGTCCTTATCAATGAGGTATGTTTCTTGTAAGCAGCATATAGATGGCTTCTGCTTTTGTATCCATTCAGTCACTATGTGTCTTTTAATGAGAGAATTTAATCCATTAATATCAAAGCTATTATTGATATTTTCGAATTTATCCCTGTCATTTTGTTAGCCATATCCTCACTTGTTTTTTTGTTCTCCTATTTCTGTTTGTATCTCTTTAGTTATCCTGATACAACACTCCCCACAGTCCTTCCTGTAGAGCTGATCTATTAATGATAAATTCATTCAGTTTTTTGTTTATCTAAGAATACTTTATTTGCCCTTCTCATATGAGGGACAATCTTTCTGGATATAGTATTCTTGCTTGAAATTGTTTTCCTTTTTATCTTTGAACATATCTTCTCATTCCTTCTTTGCCTGCATTGTTTCAGTTGGGAGTTCTGACATTAGCCTAATAGGATAGCCTTTATAAGTAACTTGTCATTTCTCCCTCGCTATTTTTAGAATACTGTTTTTGTCTTTAATTTTTATCAATCTGGCTATCTTCCCAGAAGAAGAAGATCTTTTTGTGTTGATTCTATTTGTGATTCTTTTTATTTTGTGGGTCTGAATTTCTCCATGTTTCTCTATATTTGGAAAATTTTCAGATAGTGTTTCATGAAAGAGGTTTTCTATGCCTTTAGCAGATTCTTTACCTTCTGGAATACCCATTATATGGATATTTGAGTGTTTCATGGTGTCTAGAATTTCCCATGTGTTGTCCTCATTTTTTTTTTTGGTTGTTTTTTTCCTTCTTTGTGGTGATTTGGCCCATGCTGGAGACTTTGTCTTTGAAGTCAGAAATTCTTTCTTCTGTATGGTTCAATCTGCTGTTAATGCTTTCTAAGGAGATTTTAATTTCTTGTATTGTATTTTTCATTTCTAGAAGTTCTGTTTGATTCTTTTTTAGGGTGTCTTTTTCTTTATGAAATTCCTCTCTCATGTCCTGGAATTATTTTCTCATTTCCTGAAAATGTTGTCTGTTTTCTCTTGCATTTCATTGAGTTTTGTCACTACGAATATTTGGAATTTATTTTCTAACATTTCTGTGTATTCCTTGGTGCTATCCACTGTTGGTGAGGGGCTACTACCCTCACCTGGCAAAGAGCTACCTCTTTATTTTCTCATGTTTCTTTGAGATCTGTGCTGGTTACTAGTCATCTGATGCAGTATTCACTTCTTTCTATTTATTGGAGTAGATTCTATAGTACTGGTGGAGGAAATTTCACTGTTAGTTCCCAGGTGTGTTCGTATTGGAGATCTGCATCTCCTAGGTTAGAGCAGCTATGGGTAACTTCAGACACTTGGCTTCTCTACCAAACATTCAGTTCTTATGAGGCAGTAGCAAGCTAAGGAGCTATAACTTGGAGAAGATGATCCAGTTGCATGTTGTGCTAAGCACAGCCCACAGATTTGTGTACCAAAATTTCTGAAATGGCTTCCAGGCCCCGAACACAAACTCACCCTAAAGCTCTCTATTGTGGGTCTATTTGAACATTTCTCAAGATGCCTTTCAGTTGGGGGTGCTTTTGGGGTGTGCCTCATGCACACACACATGCCTAGTGTGAGTTTAAGCCACTAGGTCTGGGACTCACACCCCAATCCATTACATGGGAGTCCAGCGACATAGCCATTACACCATCTGGTGGTCCTGGTGTATAATCTTTTTAACATGTTGTAGAATACCATTTGCTAGTATCTTGTTGAGAATTTTTGCATTTGTATTCATTAAGGTTATGGACCTGAAGTCTTCTTTTTTTGTCAAGTCCTTGCATGGTTTTGGAATTAAGATGGCAGAGGCTTCATAGAATGAATTCAGGAGGATTTCTTCCTTTTGGAAATAGTTTAAGGAGAATTGGGGCTAGTTATTCTTTAAAAGTTTTGTAGAATTCAGAAGTAAAGTCATCGGGACCTGGGCGCTTCCTTGTTTGAAGACTATCTATTACTGACTCAATCTCATTGCTTGTTATGGGTCTATTTATACTTTCTCTTTCTTCCTGGTTCAATCTTGCTAAGTTATACATGTCCAGAAACTTGTCCATCTCATCTAGATTTCTTGTTTGTTGGTATATAGTCACATAGCGTACTCTCTGATGATATTATGTATTTCTTTTATATCCATCATAATAACACTTGTTTCGTTGTTGATTTGATTTATCTGGTTTCTTTCTCTGTTCTTGATTAATCTAGCTAATGGTGTGTCAATTTTATCTTCTCAAAAAAAAACCAGCTTTGATTTTATTTTCTATATAGTTCTTTTATTCTCTATTTCATTTATTTCTGCTCGAATCTTTATTATTTCTATTCTCCTGGAATTTGGGGGGGGGGTGTTGTTGTTTTTCCAGTTCCTTGAGTCATGTCATTAGGTTTTTTATTTGCCACCTCTCTTCTTTTTTCTAGTGGGCACGAATTACTATGAACTTCCCTCTTATGACTGCTTTTGCTGTGACGCATAGGTTTTAAACACTTGTTTGTTCATTATCATTGGTTTCTATGAACCTTTTGATTTCAGTATTAATTTCTTCTATAGTCATAAAGTCATTTAGGAGTAGACTGTTTAGTTTCCATGTGTTTGTGAATTTTTGAGGACTCTTTCTGTAGTTTATTTCAGGTTGGGTTCCATCATGGTCAGAAAAGATGCTAGGTATAGTTTTTATATCTTTGAATTTGTAAAGGCTTGTTTCATGCCCTATCATGTAGTCAATCTTGAAAATGTTTCATGTGGGAGTGAGAAAAATGTATATTTTGTAGTAGCTGGATGAAATACTCTATATGTGTCTGTCAAGTCCATTTCATCTATGGTGTCATTAAGATCTTGTATCTCTTTATTTTTGTTTAGATGATCTGTCCAGAGGGGTGCTCGAGATACCCTGTAATTATTGTGTTGCAGTCCATCTTTCTTTTGAGATCTAACAGTCTCTCTTTGATGTATTTAGGTGTTCCAGTGTAGGGTGCATAGATATTTACAAGTGTCATATCTTCTTGGTGAACAAGTCCTTTAGTAATATATAATGCCTTTCTTTATCTCTTCTTACACCTTTCATCCTAAAGTCTATTTCACTTGATATCACTATTGCTACTCCAGCCTTTATTTGTTTATTTTATTTATTTTTTATTTTTGGTTTTCATTTGCATGGAATATCTTTTTCTGGCGCTCACTTTCCGTCTATGTATGTCCTTATCAATGAGGTATGTTTCTTGTAAGCAGCATATAGATGGCTTCTGCTTTTGTATCCATTCAGTCACTATGTGTCTTTTAATGAGAGAATTTAATCCATTAATATCAAAGCTATTATTGATATTTTCGAATTTATCCCTGTCATTTTGTTAGCCATATCCTCACTTGTTTTTTTGTTCTCCTATTTCTGTTTGTATCTCTTTAGTTATCCTGATACAACACTCCCCACAGTCCTTCCTGTAGAGCTGATCTATTAATGATAAATTCATTCAGTTTTTTGTTTATCTAAGAATACTTTATTTGCCCTTCTCATATGAGGGACAATCTTTCTGGATATAGTATTCTTGCTTGAAATTGTTTTCCTTTTTATCTTTGAACATATCTTCTCATTCCTTCTTTGCCTGCATTGTTTCAGTTGGGAGTTCTGACATTAGCCTAATAGGATAGCCTTTATAAGTAACTTGTCATTTCTCCCTCGCTATTTTTAGAATACTGTTTTTGTCTTTAATTTTTATCAATCTGGCTATCTTCCCAGAAGAAGAAGATCTTTTTGTGTTGATTCTATTTGTGATTCTTTTTATTTTGTGGGTCTGAATTTCTCCATGTTTCTCTATATTTGGAAAATTTTCAGATAGTGTTTCATGAAAGAGGTTTTCTATGCCTTTAGCAGATTCTTTACCTTCTGGAATACCCATTATATGGATATTTGAGTGTTTCATGGTGTCTAGAATTTCCCATGTGTTGTCCTCATTTTTTTTTTTGGTTGTTTTTTTCCTTCTTTGTGGTGATTTGGCCCATGCTGGAGACTTTGTCTTTGAAGTCAGAAATTCTTTCTTCTGTATGGTTCAATCTGCTGTTAATGCTTTCTAAGGAGATTTTAATTTCTTGTATTGTATTTTTCATTTCTAGAAGTTCTGTTTGATTCTTTTTTAGGGTGTCTTTTTCTTTATGAAATTCCTCTCTCATGTCCTGGAATTATTTTCTCATTTCCTGAAAATGTTGTCTGTTTTCTCTTGCATTTCATTGAGTTTTGTCACTACGAATATTTGGAATTTATTTTCTAACATTTCTGTGTATTCCTTGGTGCTATCCACTGTTGGTGAGGGGCTACTACCCTCACCTGGCAAAGAGCTACCTCTTTATTTTCTCATGTTTCTTTGAGATCTGTGCTGGTTACTAGTCATCTGATGCAGTATTCACTTCTTTCTATTTATTGGAGTAGATTCTATAGTACTGGTGGAGGAAATTTCACTGTTAGTTCCCAGGTGTGTTCGTATTGGAGATCTGCATCTCCTAGGTTAGAGCAGCTATGGGTAACTTCAGACACTTGGCTTCTCTACCAAACATTCAGTTCTTATGAGGCAGTAGCAAGCTAAGGAGCTATAACTTGGAGAAGATGATCCAGTTGCATGTTGTGCTAAGCACAGCCCACAGATTTGTGTACCAAAATTTCTGAAATGGCTTCCAGGCCCCGAACACAAACTCACCCTAAAGGCCTGCCCAGACTGGGCTCAGGACTCCAGGCCATTAAAGTCTGTATCCCAAACATGCCTGTGTCAATCCCTAATTATTCTTGATTGTGGCTCTTTGTTCTTCACCTTGTGATCACTTATATTTGTGTTTCTGTTTATTTTCTGTCTCCCTAATAAAATTAGTTTTGGAACTGGCAGGTGGTGTGATGGTTAAGGCACTAGATTCCCACCTGGACAACTGTGGTTCAAGTCCTGGACCTGGTGGCTTGTTTTCTCATGCTCACTCTCTCTCTCTGTCTTTCTCTGGTCAAGATTTTAAAAATAATAATGATGAATAAAATAAAATTAAATAATTATTTATAAATAAATAAAATTAGTTTCAACAAGACCAAGAATGACTATTTTATTCACCATGGTATCCCCAATGTCTAGCTCATGCTATAGGCCCCCCATCACTAAGGGAGCAATTATATGATGACACATGACCTGAGCAAGGGGAACATGAAAACTCATCCTCTTGCTCCTTTGATTATGTACAGGGTATGGGTAGTGATAGAAATTAAAATAGGGGTGAAACTTCGAAAAGTCTGGAGACAATACACATGCTATCTATGTAAAGTGTGTTTCTTTGAGACCATCTTGGATTCACATCTCCCCAGAAAATGCAGCCTGCCTTCTCTATGTCACCTCACTGCCAAAGGGCCAGTGACTGCATAGTTTCAGGATGACTACTTGTTTCGTTTTTGTTACGGAGGAAACAGAGACTGCATTTAATGAAGTAGTTTGTCCACACTGAGCTAGCTGGCAAGAAGCAGAAAGAGCTGGAATTCAAATCCAATTTTGTTTTAATTCAATGTGATTTAAATCCAGTTTGATTTGAATTTGACCCTAAGGCCATGTTCAACACTTTCTAACAAAGTCCATGTAGCACAAAGCCCACAGTACTGCCGAACACCTCTCCCTTCATCTCACTGATTTCCTATCCTACAGTTATTGAAAAGACTTGAAAGTATATGTCTTTAGGATAGATTGGACAAAAGTTCTTACTCTTTTTTTTTTTTTTTATCAGGAAAGAAAAAAGATTTAATGGTTTTTGTTTTAGATAATACTTAAATACTAAGACAGTCAAAACACATTGACTAGGTTTTCCTATACATTATATTTACACAACGACTGATTTTCTTTCGAAGAACAATTGCCCAGGAAGAAGAAAAAGCAACTTGTAATAGTTTCTGGGGCCCATACTGCCTCAGGTCAGTTGTCCCCTAACAGAGCAATGAACTAAAAAGTAGGTGTCTTTTTTCCTTCCCACTTCTTATGTTTTAACCTGAAATGTTTCTGAATAGGAAGTGTGTTTTTTTGGATATAAGAAGCTAGATGACCACCCTAATTCAGGATTGTGTTTCATCCCAGGAGACCAGGCAATAGATTGGGTTAAGAATTACCCCTTATCTACGGGAATGCTGCGATGAAGCCAAAGATCCACATAACTAGTGTAAAACTCCTCTGTAAAATGAGGGCACTTCTTCAGGCCATCTGCTGTGTCCCATCCAGTCTGACAAACTGGTATCCAAGCTCAGATCTTCCAAAGCATAAGACTTGCCCTCTCTGCAATGGTGGGTGCAGAAAGGAAGGTACATCATATTGTGGGACCAGCTTTCAGATGCAAAAAAAAAAAAAAAAAAAAAACTATGCTGGGATTAAAGCAGATTAATAAACTGTAATTTTTTTTTATTGAATAGTTTGACATTTAGATGCTGTAAAACTAAATTAACCTACAGTCTTAAATACACAAACTGGGGAACCAGCAGTTAGCGTAATGGCTATGTCGCTGGACTCCCACATAGTCGACCGCGGTTCGTGTCCCGGACCCGGTAGCTTAAAACTCACGCCGGGCGCGTGTGCGTGCGTGCCCAAGATCCCGAGAGGAGAATGGAGGAGAAGGGATTGCGGCGTGACCATCCCCCCTGGGGGGTGATTTCTCTCTTTGTCTCTCTCTGTCTGTCTGGTGAGCGCACGCACCCTACAGTGAAAATCTCTCCAAAAAAAAAAATACACAAACTGAAGCCTTTGCAGGGGGATATAAAATTTGATAATAAGTTCAGACAATTACTTCCTAGGCTCTTAGACCATAATCTACATCCATGATACCGCTCCATGATACATATTTTTTGAGGTTATCTGTACAAGGGCATTTTTTGTCTCACAGAGGTTCGGAAACACTTTCATTTTATTTTTTTAAAGAAGCATCAAAAAATTATGATTCAAGAACTTGAAACCCTAATGTAACAGGCAAAGCCTCATTTTTACAAAATATGAAACACTCTGTATCTTCTACTTCTAATAGCTCGTCAAGAGATGCCACCACTAAATCATGTTCCTGCAGCATTTCTGGGTAGCGGGACACTGCCCGCTCGATCCTTGCTGAACTCCGCACAGGAATGATGAGCTTCATGTCTTGCACTTCCAGCATTCCACTTAAGCTTGGGATTGAGGCGATCTGTAATTTGATACCAGGGTGATTCTGCGGTTTTGCCTTGGTTATCTGGGGTACTGCTACAACCTGTTCCCTCTCTTTTGGAGAAAGACAAGGCTTTTCAGATTCCATCTTCATGACCAGCTCTTCTACTGATGTTTTATTAGTTTCAGCAACTAAACAGTCAGAGGTTATTTCTGTGCAAGCCAGGAAGACAAGTGATTTAATACTTAAGCTAAAATTCATTAAAATAAAAAAGTCATACATTCAATGATTTCCCAGTGTTCCTAATGGACTCTATATACTAGATCATGATTAATTTCAAGTGGGACTTAAAACTGATTTTTTTCTGCTAAGTCCTGCAGTAACACTGTTACCTCAGGCTACTCCCTAACCAGCCCTCTGGATAGACTTCGGTTCCCCTTGCCACTTTCAGATGAATCTTTCATATCCTTTCAACATGCCCCCAGTCTCTTATTCATTTGTTTTTTCTTTAAATACCTTAAAATAATTATTTATTTATCTAATTTATATGTTATTATATTTTTATTTGACCAGAGGTAGAAAGAGAGAAAAAGGGAAAGCAAGAAAGCAAGCCACCAGGTCTGGGATTTGAACCACGTTCGACCATGTGGGAGTCCAGCACCTTAACCATCATGCCACCTGCTGGCTCCTCTTTTTCACATTCAAGAGTGCTCTTTTAGGGACAAATCCCTGGACCTTTCCCTTTACCCCATAGATTAGATCAATTTTCTTTTCTTTTTTTTTGTTGGAGAGGTTTTTGCTATAGGGCACTTGCGCTTGCCAGATGGAGACAGACAGAGAGACAGAAAGCAAGAAATCACCCCCATAGGGGGATTGGCCACGCCACAATCCCTTCTCCTCCATTCTCCTCTCAGGATCTTGGGCACACATGCACACATGCCTGGCATGAATTTTAAGCCACCAGGTCCGGGGCGCAAATCACGGTCGACTACATAGGAGTCCAGCGACATAGCCATTATGCTAACTGCTGGTCCCTAGATCAATTTTCTATATTCTCTAGGACCAACTAACGCTAAACTCCCCATTCCCTCCCCCATCGTCCCTGCCCCCCCGAATGCCACACATGGTTATTACCTTGGACAGTGGGTGAAAAATACTTTATATTTTTATGGTAGCTCAACCACAACCAACAAAATGAAAGGAAGAAATTAGACTGAGTGAGAGTTAGTCTTTGTCTTAGTTATGGCACATCATTCAGGATCTGGCTTTCAGGTTCTAATAAGGTTTGCGGCAAGTTCTCTTTGTTCACCTCTTTCAAAAAGATATCCGAAGATTGGTTTTCAACATGGGTACTGTCCACAGAGTCTATACATTTAGCATTTCCTTGATCTGTTACTTGCTCCTTTATAGGTTTCAATTCCTGCATATTGAGTAACCCCACAGGTTTTCTTGACAGTTCTCCTGCAGTGGATGATCCACCTTCATGCAGGTGATGAGTCCTGCTGGAACGCTTACTGTTTGGCATCGAAGAAACACATCCTGAAGTCAGCCCTTTGCCCACAAGTTTTGGTGGCTCCAACTTTGGCTTTTGTGACCCTGCAATATTGGCTGTTCTGGCCTGGAGTTTAATGCTAATGGGCTATGTGGTTTTGACAGGCAAGACAACATGGCGGGTAACATCCTTTTTGGGTCTAATAGTAGATTTAGGAGGTGGTGGATTCGGGCAGTTATTCTTGGCTTTTAGATAAGGCTTGGTGTTTTGGTTCTTTAGTTTCCCCTTGGCTGCAAGTGTGACCCTGCAATATTGGCTGTTCTGGCCTGGAGTTTAATGCTAATGGGCTATGTGGTTTTGACAGGCAAGACAACATGGCGGGTAACATCCTTTTTGGGTCTAATAGTAGATTTAGGAGGTGGTGGATTCGGGCAGTTATTCTTGGCTTTTAGATAAGGCTTGGTGTTTTGGTTCTTTAGTTTCCCCTTGGCTGCAAGGTATTCCTGGAGTTTTCTCTGCCGTTCTTCTGCGGCAGCGGCGGCAGCGGACCCGGGCCGCACCATGACTCCTCAACGACAGTTTTTCTTCAAAGGTCAAAAGTTCTTACTCTTTATAAAAACAAAAAGGTAGATGCCTATTGTAATGGGTATTTGAGTTATTATGTAAGAATATTCAGGCCAGCCTGTGGTGTAGTGGTTAAGGCAGCTGAATTTTGCATAGTCCATCACACTATTTGAGTCCTAGACCTGGTGGCTTGGGAACACGTGTATGTGCATGCCCAAAATCTCAGCAGGAGAGAGAAATAGAGGAGAGGAGATTGTGGCATGAACATTTTCTATGGGGGTGCTTTCTCTCTCTCTTTCTTTCTTTCTCCCTCTTTCTAACAAGCACACATGCTCTCTAGCAAAATTTAAATAAATCAATTAAAGAATACTCAATTCTACTCTTAAAAAAAAAAAAGCAAAATGAGGGACCAGTAGTTAGAGTAATGGTTATGCTGTTGGATTCCCATGTAGTCGACCGCAGTTCAAGTCCCAGACCCTGTGGCTTAAACTCACACCAGGCGCGTGAAAGTGTGTGACCAAAATGAGATGGATGAAATTCATTAAGAAGTGTTAGACATAGATGGAAAGTTAGCCAATAGCTTGAGATATAGAGAGAACATACATGGCATGTCAAATACAGACCTGAGTAAACAAGTAGATTAGAGATACAGGGGGAAATCATATGGGGCGTCCCATGTGGACAGTAAGTGATATAGTTACCATATAAAAGATAGAGAGGACAAATGGAGTATTTGATGGAACAAATGAATGTACTGCTGAAAGATTAAATCAGAATCATGACTATGCCATGTCTGGGTAGACAACTATGTCCTAAATTGGTCACCCATTGGTAACACCCAGTATGGGGCCATCTGACTCTACACAACTTCCCCCAAGGAATCCAGACAACATTCATAACTACTCATAGGTGAGCTCCTGCTATGGCATGTGCATCGGCCCCAGAGTCGCTCTCTAATCAAGTAAGTATGTATTTCACTCCAGGGACTCTCAATCTGTTGGAACCCTTTATTCAGCCTCTGCGCTGGTCCTCTTCGTTAAGGACCAACAGAAGCAAAAGCATATGGGGCAGAGAGAGAAGGTACGTAATCAGAATGGAGCGGGTACAAACTCATCACCTTATCCTACCTGGGATGACTTCTCCTGTTCTTTCCCCTTGCTAGTAACACCTGTGGATTTAAATGGATTCAAAGCTTGTGACTAGACCATTTTAATGTAATCTGTAAGTCCTTCTGTTCAGTGACCTCCAGAAACACTTCCTTGCCTGGTAAAATTTGGGGCTACTATGGTATCCGAGTAAATTCCCACAGCACGCGTGGCTGATCTGAAACAAAACCATGAGCTAAAAACTTGCCTCTGACCTTTTGTCTCCCTTGTTATGCTTGCATGCCACCTTCAGCCACCTCTATACACTCTCTTAGTTGCCAGAATGTATTTGTCTTGTGCTTAATTTTGTCTACCATCTTGCTGCCTGTTACCTCCAATTTGAGGTCGCAGTCAACCTTCAAAACATGTGCTCCTAGAAATTTAAACCAGTAGTTTTGAGTACACTGCCACCAAGTGGTACCTCAGGCATGGCTATGTCTACCCTTTTTATTCATAAATGTGTGAACAGGAGATGACAGGGATCCTAAGGATAGAGCACAGAGACCATTGGCAGTTGGTGATTAAGATGGTTGTGAAGAAAACCAGAAATGAAAAGCCAGAGACAGAGGTAAGACTTGAATATAAAAGAAGTTTGACCTTCCATAAACAGAAAGGAGATTAGTGACCACTAGTTCTAGATTGTCCCAATGACAAGTGTTTTTGGTGGTTATGACCATGTTCAGGGGAGCTCTGGAGCTGGTCTGGATTCAAGATGGAAGCCAAATAGATAGACCTTTCATCTGCACTTCACCCAGACAGCTCTACTTTTCCATTCTATCATCAGGGTGTCATACACACTTCCATTTGATAAAATGTTTCTTTTTCTTTTTTCTTTCTTTTCTTTTCTTTTTTTTTTTTTTGGAGAGGTTTTTGCTATAGGCCGCGTGCGCTTGCCAGACAGAGAGAGACATAGAGACATAAAGCGAGAAATCACCCCCCAGGGGGGATGGTTATGCCGCAATCCCTTCTCCTCCATTCTTCTCTTGGGATCTTGGGCACGCACGCACACACGCCCCGTGTGAGTTTTAAGCCACCAGGTCTGGAACGCGAACTGCGGTCGACTACGTGGGAGTCCAGCGACATAACCATTACGCTAACTGCTGGTTCCCGATAAAAAGTTTCTATAGCTTTAAACGGGCCTGCTAGTGTGTGTTAAGTTCCTCTCAGAAGTCGTAGTTCCATATATGACTTATTATTATTATGAAAATTCTAAATGCTAGCTTTATTCCTGTTGACTCAACTAATTTAGAAGGGAGTGGTGGCCTTCTGGGCAGGGAGGAGGGGAGGACAAGAGTTTGGAGATGGAAGAGCCTCTTCAATGAAGTGGACATTGAAGACTCTCACCCCTGCCACAGAAATATCCTAGAACAAGAAGCTAAGAGGAAGTGCCCAGGACCATGAGGAAGAGGGGTCTTATGCTCCTTCATTTGAATAATCTCAGACAGAGGGAGAGAAGCTAACCTTTGAAATTCTGATACACCTCAAATTTCTCTGGCACTTGTTTGGTTTCACAAGCATAACCACAATAAGAAACTTAGCACACGCAAGGGCAGGTCAAATGCAATGATGATGTCAATGACAACCATGATATTGATGATGACTCTGACACTTAATTGAGCACCTACAATGTGCTAGGTTTTGCTCTTGTTTCCTTAAATACACCATCTCATTTAATCCCCACAACCATCTGGTGTAGTAGAGTCTATTATTACCTCCATTTTGAAGATAAGAAAATTGAACCCCAGAGAGGGCAACTGACTTGCTGGAAATCACAGAGTTATGATGGGGTCAGTGTTGCAAATCCAAGTAGTCTGTCTACAGAGTTCTAGATGGCCTCCTGAACCAACGAGGCTTGCCTAAGGGCTGTTAATACAGTATCTCCCATTTCTTGCCACATTTTAATTCCTAACCAGAAGTTTACCAGTCTCCCAGACATTGGCCAAGGAGCCTGACCAGGTGGAATAGTCTCTGAGCAGGACCTGGAGGGGATCAGGGCCAGCTCCGGGTCTTTTGTTAAGGTCTTTTCCTGCTCCCCATCATCTGGCCCTCCCAGTTCACACCTGAAAGCCCATAGAATCTTCCCATATCTGTCATTTACCTGGATCTTGAAACTTCACTCTGCCTTCAAAAGCTAAATCCTTTCTGTTTATTTTGGCAGGCTTAGTGTCTGACCTCTGATTCTCTGTCTCTGACACTTGCCTGGTTCTTTGACTACAGAGAGACAAGCACCAGGGCAAGCCATCCAATAAATGCCAGCAACAGATGGCGCTGTGTGGGCACCTTGTCAGTCTGAAAGCAGAACCAGCTGCTCATGTGAACGTGCCAGGAAGGAACCAGATTCCCTATTCATGAACTTGCTTGGTCATAAGGCTCTGAGACCAGCCCTAACCCCCAGCAGGCTGAGGACACAGGGCTCCTGCCCTTGGACATAGGCTGGCTTCTCTCTCTCTATCTCTTTTTTTTTTTTTTGAGAGGTTTTTGCTATAGGGCACGTGTGCTCACCAGAAAGACAGAGAGGAGACAGAAAGAGAGAAATCCCCCCGGCCCCAGGGGAGATGGCCCCACTGCAATCCCTTCTCCTCCATTCTCCTCTCAGGATCTAGAGCACGCACGTACACGCGCCAGATGTGAGTTTAAGCCATCAGGTCCGGGACTCAAACTGCGCTCAACTACATGGGAGTCCAGCAACATAGCCATTACGCCAACTGCTGGCCCTGCCTGCCTTCTCTCTTGTCCCAGACACAGAACACGTGTATTCTGGACGTCTCCTTCCTGAGCCTTCTCCTTCCTCCCCTGGGTCCTGGTCTAGCTAGGTTCCTGATCTCTGGCTCGCTGGGCTTTCTTTTTTTTCTTTCTTTTTTTTTTTTTAGAGAGGTTTTTGCTATAGGGGGAGCGGGGCGCCGCAGAGAGAGAGAGACAGAGAGACAGAAAGCGAGAAATCACCCCCAGGGGGGGTGGCCATGCCACAATCCCTTCTCCTCCATTCTCCTCTTGGTATCTTGGACACCACACACACATGTGCCTGGCGTGAGCTTTAAGCCACCGGGTCCAGGGCACGAACTGCGGTCCAGGGCACGTGGGAGTCCAGTGACAATAGCCATTACGCTAACTGCTGGTTCGCTGGGCTTTCTTGACTTGACCACTTTACCTGCTGGCCTGTGCACACCTCCCCACTCTCCCTGACCTGCTGGCCTTCAGGTAGGTCGATCACCACTTCCTTGCTTATCTGTAATGATTTCTCTGGTGTCAACCACTGATCGAGTCAGCTCTTTTCTGTCTGGTTCCAAGTCTCTGCCTCTCCTCCCTTAATCTGGACCTATTCTGACCAGTTCTCTTTGTGAAATCCATTGAGTCACACGATTATCATATTAGGACAGGAAACTCCCACAACTCTAACAAAGGAGGGGATTGTCCTGTTGATAAAAGAGAAAAGTGGGACATAGCAAATGTAATTACACAGTCCTCCTCGTATCCACAGGAAGTATGTACCAAGACCCCCAGTGAAACCATACACAGCACTCAACTACCTAGGCTATGACACCTATGATAAAGTTTTAAATTAGGCACAGTAAGAGATTAACAAGAGAATAATAAAAAAGGACATTATGACAATATACTGTAATAAAAGTTGTGTGGATTTTTTTTCTCTTTCTCTCAATAGTTTATTGTATTGGCCCACTGTAACTGAAACTGCAGAAAGCAAACCCACAGATAACAGGGACCTCTGTATCTGCCCATGGTAGTGCAGGGACAGGCTCCCCTGGGCTCTCCTCCTTTATAAGCCGTCAGAGCCTAAGAACTCCTCAGTATTATCCTAAGGCTTCCAGAACTAGCCAAGACAGAGGCCCCCTGCTCAGAGCCAACAAATTGCATGTTTCTGGTTCAAACAATGACTAAATAAAGATGTCTTTCTAAATAAAATGCACACGCACGGAGAAACATCAGAAGCAGCACTGTTGACTTGAGCAAAAAGAAAGGAACTGACTGGCGTCGAGTCAGAGGGCTGGGGATAGCTGTGGCATGTACTCAGTAAGGCCGGGCCAGCCATAGGCAGGCTGGCTATAACCGAGGGGGGAAATGACAGAGTTCACATCAAGAGACCAAGAGTTTGGGGAAGCAAATGCTTTCCCCAAATTAGGTGTTCACAAGAAGCTAGATCTCCAAGGAAGGCAAGAAAAAAATCCTTGGGAACAAATTCATGAACCATTAGTAGGTCAAATGCAGCCACTGCCCACAAACCGAAAGCATTACTGTGAATCCTGTGGTGCAAAACTTTTTAGTTAAGGAGCAAATCGAAACCATTACTGTAAATCCTGTGGTGCAAAACTTTTTAGTTAAGGAAACACCTACAGGTATTCAATATGGAGTCTAAAAGCTGGAGAAACTGTCCCCAACTTGTGGTGGGGACACTTGTGGCAACTTTCTAGAAATCTGCTAGAATGGGAGCCCCCCATGGGCCAGAGATTTTCATCTATTTTGTTCACAGATGTGGCCCGTGGGATAGCATGACATTTGGCACTCTGTAGGTATTCAGTATTCATTTGTTGACCCAAATAAGGCATTGTCCAGAGCCAACCTGAGTTTTATAGCAGAATAGCTTTGAACCCTGCCCCTCATAAAGGACTGGTCAGAGAAGAGGCTCTTCCTCAGTGTGCATGTTGTGGCAATGGATACTATTGGTGTCTTTTCTCATATTTCTTAACTAGCCCGTCACACCATTGCCAGAGATCCCTTTCAGCAGAACCAGGGTTATCTGTATGGTTAATCCATCCACCATCCTTAAAAACATGGACAAAGAGAACTGTCTCTAGATGCCCTGCTGCCTCCACCCTTGTGAAAGTGCCACCCTGTGGTTAAAGAGATGAAGTGTGGTTAAAGAGATGTAGGCATCAGACAAGTGACTCCTAGTCCTTCTGCCTTTGCCACTAATGGCTTTGGGGATGAGTCTCTTAACTTACCCATTTCTCGGAAGTCTTCCTGGAGAATGAAGGATTTGGACCAAGTGGTCTCTGCAAACACCTGACTAAACTGTTTTCATGCTGATGTAATTCACTTCTGATGTCCCAGGCTCTCACCTAAGCCAAGAGGTCTTACTTGAAGCTCTGTGCCCCTGAGCAATGTCGGCGTCCTGCTCACTACAGCTAGCCCGTGTTTTTAATTGGAGTTCATGCTCATAATCAGTCCATATGTGGTCCTACTCTTATTTCATTTACTTATTTTCTTTTATCCTTATTCTCCACCTTATTTCTCCTTCCCTCACTATGTTTGATACATGTCCATGAATAGCCATGTGTCTTTGTAAAACATGTCTTGTTTATGTGAATGTGTTCTTTTTTTAATTTATATAAGTCTGAAGTCATTATTTCTGTTATATGTATTTTAACTCAACATTGAGTTATGCTTTTTTTTTTCCTTTTTTTGAGAAATTTTTGCTATAGGGTACATGCACCTCTTCGGAGAGACAGAGAGACAGAAAGCAAGAAATCAACCCCTAGGGGGATGGCCATGCCACAGTCATTTCTCCTCTAGTCTCCTCTTGGGATTTTGGGCATGCACGCACATGTGCCTGCCACAAGTTTCTAACTGTTGGGTCCAGGACTCGAACCACAGTCAGCCATATGGGAGTCCAGTGCCTCAACCACTACACTACCTGCTGACCCCTCAACACTGAGTTGTTAAGATCCATGTTGCTTTATGTATATCTGGTGTATTCTATGTAATTATTGAATAGTATTCTGAAAGACCAACACAAAACATTTTACTTTTCCATTTTCTTAGTGATGATAACAGGTGGTCTTCATACTGAATGCCCTATGTGTGTCCTGTTGAGGTCCCAAATAGCAATTTACCTGGGGTTCATACCTAGAGCCAGGTTGGAACATAGGGTACACGCATGCCTACTTGGATCAATGCCGCAAGCATCTTCCAAGTGTCTGCCACACTCTAGTCTTCTACCAGTGATCAGTTCATTTCCCCATGACCTCAACAACTGCCCTTCTTTCTGATTCTTACAATTTGATAATTGTGTGTGTGTGTGTTTTGAGAGAGATTGTTGTTGTAGGGTATGCGAACTTGCCGGAGAGACAAAGAGACAGAAAGTGAGAAATCACCCACTGGGGGGATGGTCATGCCACAATCCCTTCTCCTCCATTCCCCTCTTGGGATTTTGGGCATGCATGCACACGCGCCCGGCATGAGTTTTTAAGTCTCCAGGTCTGGGACTCAAACCATGGTCAACTATAAGGAGTCCAGCAATGTCATCATTATGCCATCTGCTGGTTCTGCAATCTGATACATTGTAAATGCAAACTTGTTGCTTTAATAAACATTTTTGGGGACCAGTTGTTGGCATAATGGCTATGTCTCTGGACTCCCATGTAGTTGACCGTGGTTCGAGTCCCGGACCCGGCGGATTAAGCTCACGCCAGTCATGTGGGCATGCGTGCGTGCATGAGTGCCCAAGATCCCAAGAGGAGAATGGAGGAGAAGGGACTGTGGCATGGACATACCCCTTGGGCGGTGATCTCTTGCTTTCTGTCTCTCTCTGTCTTTCTGGTGAGCGCACGCGCCCTATAGCAGAAACCTCTAAAAAAAATAATAAATTTAAAAAATAAACATCTTTTATTTATAGTCAGTTCAGAGGGTTTCTTTTTCACATTTTAGGTTGTCAGGAAACTCATGATCTTTTTTTCTATGCAAAAATGTGTCATGGCCTTTTGGCTCTCTGAGTAGCACCATGGTGGTTGGTGAGAATAAGCGCCTTACCAAAGGCGGCAAAAAGGGAGCCAAGAAGAAAGTGGTTGATCCATTTTCTAAAAAAGATTGGTATGACGTGAAAGCACCTGCTATGTTCAACATAAGAAGTATTGGGAAGACACTCATTACCAGGACTCAAGGAGCCAAAATTGCGTCTGGCGGCCTTAAGGGCTGTGCGTTTGAAGTGAGCCTGGCAGATCTGCAGAAGGACGAAGTCGCATTTAGGGAATTCAAGCTAATTACTGAGGACGTTCAGGGCAAAAACTGCCTGACTAGCTTCCATGGCCTGGATCTCACCCATGACAAAATGTGTTCCATGGTCAAAAAACGGCAGACCATGATTGAAGCTCACGTCGGTGTCAAGACTAACGATGGGTATTTGCCTCGTCTCTTT
>NW_006159616.1:10732062-10740872 GCF_000334495.1 Tupaia belangeri chinensis
TGATGGAAATCATGACCCGGGAGGTGCAGACAAGTGACTCGAAAGAAGTGGTCGATAAACTGATTCCAGGCAGCCCTGGAAAAGACATAGAAAAGGCCTGCCAGTCCCTCTACCCTCTCCACGATGTCTTCGTCAGAAAAGCAAAAATGCTGAAGAAGCCCACGTTTGAATTGGGAAAACTCATGGAGCTTCATGGTGAGGGTAGTAGCTCTGGAAAAGCTACTGGGGATGAGACGGGCGCCAAAGTTGAACGAGCTGATGGGTATGAACCACCAGTCCAGGAATCTGTTTAAAGTTCAGACTTTTAATAGTGACATAAAAAGTCCTATTTGAAAAAAGTGTCATGATTTTTCTCGACAACTCAGTGCATGTGGAATTTACATTTTCCATTCTGTGAATTATTTATTGACATTCACTGCTCATTCTTGGCAGGCGGTTTGCCTTTCTTATTGATTTTCAAGTGTTGGTGTGTATCCTAGACTTCCTTTGCTGCTTTCAGGCATTGCATGATTTTTCTACAAGACTCTGATCTTTCTGATTACTTTTTCTGTTGTGTCTCACTTGGACCATAGAAGCATATACAGTGGGACTTTGGAAAGTCTGTGAAGGGCGGGCTCCATGGCACAGTGGTAATGTGCTACTCAGGAGAAGCCAGATCCCACAGGCAACCACAGTTCGAATCCACAGCCCAGTCAGCCGGAAACAAATGAGGCAGGCCTATGACTGCCTGTGGCCCAATAGGCTGAAAGACTGGAGGAAGAGGTGACCAGACCTGAGGAAGGTGTGCACCTTTCTCTGTCTCTATCTATGGGTCCATACATGTGCTTTATCATGAATAAAGGAAAATGTTTAAAGTGTGTGGGGGAAATGCTGTTAAAGTATGAGTTTATTTGATGAAAAATTAAAACCCATGGATAGTTGGGATTCCTGCCCACACATTATGCATCCTCTGGGTGTTGAAGACCTCTCTTTAGTGCAAGGTACTAGTCTACCTTTCTTTCTCTCCATGTCGTGAGTGAGATTTCACAGAACCATCTCCTAAACACTGCCCTTTCCTCATTGATCTGTGATACCGTCTGTCACCCAAAAAGCTGTTTCTGATCCCCTTATCCTGTCTACTCCGACATTGGTGGCATACTGTTTTTATTACTGTTGCATGTTGTTAATATCTAGTAGGAGAAAAAAAAATACTCATTTTATTCTTTTTTTCTGAATTGACTTCCTTTTTTTTGAGAGAGAGAGAGAGAGAGATTTTTGCTATAGGGCACATGCACTCACGAGAGAGAGAGAGAGATGGAGAGAGAAAAAGAAATCACACCTCAGGGGAGATGACATGCCGCAATCCCTTCTCCTCCATTCTCCTCTTGGGATTTTGGGCATGCACGCACAGGCACCCAGCATGAGTTTCAAGCCACCAGTTGGCCACATGGGAATCCAGCACCTTAACCACTACACCACCTGCTGGCCCCCATATTCTTTCCTAATTTTCCCCCTTTTTTGGATGATTTGTTCTGCTGCTGCTGACATTAGGGTACCCAAGGTTGGTTCATCCCAACACAGGACTCAAACAAGACCTGAGCCCCTTTGTTCTTCCCAAGCAATCCTCGCTCCGAGCATCCTACCCAGTGAGTGCTCTCTCATTCTCTCTCTCTCACCCAGTCAACCAAAGTACAGAGCTACACTCTGTGGACAAATAGACACATAGCTTGTGGTAAAGATCTGGAAAACAAAATATGATCAATTGGCCACATTTGGTTTTACTCAGATTTATACCCCAGAGCCGGGACAGTGCCTGACACATTGCAGGCATTACATAAATATTTGTTGAATGGTTTAAGAGGGGGCAAAAATAAATGCTTGTATTTTTATGTCAGAACTTACATTGTTTCGGGAACCAGCAGTTAGTGTAATGGCTATGTGGCTGGACTCCCACGTAGTCCACTGCGGTTCACGTCCCGGACCCGGTGGCTTAAAACTCACACTGGGCGCGTGTGCGTGCGTGCCCAAGATCCCGAGAAGAGAATGGAGGAGAAGGGATTGCGGCGTGACCATCCCCCCTGGGGGGTGATTTCTCGCTTTCTGTCTCTCTGTCTCTCTGTCTGTCTGGCGAGCGCACGTGCCCTATAGCAAAAATCTCTCCAAAAAGAAAAAAGAACTTACATTGTTTCTACCCACAAGCTTTTCGCAAAAGCTTCTGAACGAACCCTTGTCAAGGCTTTATCTCTCTCTCTTTAAAGTTTTTTGTTTTGTTTTATGTTTATGTTTTTGTATTTGTTTTTGTTTTTGTTTTTATAATGCTAAGTTGGGGCAGCTGGTGGCATGATGGTTAAGACAGCTGGATCTCACATGGCTGACTTCATGGTTTGAGTTCTGGACCCAGTGATTTGAAAAACATGCCTCGTGTGTGCGCGCCCAAAATTCCAAAGGAAGAATGGAGGAGAAGGGGTTTCAGCATAGCCATCCCCTCTGAGGAATGATTTCTCACTTTATTTTTTTTTCTCTCTCTCTCCAGTGAGTTCATGCTCCCCATAGTAAGAATAAAAAAAAAGTTTTTAAAAATATAGTGCTAAATGAAACAAACCAGTCTACGAAAGACAAACAGGCCAGCCCCTCTAGCACAGTGGTTAAGCACAGTAGAGAGGTGCCAGATCCTATATGTCTGTTCAAGTCTCTGCCCCAGTGACTTGAAAAGCACACCAGGCACATATGTATGCTTGCCCCAAATCCTGATGCAGTGGAGAAATAGAGGAAAAAGGATTGCAGTGTGACTAAGTACCATGGGAGAGCTTCTCTCTCTCTCGCTCTCTCTCTCTCTCTCTGTGGTTGGAACTCTGACAATCAAAAGAAAGGAAAGAAAAGAAGAAAGAAACAGAGAAAAGAAAAGAGGGAGAGATAAAGAGAAAGAAGAAGAAAAAGAAAGAATAGGCAAATACCATACATGCCTCCTTAGGACAGCCTTTCTCTTCTAGAAGACATTTCACAACTTAAATGGACTACTGCAATCATTAATGAGGAAATAGAACTTACCTAAGACCTACAATAGAATGGTTATACTTTGAATGGGTGGGAAACTCAACACCTGGGAAAGGGAAAAGGTGCTACTCATAAGACTCAGCCCTCATTGGAGTGGCCTGGGGCTCTGCTGTTAAAAGGAGGTAATAGGGGTCGGCAGGTGGCATGATGGTTAAGGGCGTTGGACTCCCACATGGCTGACCATGGTTAGAGTCCCAGACCTGGTGGTTTGCTTTCTCATTTTCCTTCTCTCTCTCTCTCTCTGGTCAAATCTAAATAAATAAATAAAGTTAAATAAAATAATAAATAAATAAATAGAGGTAATAGACTGCCGTGAATCAAAAAGGAACTGCTAATTGCTGGTGGAAAGAGAAGAAAAGAAGATCCAAAACACAAGATCATCCAAAGCTGACTCTCTTCATTAAGGCCAGGTTTTCCCAGCTCTACATTAAAAGCTATATTATTTTCGAATATCTCTAAATTTCCTAGAAGAAATTTGATTTTGTTTCTGTAAATCTGATATTTCCTAACACGTATTCCACTTTCTGCTGGTAAAAGAACTGCTTTTATTAGTGATTTGTTCAACACGAATTTGGAAGTACCTGCTGTCAGGCACTGGGAATACAGCAGAGACCTGGACACAGAAGGGTCCTACCCATGGGAAGCTATGGCCCCAGGGGAAACCCCATAATCTATAATTCTTAAAAGGTTTCTTAAGGGGACCAGCAGATGGTGTAATGGTTATGTCACTGGACTCCCACGCAGTTTGAGTCCTGGACCCAGCAGCTTAAAACTCATGTCAGGCATGAGGGTGTATGTGCCCAAAATCCGAAGAGGAGACTGGAATAGAAGGGATTGCAGTGTGGCCATCTCCCCTAGGGGGTGATTTTTAGCTTTCTGTCTCTCTCTCTCTGTCTCTCTAGTGCCAGCACATGTGCCCTATAACCAAATCTCTCTCTCTCAAAAAAAAAAGTTTCTTAGGGCTGTAACTGTCACATTACAACAAGGTGCTGGGTTTTTGTTTGTTTAATACAATGTTCATACTTCAGTAGAGCAGACCCTATTTAGTTATTTTTTTTTTTCCTTTTTTTTTTTTTTTGGAGAGGTTTTTGCTATAGGGAACGTGTGTGTGCTCACCAGAGAGACAAAGAGACAGAAAGTGAGAAATCATCCCCCAGGGGGATGGCCATGCTGCAATCCCTTCTCCATTCTCCTCCCGGGATCTTGGGCATGTACGCACACATGCCTGGCATGAGTTTAAGCCACTGGGTCTGGGACTCAAATTGTGGTTGACTGCATAGGAATCCAGTGACATAGCCCTTACGCCAGCTGCTGGTCCTTAGTTATTTTCTTCTTTATGAAAGATCATTAAGATATTTTTTAAAAAAAAACTTTATTTTTAATTTGACCATAGAGAGACAGAGTGAGAGAGGGAGAGAGAGAAAGTGAGAATGCAAGCAGGTCTGGGACACGAACCGCGGTTGGCCGTGTGGGAGTCCAGCACCCTTATCCACCAAGCCACCTGTCAGTTCCATTAAGGTGATTTTTAAAGAAAAATTGTTTCCTCATAGCTTTTGACCCAAATGCCACCGTTGTATTTCCTTGTGACCTTTCCCACATTTTATGTGTATGGATAGGATTTTGCATAATTCATCTAGTCATTCATTCGTTCACCAAGTATTTATTGTATCCTTGTTATTGTGAATGTGAGTCATCTCTTTTCTCAATTAATATTATATCACATACAATTTCTTACCTCTCATATAATCTTTGTGTTTACTTTAGACATTTTTTTCATTTTACTTATTTTATTCATGATAGAAAGTGAATGTGCGTGAGAGAGAGAGAGAGTGCCTTTGACAAGGTCTTGTCAAACCATGACCTCCTTCCCTATTCTCCCTGCTTGGTAGGACACTAGCCTGCTCACTAACCAGTAGGCTAAAGGGGGATCAGACCTCATGGTCACCCATGTTGCTTCCAGAATTGCAGTCTAGCATACTGCCACCTGTGACACTGAGGCTGGCCTGCAACCCCTTGAGTGGTTGCATAATATTCCATAATTAAATAATAAATCTTGATTTGCACAATCCAATAGTTGTTCCTATCCTTTTGTTATTATAAATAACAATTTTTTGGCAACAATGTGCCCATTTAGCATTTCCTTCCTCTGAGTGATTCTTTGGTTTGAAGTCTCAGGATAAAAACTAAACTCCCCGGAACAAAATTCCGGCAGCAAAAGCTATGCAAGACTAGCTGTCCTCCAGGAAAGTCTGTTCATGACATCAATACTAAAGTATGGCTATAACTCCAGCATTGTGGTGTTTAGCCCTTCTACACGTTTTTTTTTTTCTCTTTTTTATTTTGAGATCATTGGAAATTTACCTTTAGTTTTAAGGAATAATACAGGGGGCCAGCAGGTGGCATGGTGGTTAAGGTGCTGGACTCCCTCCTGGCCAACAGCAGTTTGAGTCCCAGATCCAGCTTGAAAATCATGCCAAGTGCATGTATGTTCATACCCAAAATCCCAAGAGGAGAATGAAGAAGGTATTGTTGTGAGGCTATCTCTCCCAGGGGTTTCTTTTTCATTTTCCCTCTCTCTGTCTTTCTCCATCTGTCTCTGGTGAGCACACATACCCTATGGCAAAAAAAATTAAAAATATAAAAAAAGAAAGAAAGAAAGAAAAAAGAGGAAACAATAGAGATCTATGAACAGCTCACCCAGTTTCCCCCATGGTAACATCTTGCATAGCTATAGGACATCATAGTAGGAAATTGACATCAGTGCAACCCACAGAGCTTATTTCATCTACACTGTGTGTGTGTGTGTGTGTGTGTGTGTGTGTGTGTGTGCACTTGGTTCTGTGCAAAGTTATCACATGTGTAGATCCATGTGACTCCCAGTCAAGACACAGTTCTGTTGCAAGGACCCCTGGTCTACCCTTTGACAGCCATATCTGCCTTTCTCTTAGTTGCCCTGGCAGCTACCCATATGTTCTCCATGTCCGTAATGTGTCATTTCAAGGGTGTAATATAAAGGGAATCATATAACTGGCTTTTCCATTCAGTATCATTCCCTGGAGACACACTGGTTTGTTGAATACATCAGTAGTTTATGTCTTCTTATTGATGAGTAGGATTCTTTGGTCTGGATGGCCCAATTTGTTTTATTATTCACTTACTGAGGAACTTTTGGTTTGCCTCCAGTTCAGGGATGCTATGAACATTCATATACAGACATGAACATGAGTGCACCTATGTTCATTTAATTTATATGAACATAGTCTTTAAACACTCCAGAGGGCAATTGCTAGATCAAATGGTAAGTGTATATTTAGTTAGTTTGTTTGTTTGAGAGGCTTTCCTATAGGGAGTATGCATTCACCAGAAAGATAGAGAGAGACAGAAAGACAGAAAGTGAGAAATCACCCCCAGGGGGAATGGCCATGCTGCAATCCCTTCTCCTCCGTTCTCCTCTCGGGATCTTGGGCACGCACACATATGCGCCTGGCATGAGTTTAAGCCACCAGGTCTGGGACTCGAACCGCATTCGACTACATAGGAGTCCAGCAACGTAGCCAGTACGCCATCTGCTGGTCCCGTATGTTTTGTTTTCTAAGAAACTCCCCTGCCCTTCTCCAGGGCCACTATACTATACTATTTTACATTTCCACAAGCATGTTCCACTCACTTCCCTTACTGAAGGCTCTTTCCTGACCAGTGAGCAATAGGGCATGTTTTAACTCACTGGACTTAGGGCCTCCATATACTCCCACTCACCACCACTGTTCATTTCTAGCACCTGGAGAAGACCTAAAACTCTCTCACCCATGAACCCAATCTCACCTTATAATTTGCAAGGTGCCTCCAGGGCCTGTTTCTTATTTGCAAAGGCCTTGGCAAAGTAGGTGTCCCCAGTAAAGTGATTGCATTAGATTCCTGCCTGAGAGGCTGTGTCCCTATGGGCCCCAGCCTTGGCACCTGTCCCCAGAGGAGGGCCGTATTGAATCACACCACCCTGGTCAAGAGATGAACTGCCAACAAAAGGTAGGAGCAGTGCTAGAAAATGAGGCCTAAGCTTGGCCAGGTGCCTGGGAGATTGTGTGAAACTGAGAAAGTCATGTCAGGTGTTCCATGGCTCTTCTATCAGTTGTAGAAACAGATAAGACAGGTGGCCCATGAGTCAAGTTCAGTGAGTTGCAGGGCATTTATCTCTATCTCATTCTCATCTCTGCTCTCCCCAATCACTGGTCTGAAAGAAATCAGCTGAAGAAATTAGCTTCAGGGACCAGCAGTTGGTTTAATGGCTATGTTGCTGGACTCTCATGTGGTTTAAGTCCTGGACCCGGTGGCTTAAACTCGCACCAGGTACCAGGTACATGTGCTTGCATGTCCAAGATCCTGAGAGGAGAATGGAGGAGAAGGAATTGTGGCATGACCATCCCCCTGGGGGGGGGTGATTTCTCAACTTCAGTCTCTCTGTCTCTCTCTGTCTTTCTTGTGAGCACACGTGCTCTGGGTTTTTTTTTGACCACACGTGCCCTATAGTAAAAACCCCTCAAAAAAAAAAAAAAAAAAGAAATTAGCTTTGTAAGAACTCCATGTATTCACCATTTTTTCTCTTTTTTCTCTTTAAAGATTTATCATAACTTATAGTTTACATATAATCATTACACATCTTTGTAGAATACAGAATGGTTTTTAAAAGTATGTATATGGCATGTAACAAATAAAGTGAGAATATGAACATATTTACTACCTTCAACACTTTATATTACATTGTGAGTGTTCAAAACCCTCTCTGATGGTTATTCTGCAAGTATACTAAATTATCTATGACATTCTTTACTGAGATACCATTTTAAAGAAATATTGATTCAAAATCAGGTAACAAATGATCTCATAAATTAACAAAGATAATCTTTTTTCTTTTTTTGAGAGAGTTTTGCTATAGAGCACATGCACTTTTGGGAGAGACAGAGAGACAGAAAGCGAGAATTCACCCCTCCCACACACACACACACAGAGGGCAAGGCCGCACCACAATCCCTTCTTCTCCATTCTCCTTGGGATTTTGGACACACATGCACATGCACCCGGCCTGAGTTTCAAGCTGCTGGGTCTAGGACTTAAACCACAACTGACCATGTGGGAGTCTAGTGCCTTAACCACTGTGCCACTGGCTAGCCCCATAAAGATAACATAGCTAATGAAAGAAGAATTTGTGATTTCCATGTAGCGGACTATGTGAGATAAGAGTTTATAATCCAAAAAAAAATCTGAGTATCAACTGTTGGTTCAGGTAAAATAGTACATAACAGTAGTAGCTCATTAGGAAGAGATAGAAAAAGAACTCTTTTACTTATTGTGAGTTCTTGTAAGACCATAATATTGTACTGTTCTTAAAGAAATAAGTCCTCAAAGAAGTAAAAATAAAACAAAATTGTAAAGTGAAGGAAGAAGTTGGGAAATGGCAGAGGTTCAGAAATAGGGAATCAAATATATATAAAAATAATTTTTATTAACAATAACATGTATGATTAAGTAACTTTACAGTATATTCTAGATGGGAAATTGCATTTTGTATGCTGTGATGATGTTCAGCTAATAAATGTAAAATAAAAAAATTTTTAAAATAAAAAAATAAATAAACTAAACTGAGAACTCAAAAAAAAAAAAAAAAAGAAAGAAAGAAAAAGTTAAGACATGGGGATCAAGTAAAGGGAGAAGGGCCACAAGTTTAAAGTTTTCAACAATAGGAATCATAGATTCCATTCAATGTTGGATCAAGGGTGGGTCTC
>NW_006159616.1:10741441-10742317 GCF_000334495.1 Tupaia belangeri chinensis
GCCTACTCCGCCCGCCCTCTTCCATTCTCTTTTCAGGATCTTGGGCACACATGCACACCCAGCATGAGTTTAAGCCACCAAGTCTGAGACTTGAACTGCAGTCGACTACATGGGAGTCCAGTGACATAGTCATTATGTCAACTGCTGGTCCCTGTAACTAACCTACTTCTGAATGACTTCATGACTATTGAAGAGATTAAGACTGCAATCAAAGATTCATTAGAAACAAATGACAATGAGTACACAAATTTCCATAAATTATGGGATACTGCAAAAGCAGTCATAAGAGGGAAGTTCATAGCAATTAGTGTGCACAAGAGAAAGATGGAAAGGTGGCAAAAGGACAACCTAACATCATGCCTCAGGGAATTGGAAAAACAACAATAGAAAAATCCCAAAAATGCCAGGAGAAAAAAATAATAAACATTCGGGCAGAAATCAATAAAATAGAAAATAAGTGAACTACACAGAAAACAAATGAGAGTAAAAGCTGGTTCTTTGAAAAATACAAACAAGATAGACACACAATTAGCTAGACTAATTAAGAAGAAAAGAGAAAGAAACCAGATACATAAAATTCACAATGAATCAGACAATGTTACAAAAGACATCATAGAAATACAAAACATCATTAGAGGATACTATGATTGACTATAGGCCAACAAAGAAAACCTGGATGAGATGGACAAATTCCTGGACACATGTAATCTTGAGTTTAATTACATCATGGTCAGAGAAGATGCTGGATATAGTTTCTATGCCTTTGAATCTGTAAAGGCTTGATTTGTGTCCTAACATATGATCAATCTTTGAAAAGGTTCCATGCCGGGGTGAGAAAAATGTATATGTTGTGGATGTAGGGTGGAAAGTTCTATA
>NW_006159616.1:10743281-10761524 GCF_000334495.1 Tupaia belangeri chinensis
CTTTCAAGGGAGGTTTTGATTTCCTGTATCACATTCTTCAACCCTAGAAATTCCATCTGGTTCTTGTTTAAGGTATCCATTTCTTCTTTCAAGTCATGAAAGGACTTCCTCATCTTCTGGAGCTCCTTGTTTCTTTTCTCTTCCATCTCAGTTAGTTTGATCACTACAAATATTCTGAATTCTTTATCAGACATGTCCACGACGTCCATTGTATTGACTGTGGGTGATGTAGGCTTGATGATTTCCCTTGAAGGAGAGGCCTTTTGTTGGTTGCTCATATTTCTTGAGCCTCTGCGATTGTTCCTAGTCATCAGGTAATCTATATGTTGCTTCCTAACTTATTTAAGGTAATTCTGAGTATTAAAAGGTGTACAGGATTTGAAAATTGATGAATTCTCTTATGGTTGCCCTACCTGTTGCTCATAATTACTATTAACTGTTGCCACTAGTACTGGATGTCCAAAGTCCTCCCTGTTTCTAAGGAATGGTGAGCCTCCAACTGACCTAATAAGCAACACCTCAAGGGAAAAAAAAATCAAAAAAGGAAATCGCGTGCTGCACTCTATTCAAATGACAAAAAATTCAAAGAATCCAAAGGCTAGAGGGGAAGGGCCAGAGGATGAGTGACAGGACCAGCTTGGCCAGGCCTGCAGCCTCGGGCCGCCTGGTGTCCAGAACTACTGGCCAGCTCGATCTAGGGCGGGTGGGGTGGGGTGCGAGTTCATCTTAAAGTCCCATACAACCAACCTGGGGTCCAAGGAGGAGGAAGGGTGGGGATGCGTGAAGGTCTGGAGGGGTTGGGCTTGCAACTCTACTTTCCTCTTTAATTTCTTTCCTTACACTCTCTCCCTTCGCCCACCCTCCTCCTACATTGTCTCCAGAGTCCATAACCATTTTTAATGTTTCTATGTCCTCTAATCTCTCAGTTTCCATCATAGAGTTTGGGAAGTTGGTGTATTTTAAGTGGAGATATATAATGTCTCTCCTTCAAAGCCTGGCTTGCTTCACTCAGCAATAAATCTATATTCATCCAATATCCAATTTCTATCAAATGCCAGGGTCTTGTTTTTTATGGCAGAGTAGTATTTCATAGAGTATATATGCCATACTTTTTAAATTCATTCATTTATTCATGGACATTTGGGTTTGTTCCAAGTCTTAGAATCATGACTATTACCACAATAAATAAACATAGATGTGCAAGCACTTTTCTGACTGAGCATTTTTCTATCCCTTGGGTATATACTCAGGAGGGAAATTGCTGGATCATATGGTAGTTCTATTTGTAGGTCTTTGAGGAACCTCCATATTGTTTTCCACAGTGGCTGGGCCAAGTTACATTCCCACCAATAGTGTAAAAGAGTTCCTCTTTCACCACAACCCCCAAAAACTTATCATTTTTTGTGTTTTTGATCTTTGCCATTCTGACAGGGGTTAGGTGATATCTCATTGTGGTTTTAATCTGCATCTTCCTCATGAAGATGAATGTTGAGCATTTTTTCATATGCTTTTTGGCTGTTCATATGTCTTCCTTAGAGAATGGTTTATTCAACTCCTTTTCCTATAAGCTGGTTGAGTTCTCTGTGTATTCTGATTATTGGTCCCTAATCTGAGAGATGGTTTACAAAAATCTCCCACTCCAAGAGTTGTCAATTCACACTATTTACTGTACTTTAGCCATGCAGAAATGTCTTCATCTGAGATAATCTCAATTTTCTATTTTTGAGATTATTGCCTGTGCTGTGGAAGTCTTTTTTAAGAAGTCTTTGCCTATTGCAAAATGTCTCCCAGAGTTTCCCCAGTGTTTTCCACCAGTAGTTTTATAGTTTGAGGTCTTAGGTTTAGGTCTTTGATCCACCTTGAGTTGTTTTTTGTTAATGATGAAAGATAGGAGTTCAGATTCATCTTTCTGCAGGTGGATACCCAGTTTTTCTAGCACCATTTGCTAAAGAGGTTTTCCTTTTTCCACTGTATTGACTGGTACCCTTTGTGAAAAATCAGTTGGATGTACATTTTGGAGTTTATTTCTGGGATGTCTATCCTGTTCCATTGGTCTATATATCTATTTTTGTGCCAATACAAAGCTGTTTTTATTCTCACGGCTTTGTAATATATTTTGGGGTCAGGGAGTGAGATGCCGCCCACTCCACTCTTCTTGTGCAAGATTGCTTTGGCTATACAGGGTCTTTTATGATTCCAGACAAATTCTATGATTGTCTTTTCTAGATCTGTGAAGAGTGTCTCTTGAAATTTTATAGTGGTTGCATTAAATATATAGATAAATTTGTGTGGAATTTCTATTTTGATTATATTTGTTTTCATAATCCAGAAACAAGGATGTCTTTCCACTTTTTTGTGTCCTTTTCCATTTCTTTTAAAAGATTTTCATAGTTTTCCTTGTAGAGGTGTTAGACTTTCTCAGTTAGATTTATTCCTAGGTATCTTATACTTTTTCTGGCTATGGTAAATGGGATTGCTTTCTTCAGTTCTGCCTCTGTCTGCTTGTTGTTTGTATATAGAAATGATATCGATTTTTGTAAGTTGATTCTCTATCCTGCCACTTTACTGTATTCATTTATTACTTCAAGAAGTTTTTTCACGGATACCTTTGTGTCTACCATGTATACAATCATGTCATCTGCAAATAGAGATAATTTCAACTCCTCTTTCTCTATTTGAATGATGTCTCTTATTTCATTCTCTTATCTGACTGGCTAGGACTTCTAGCACTATATTGAAAAAGAGTGGAGAATGTGGGCAGTCTTGTCTTGTACCAGTTTTTAGTGGGAAAACTTTCAGCTTTTCTTCATTCAGTATAATGTTAGCTATAGGTTTTTCATAGATGGCTTTTATATGCTGATAAATGATCCTTCTATGCTGATTTTGCTGAGTCTTAATCATGAAGTGATGTCGTATTTTATCAAATGCTTTTTTACTTCAATTGAAAGGGTCATATGTTTTTTTAAATCTTTCTTTCTGTTAATATGGTGTATTACATTTATAGTTTTGCATATGTCGAACTACACTTGCATCCCTAGAATAAAGACTACCTGGTCATGATGAATAATCTTTGTTATATGTTGTTGGATACAATTTGCTAGTATCTTGTTGAGAATTTTTGCATCTATATTCATCAGAGATATTGGTCTGTAGTTTTCCTTTCTTGTTATATCCTTATCTGGTTTTGGGAATGAGGGTGATGGAACCTTTGTGAAATAAGTTTGGGAGGGACCCTTCTTTTTGGATTTTTAGAAATAATTTGAGAAGAATGGAAGTTACTTCTTCTTTAAAAGTTTCCTAGAATTCAGAAGTGAAGGCATCAGGATATGGGCTTTTCTTTGTTGGGAGGATATTTATTACTGATTCAATCTCATTGCTTATTATGGGTCTATTCAGGTTTTCTTTGCCCTCCTGAGTCAATCTTGGTAGATTATATGTGTCCAGGAACTTATCTATCTCATCCAGGTTCTCCTGTTTGTTAGTGTATAGACACTCATAGTATCTGCTCATGATGTTTTGTATTTCTATTATCAGTTGTAATATTACCTGTTTCATTGAAAATTTGATCTATCTGGTTCCTTTATCTCTTCTTAATTAGTCTAGCTAATTGTGTGTCAATCCTGTTGATCTTTTCAAAGAACCAGCTTTTGCTTTCATTTATTTTCTATTTCATTTATTCCTCCTTGAATCTTTATTATTTCTTTTCTCCTGGATTTTTTGCATTTTTGTTGCTGTTTTTCCAAATCCCTGAGGCATGATGCTAGCTTGTCCATTTGCCATCTTTCCATCTCTTTTCTTATGCACACTAATTGCTATGAACTTTCTTCTTATGACTGCTTTTGCAGTGTCCCAAAAATTATGGAAACTCGTGTACTCATTATCATTTGTTTGCACAAATCTTTTGATTTCACTCTTAATCTCTTTGGTAGTTGCGATGTCATTCAGAAGTAGGTTGGTTAGTTTCCATATATTTATGTATTTTCAAGGGTTTTTCCTGAAATTAATATCAAGTTTAATTTCATCATGGTCAGAGAAGATGCTGGATGTAGTTTCTATGCCTTTGAATATGTAAAGGCTTGTTTTGTGCTCTATTATGTGGTCAATCTTCAAGAAGGTACCATGAGGGGGTAAGAAAAAAGCATAATTTGTGGGTTTTGGGCAGAAAGTTCTACAGATGTCTGTCAAGTCCATCTGATTTATGGTATCATTTAGATCCTGAATCTCTTTGCTTATTTTTTTCTCATTGATCTGTCTAAAGAAGATAATAGGATGTTGAGGTCCCCAACAATTAGTGTGTTGCAATCTATTGCTCCTTTTAAATCTAGCAGTCTTTCCTTCACATATTTGGGTGCTTCTACATTTGGTGGATAGATACTAATATGTGTTATATCTTCTTGATGAATTAGCCCTTTTACTATTATATAATGTCCTTCTTCATCTCTCCTTATAGTTTTTATTTTAAAGTCTTATTTTGTCTGACATCTGTATTGTGTCTCTTGCTTTTTTTTGTTTGTTTGTTTCCGTTTGCATGGAATATCTTTTTCTAACCCTTCACTTTTATTCTATATGTCTTTATCCATGATGTGGGTTTCTTATAGGCAACAGATGGAGGGTTTCTGCTTTTTTATCCATTCAACCAGTCTGTGACTTTTGATTGGGGAATTTAATCCCTTAACATTCAACATATTCTCGATGTTTCCAGACTTGTCCATACCATTAAGTTGGCCACTTTCTTAGTTGTTTTTTATTCTTTTATTACTATCTGTCTGTCTTTTGTTTTCTTGGTATAGCATTCCCTTCAGAATTTCTTAAAGGGCTGGTCTGGAGTTGGTGACTTCTCTCAGATTTTGTTTACCTGAGAATGTTTTTTATCTTTTCTTCCCATGTGAAGGATAATCTTGCTGGATACAGTATTCTTGGTTGAAATTGTTTTTCACTTAACACTTTGAATATATTTCCCCATTCTTTTCTTGTTTACATTGTTTCCAAAGACAGATCTGGTGTTAGTCTGATGGGGTAACATTTGTTAAGTTATTAAGGTTTCTCTTTTGCCAGTATTAGAATCTTGTCTTTGTGGTTTTGGCCAGTCTGGCAATGATGTGCCATGGAGAAGATCTTCTTGGGTTGATTCTGTTAGGGTCCTTTATATTTCTTGGGTCTGAATGTTTGAATGCTTCTCTAGGCTTGGAAACTTTTCTACCAGGATTTCATGGAATAGATTCTCAATGCCCTTATTAGTTTATCCACCTTCTGGAATACCAATTATTCAACTCTTTGAATGTTTAATGGAATCTAGTATTTCTCGTATATTATCCTCAGTTTTTTGGTTGTCTTCTCTATCTTTTCTGGTCAGAGATTCTGTCTCCTATATCAGAGATTTGATCTTCTGCATGGTTTAATCTGCTTTTTATACTTTCAAGAGTGGTTTTGATTTTTTGATTTGTTAGAGCCTTCGTCTCTAACAGCTATGTTTGATTCTTTTTAATGGTGTTTATTTCTTTCAAATCAAGGAACGACTTTCTCATCTCCTGTAGTTTATTGTCTCTTTTCTCTTGCATCTTCTGGAGTTCATTGTCTCTTTTCTCTTGCATCTCATTAAGTTTTGCCTCTATAAATATTCTGAATTCTTTGTCTGACACGTACATGAGTACCATTCTGTTGTCTGTGGATGATGAGGAATTGTTATCCTCTCTTAGCTTTTCACATTTTTTGTGCCTCTAAAGTGGTTTCTAGTCATCTGATGGATTATAATTTTCTTCGCTGTGACCTGTACTTTTGTTGTTGGGATTGTGTGTTCCAAATGCCTCCCAGATTCTAGAGAACAGATGCACCTGGGGCTGAGCCTCAGTATCTCAACTGAGGAAGAAAGTATGATCACTCCACATGCATTTAGAGTCTACAGGGAACAAATGGAGTGCGCAGGTCCAAGGCAGTCTCTGGCCTCAATCTGCACATTCACTTCTGCCGTGCAGGAGCTGGGAAGCAAGTTGCAGTCTATTACAAAGGTAGAAGGAGATTCTGTATCAGTTTGTGGTCAAATTCAGAAGAGAAAGGGGAGGAAAGTGTTGAAGGGACTGCTAGTATGTGGCATGAAATGTTTAGCACCTGATGCTGGATCCAGACAGCCTGGGTTCAACTCAGGATTTCTCACCAGTTATGTGACTTTAGGTATGGTATTTTCTCTCATTTTGCTTCAGTTTCCACATCTGTAAAATGGGCACAATTATATAACCTATCTCATAGGTTGTTATGAGAATGAAATGAATTAACATGTGTAAAGTGCTAAAACAGTGCCTGGCACATACAAAGTACTGTATGTATTAATAGATAAGACACCAGTAATCATGATGGGGACAATTAATTTAAATAATAACTAATAAAGAATGGTCAACTATTAAAGGGCTTAAGAATCACAAATGTGGAAGCAGCTGCTATATCCAGGAGTGAAGGAGAGACTTGGAAAGACTCAGGCTGTGACTTCTACCTGTTTGAGAGAGTGTGGCTCTGATCCGTTGATGGCAAAGGAGTTTTCTGGGCCACAAGAAAAAGGAAAATGCCTGTGATGGTGTTGTATGCTGGATCTAGCATACAACCTCTAACTGGGTGCCACCAGCTGGAGCCAGCATACGAAAACTGTCCACTCCCACTTTCATTACTCAGTCTCTGACCCAAGTATTCTGGCTGTGGGAGAGACAGCACCATAAGCAGGTTGAGCATTCCTATGCTGAAAACATGAAATCTGAAAGGCCCCAAAATCTGAAAATTCCTGAGCGCCAAGATGACACAAAAAAGCGGAAAATTCCACATCTGACCTCATGTGATAGGGTCATAGTCAAAACACTGCAATACAAAAATATTGTAGAAAATTGTCTTCAGGTTATATGTATAAGGGTATAGATGAAACATAAATTAATTTCATGTTTAGTCTTGGGTCCCATCCCTAAGCTATCTCCAGCTGAAAACAAGAAAACTTGTGACTTACATATGCAAACATTCCAAAATCCAAAATCTAAAACACTTCTAATCTCAAACATTTCAGATAAGGGATACCCTACTTGCACTGGATCTTATAAGATAGAACTCCTTTTAGGGTGTCTTCTCCTACCTGGCTCCTCAATTGATTCTTTGGTAAGACATTCCATCATTCAATTAGCCCTGCCACTTCTGGGTAATAGGGGCTGTGACAGGACCATCTCTACCAGTGCACAGACCCTTCACTGCCCTACCTTTTCTGTGAAATGAATCTCTGGATCAGAAGCAATGCTGACACCATGATTACAGACAGGGCTTTCTACAAGTGCATGGGTGGTGATTTTGGCAGAAGAATCATGGGAAGGGAAAGCAAATTTATAACCAGAATAAGTGTCTGCTTCCAGGCAGATCACCACAGTGAGTCTTACCTCCTTAGTCAGAGAGCCAGCGTGGGATTCTGCTGGTTTCCAAGTATATTCAGAAGCTAGGGCTATAACAAATGTGTTTCTGTGGACCACAGGGGCCCACTTGAGGCAAGACTTCATCTCTCACCTGACCACAGGCAGCCTCCTCTTTCCCCAGGGTAGCAGTGTAGGTCTCTCAGATTAATGTTAGTTCAGAATCCACATGTAGTGATTCCTAGAAAATCCAGGTGTTTCCTTTTCTCCCCCATCCAGTCACTCTTGTACATGGCAGCAGATCCCTATGGGGGGATTTGGGGGAAGATTTAAAGTATATATTTTAAAGTATATACTTGAAGAAAAGATCCAGAGTCCTTTTTCAAAGGGACTTGGTGGCCTCTACTTCAGTCCAGATCTGTGAACTAACTTAAATTTGGAAACTAGGGGCCAGTAGGTGGTGTAGTGGTTATGGTGTTGTACTCCCACGTGGCTGACTGCGGTTCAAGTCCCAGACCCAGCAGCTTGAAAAATCATACTGGACTAGTGTGTGTGAGTGCACACACTAGGAGGAAATGAAGAAGGGATCACAGTATGACCATCTCTCCTGGGGAAGGGAGTGATTTCTCACTGTCTCTCTGGTGAGCACATGTGTCCCATGGCTAAAACCTTAATGGAAAAAAAATTAGAAACTAGGTGAGCAGCCTTGACTCAACTGTGGTGATTCCAAGGCACATGGCAACTAGACCTGGAGCTTTTTTATCTTCTGTAAGTCAAAAAATGCCCTAATACACTAACAGTAAATTTCATTTCTGGGGCACCAATATGATCTAGCTATGACCAAAAGCCCTGTGAACTGAGCATTCTGATTACTGGTACACCCTCCTGCTTGGTATGGCCGTATGTCCACCTTGCCTTTGGCAGTAAAGTGTTGCCCTTTGTCCTCTGCTGCTCTATGACTTCCTCATCTCACTGTGGCCTCCATGGTCCCACTTGGCTACAAAGGAGAGAAACCATAGAGATTTTAAGAATGTAGGTGCTCTCTTCAAAAATGCATTTTTCAATGTTTTTGTGGGGGGCTGCTCTGGGCCTTCTTGGCATGTGTGGTTTGGGGGTGGTCATGCAGATTGCAAAAGAGAAATTCAGTCTGACAGTCCCATCTCCAATAGCTTTTATATCCCCTCATAGCGCTGGACAAACACCAACATCTTAGCCTCCCTAAATGCAGGACACCACCGAGTCCAAGTTTAAGTCCACCAATCACGTTTTCAGAATTTTGTCATGGCAGCACCCCACTTTGCTACTAAAAATAGGTATGAGTTATCTACCACTGTGTAACAAATTACCTCGAGTCTTTACAGCTGAAAACAACAAATATTCATCATCTCACAGCGTCTGTGGCAAGGTCTCACACAGGCTGCAACCAAGTGTCAGCTGAGGTTGCTATCACCTCAAGGGTCAGCAGGGGAAGGAAGAGCATCCCAAGCCACACTGTCTATCCCAAGCCACACTGTCACCCAGCCTCAGGTCTTGGCTGGTTATTGGCCAAAGATACCTGTGTTAAGCAAAATACTATGCACCAGTTACCAATTCTAGAGGAAGACTCTATACACTTCTGTCCATGGCATCTTGGTATCAGATTCACCAAAGGAAAACAACATAGTCAAGCACTGGATAGAGTTATGCTTTATTCACAGAGGAAAAGAACAGAGCAGGATCCACTCTGGTTATGCATCCCACAGCCAGCAAGTCCTCCATGACCAGAGAGTCTCTTCCGGCAGCCAATGCAGAGCAATTGACTAACAAACCCTTTGGTGTTACAAAAGAAGGACCCAGTCTCCTTCCCATAGGGGACAGATAAAGCAATGGGGCTTGGCCAAGTGCGATGTGATGCCCATGTCAGAAGCAGGACAAAGCAGCATTTGTCAGGCTTAGAATATGAAAACATGGCAATAAGTCCAGCACAAGTCAAATGGGCTCTGCAGTTGTTGGTAATGAAGCATCCCAGGCCCAGAGTTCATTCTTAATATCACCGAGCAGGGATCAAACAACCGTGCACATGAGATTGCCTTTCCCAGCAGCCAGCCTCTGCCACTCTTCATAGAGCAGTTCACAGCAGGGCAGCTGGCTTCCCTCAGAATGTGTGAGCTCGAAAGTGGTAAAGGGAGTAAGAGACAAGTGCCCAGATCCCCACATGGAAATCCGGGATTACTGTCATATACCATTTATAAAACTGATTACACCATTCACAATATTTGAGAAGCATGGCAGTGTGAAAATGTTATCTTTGAATAAGACTAAGCTTCCATGAATGCCATCCTTCACATGGTACCATGTCACAGGGACCCCTTGGTCCTCCAAGCGCTTCTTATAGAGCAGGGTGTGGTCACGGAGCAGGTCATTCTCACAACTCACCAAGAAAGCCTCAGGTAGTTGGGCAATGGTCTCATCCTCAGCCAGCAGGGGTGAAATTGATACATCTAAAATATGTCCAGTTTCTAGGTAGGCAGCCTCATTAAAAGGGCTGGGGAACTTGGGCTGCTGGTAACCTTTTTTCTTGAATCTTTTAGGGATGTTTTCAGGGCTGAGCCACTTGCTGTACTTATTCCAGGTATCCAGAGGTATGAAAGCACCATTCAAGATGGCATCCCACCAGGAGGAGTTGATAGCCAGGTATTTACAAATGCAAAGCTTCATTAACTTGGAGTCGAGAAATGGGACATTTTTATTCTGCTGAAAGGATGGTAACTGCAAGTTGACCACCTGGATAACTGGGTAAATCAGGACCTGAGCCCGGATCCGGGGAAGATCTGATCTGCCCACCAGAGTCTGAGTGATGGAGGCCAAAACCGCTCCTCCAATGCTTTCTCCACAGGCCACAACCCGGGAGGGATCCACTCCGTAGGATTTTAGAGCTTTCAGGAAGTGAATGGTAGCAGCCAGACAGTCAAGGGAAGCGACAGGGAAGTGGTAATCAGGAAGCTTGCGGTACCTGAGAAGGGAACAGGGAAGAAGAAAGCACATCAGTGTGGACAGATGACTCTGAGAGACATTTGAAAAGTGTCCTGTTTCCCCCTCCTCACAAGATCAAGCACATCCTCAGAATAACCCTATGAAAAAAGGATTTTGGCCCCATTTTTTCCCATTGAAGATGTAAAGAATTTGCTGGGAATCAAACAGGCTGGGATTCTTGACTTTAAACCGATATTCCATCTGTTTCCTGTAGATGGACGAATTCCATAGAAGAGTATGCAACTCTGAAGCTATTTGTTTTGGAAGCAAAACAAACAACAGTGAGAGGGGGGGAAAGGTAGATGAAACTGCTGCTAGTTCTAATGTCTGTCAGTAGAGAAAAGGACGAGAAAACTAAATTCAGGAGGAAGATTCTTTTAGGCAAACTTAAAAAATATTAATAATCTATTGGCCAAGGCTTATTTTATCTATTACTTTTTTTGGAGAGGTTTTTGCTATAGGGCGTGTGCACTTGCCAAAGAGACAGACAGAAAGCGAGATATCACCTCCCGGGGAGATGGCTACACCACAATCCCTTCTCCTCCATTCTCCTCTCAGGATCTTAGGCACGCACACACATGCATCCAGCATGAGTTTAAGCCACCAAGTCCAGGACTTGAACTGTGGTCGACTATATGGAAGTCCAACGACATGTCCATTTGCCAACTGGTGGTCCCAACAAGCTTATTCTTATCCAGTGACTCAAGACTTGCCTTCTCTTCCAGGGTCAGGGGAAGAGGGTGTTGGGTGCAGGAAAGCTGAGCAAGGCAGGAAACAAACACAATTAAGACTACACAAGACCCAGGTACCAGTGGCTGGTGAAAAACATCCCAGGGTCGGTCTAAAGTATTCTGAGGTTTAGTCCCCAAAGTCTGTCTCCTAAGAATTCAAACACAAGGAAAAAGAACTTTAACATGACTCTAAAAACAGTAAAGCACAATCTAACTAATGCATGACTCAATTGAGATAATTAAAAGGAATGAATTTTAAAAATAGAGACAGTTTAGCTAAACTGCTTGGATTAGAAAGTTTATTTAAACAGTTACTGTTGTCTCAAATAGCAGTAAAGTTTGTTACTTGTCATCTTTTCTCTTTCTTTCTTTCTTTCTCTTTCATTTCCTTTCTTTCTTTCTTTCTTTCTCTTTCATTTCCTTTCTTTCTTTCTTTCTTTTTATTTTTTTTTTTAAGTTTTTGCCTTAGGATGAATGTGCTCACCAGAGAGACAGAGAGAAAGACAGTAGAAAGGAAAACGATAACTCATCCCTCTGAGAAGGATGGCCACACCACAATCCCTTCTCTTCCGTTCTCCTCCTGAGATTTTGGGCATGCATTCACACACGCCTGGCATGATTCTCAAGCCGCCAGGCCCATGACTCAAATCATGGTGGGCCATGTATATTCTTTCTTTACTCTTTGTTTATTTGTTTGCTACAGGGCATGTGCACTTGCTGGAAAGAGACAGATAGAAAGACAAAGAGAGGGAAAGTGAGAAATCATCCAACAGGGGGATGGCCACACCACAATCTCTTCTTCTCCTTTCTCCTCTCAGGATTTTGGACATGCACACAAATGCACCCAGCATGTTTCTCAAGCCACCGTGTCCGGGACTCAAACTGCACAGTCAGGCATGTAAGATCTAGCTGCCTCAATCCCATGCCACCTGGCTGCCCCCCAAAAATATAGTATAAATGTAAGATTAAATTTGGGTAAAACTCCCTACTCATTAGGAAAAAATGACACCTTTGATTAGTGGTTTCCAAAATTTGCTAGAGCAACAAAACTTACTGTTTTCTTTTTAAAGTTCATTTATTTTATTATAAGAGAAAGAAAGAGACAGAGGTAGGTATAGGCATCTCCAGCAGAGTCTCATCATGCTGTAATCCTTGATCCCAGCTTCCCAGACAATTGGGATGACAGACTTGCTGCCGTGCCTGGTGTGTTCAGGTAGGTCCAAGAGCTGAACCTGGGTCCCCCATGTGACTTCAACATTGCACAGTGATGCCCTACTGCTTACATCACCATGACCTGGCCTAGAATTATTTTTCCCATTAAAATATGAGTCCCACTGTGTGAAGTAAAGAAATGCAGTTGCTCTGGTTTTGCCCAAGGGTGAAGGATCTCACTCTTTCTCTTCCTCTTTGACATTCATAGCCACTTCTAAGGCATCATGGGGATCCCAAGGGTTGGAAGGAACCACTGCCTTCTCTTAAACCTTGAATGTAATTTCCTTTTGAAGTTGCTCTGAAGCCTCATCTTTTATCTATTCATTTCTAGACAAGATCTTGCTGTCATGATCCACCTGCCTCAGTCTCCCAGTTGGAACCACATGCTCCCAGATTTTTAGGGTGGGCTGGGACTCAAATGTGGGTCTCCCATGTGCCCTTACTATGCTAAGCAGCAGCATCCAGAACATGCCATTGTGGCTGGGCCTTAATTTGTTTAAAAGCTCCAATAAGCACCTGCAGAACTCTCACCCCAAACAACAGCCAGGACCTTGACCATAACCTCCAGCCAACCAGACCATATGCCGCCTCCATCATTCCAACTCTTCTCACCCTTGGAGAGAAGGGTAACCCTGAATTCTATACCCATCATCCTTTCTCTTTTCTTTTTTAACATTATCTTATTGTGACTATGTGTATACTTAGAAGGCATTCTTTCCATTTTAGTTATTTTTGTTTGTTTGTTTTTGGTTTTGCTATAGGCATGTGTGCTCAATTAGAGAGACAGATCAAGAGAAATAGAGAAATCACTCCTTGGGGATGGGGAACGGGGAATGGCCACATTGTAATCTCTTCTTCTCCGTTCTCCTCTTGGGATTTTAGGCACGCACACACATGCACCTGGCATGATTTTCAAGTCACCAGGTCCAGGACTTGAACCATGGCCAGCCATGTGGGAATCCAGTGCCTTAATCACCATGCCACCTGCTGGCTTCGTTTTTTTAAACAATTATTTATTTAACTTTTATTTTTCATTATTATTTTTTAATTTGTTACAGGACACATGTGCTCACAAGAGAGAGAGAGAGTGAGAAAGCAAGCCACAAGGTCCAGGACTCGAGCCACAATTGGCCATGTGGGAATCCAGTGCCTTAACCACTATGCCACATGCTGGCCCCCCCAGTGGCCTGATTTTAATAGCGTTCTCTTTATTTAAAGAAATGTTTTCACTTAATTTTAGAATACTAAGATTCATTCACATTACATTATACTTTCCAGTCTTACAACATGCCACACTCTCTATGGCTCTGTGCTCTAACATTCCCTGTACACGTTTATTCACACTCTCTCCTGCCAATGAGCATGGGACTGTTTCCAGCTTTTGCTCTTTGGGACAGTGCTGTGTCTGTCTCTGCGTGCCCCTAAGAGAGTAAGGGCTCCTCTCTCTATTCTGCAAATCACCCACAAATTCAGCCACATAAAACCCACTGCCTATCTTCAGCAACTCACCCAACCAACAGCAGCACAGAGTCCGTCTTCTGGGCCAGAAAACTGCATACGTTGTGGTAACAATCTGCAAGACAGAACCAGTTACAACAGCCCAGGAGGACGCCCAGCTTTTCTCACTGCAGCCCCCAGAAGAGTCAGCTGACAAGGTTGGCCTTGGGTGTGATGGCCTCTCTTTGTTCCTATCTCTGCCTCTTCTAAAATGAGTCTGTCTAGCTCTGGCTGAGCAAAGCCAAACAGCCAGGCCAATCAGTCAGTTGGGCCCAATCTCTTTAGTGACAGAGCTCAAATGCACCTTGGGGTTCACCTTCTGTAACCTTCTCTGTTAGAGCAGGGGAAACTAAGGACCAGGAAGACTTGATTGAAACGGACAAAGCCAGAGAAGTTAGGCAGCCCTGCCCTGGAATTAATAATAATTTTATGTATTTATATGAGGAGTCTTTAAAAAGTTCATGGAAAATACATATTATGAATAAAATCAGGTTTGGATTCCAAAAACTTTTTGCACCAAAATAAACTCATACTTTAATTCTATTTTTCCGTGAACTTGTTGAGGTCCCCTCATAGTAATTGAGAAGTAAATAATGATAGGTGGGATGTTTCTTTTAGCAGGGTAATGTATGAGAGATCTTCAAAGTCTTCATGAAAAATGCATATTATGACAACAGTATGTATAGACTTCAAAATTTTTTCTTGTACCCAAATAAACTTATGCTTTAATTCCATTTTCTGAGAGTTTTTGTTTTCTTTTTTCCATGAAGTTCTTAGAAGGTAGGCCCATTAATATCCTGGTACAATGCTGGGCATAGGATCTATGACAAAACTGTTTTTAGTATAATTTTATTTGGTTTTATTTTTTATTATTATTATTATTATTAAATTTGACTAGAGAAAGAGAAAGTGAGAATAAATAAGCCACCAGGCAGGTCTAGGACTTGAACTATGGTCGGCCATGTGGGAGTACAGCGCCTTAATCACCATGCCAACAATCAGCCCCACCAAGTAAGCTTTTAACTCAATAGTTCTCAACTTCAGCTGCACACAGAGGCACAGAAGTTTCAGGTCCAAATGCCCAGGTTGAACCCAAACCAACTAGATTTGAACCTCTGGTGTGGGAACCCGGGCATCAGGATTTTCTCAATCACACCAGGTGACTTCAATGTTCAGAGGGGGTGACTGAGGTGGGCACATGCTTCATTAACACTGTGTGAAGAAGGGGAGTGAAGTTCAGAAACAGAGGCAGAAGGACAGAGAGGTCTACCTGGAATCGGGGTGGTCAGCTCCAGATCAAAGGCCCTACACCAGGAGAGCTCAGCCTTGGCTGCACCTTCGAGTTATCTGGGGAGTGTTTTAATACTGATGCTGGGCTCCGCCTGATGGCACAGTGGCATGGTCATTAGCAATCTGAACTGCAGTGCTGGAAGCCACATGGCCAACAGTGGGTTTGGATACCCAGGTTGACCTGAAAACACACTGGGCATATACACATGTGCCCCAAATCCTGATGAGCTGTGGGAAGGGGATCAGACCATGACAAGACCCTGTTAAGGGTCTCTCTCTCTTTCTCTCTCTCTCTCTCATGAATACTACATGTTCTCTATCATGAATAAATTTTTAAAATTGTTTTAAAGAATACTGATACCTAGGCTCCTGCCCCAGAGATGGACTTAGAGCCTGGGGGAAGACTTGGGTGTGAGTATGACTTCTGCTTTATTTCTTTTTTAGTTTGCCAAAGGGTGTATGCACTCACGAGAGAGAGAGAGAGAGAGAGAGAGAGAGAGAGAGAGAAAGCACTCCCCATGGGGAATGGTCATACCACAATCTCTTTTCCAGTTCTCCCTCCTTTCAAAATTTTGGGCACACACGTACATGTGCCTGGTATGTTTCTCAAGCTGCCAGGTTTGGGACTTGAACTGTGCAGTTGGTCATGTAGGATCGAGACACCTTAACCACCATGCTATGGGCTGGCCCTTATGTATCGCTTTAAGGCTCCCAAGTGATTGTACAGCACAGCCAAGGTAAAGAGCACCGCTCTCCAAGGCCTGGGCCCTCAGACCTGTGCAGCTGCATTTCTCACTCGGTCACCCGGGTGTTCTTTCTTCCTTCAATCAGTCCAAGGCCTCCCATCTCAGGGCTTTGTGCTTGCTGGGTCTTCTGCTTAGACTTAATAGGCCAAGACTAAGCATTAACCCTAGATACAAAACCAATGTGGCACCAAACACTCAGTCATTCAGATAAATAATATCTCGATGTACTATTTTAAGAGAAAATAAATAAATAAATAAAAAGTAATACCAAAGACTGGTTCCATGACTTGATGATTAAGGTAGCTGTATCCTACATGGCTAGCCACATGATTCAAAGCCTGGTCCTGACAGCTTGATGAATACTCAGGGCATGTGTGTGTGTGCCCAAAGTCCAACAGGGTGGAGAAATAGAGAAGAAAGGATTACAGTGTGACCACAATCCTTTAGGGGATGCTTTCTCCCTCTTTTTCTCTCTCTGGTGAGTGCATACACCCTCTGGCAAATTATAAATAAATAAATAATAAATAAGAGAAAAATAAATTCAAAAATTAATACTAAGGCATTTTATGATGAACCAAAGTAATTGAAATTTTAAACTGATAGGCTTCTACTTTATACATTCTCAATTCACTCATCCCTGTTAGATCCTGCCTTTATAGAAATATCAGTATTTTGTTTCTCATAGACTGTTTGACTAATCGTTTTATTGTGTCTTATATTTGGAACCCTGGGCACATGCCTCCACTGGTCCAGGCTCTGGCTTAGAATGCTCTTCCCCTGGCTTCCATAGGGTTCTCTCCTCCTCATCTATGGGTCTGGGCTCAAATTTTACCTTCTTAGAGAGACATTCTCTGATTCAAAGAGCTAAAGTGGACTGACTGATTCATTCTCGATTCCAGCTCCTGTGTTATCATCATTATCGTAGATTTTCCTGTGAGTCTGTTTTCTCCACTGCACAGCACCCTCACCTGACTGTCAGGCCCAAGAGAACAGGGGCTGGGTCTTTCTTGTTCACCAGAGCGTTCCCTGTGCCTGGAAAGGGTCTACCACAAAGTAGGTGCTCAATAAGTATTTGCTGAATGATGCCTTGTTTCTACCTTTGAAAATGACATCCGAGACCAGCAGTTGGCATAATGGCTATGTCACTGGACTCCTATGTATTCGACCATGGTTTGAGTCCCAGACCTGTGGCTTAAACTCACTCCGGGTGTGTGTGCGTGTGTGCCCAAGATCCTGAGAGGAAAATGGAGGAGAAGGGATTGTAGCATGGCCATCCCCCCCTGGGGGTGATTTCTTGCTTTCTGTCTCTGCCTCTCTCTGTCTTTCTGGCAAGCGTACTCACCCTATAGCAAAGACCTCTCCCAAAAGAAAAAAGGAAAAAAAAAGAATATGACATTATTCTTCAACAGAGGAAGGCTAACAATATTAGACAACTCATAGGGGGTTCCAGGGTTGTGGGTCTTAAAGGAAAGTGTGACCTTAGACAAGAGTGGAGCAGTAGATGGGAGAAATTGATAGTTAACCTTGGCAAGGGAGAGCATCACTCCAACACATTCAGATAGAGAATGACAGGTCATTGTTACTTCCACCACCAGGTGGCAGTAAGTATATTCTAACCTCAAGGAAACTATCTAGCAGGAGGAGCCAGCCTTTTTACATGGGCAAACTTTTTCATTGCGTCCATCAGACTGTCCACCCATCCATCCATGTACAATTCACTCACAAATCCTTATTTTATCTAATTATTCACCTGTCCAGTCATCTACTTATTCATTCATTTATTAAAAAAAATAAAAACAATAGGCCAGACACTAGAGATCTAATAGCATGCAAAACAGATGTCTTCCCTGCCCTTGGAGTATCCAGTTTTAGTGGATGGAGACAGATGTGCTAAACAGGAGACCTCTGAAGGAACAAGATGAATTCAGATTTTGACAAGTGCCACAAAGAAAGGTACATGGACGATGTCAGGATGGAGACGGGAATGTCAGGGAGGGCAGCAGAGTGGGCAGGGGAGCTCTTTAGAGACAATGGCCAGGAAGGCCACTGTGGGGAAGGACATTTCAGGTACAAGGGTAGTCAGCCATGCAAAGTTGGGGATGCCAGGGTGGCGGCTGAATAAGCCACAAGTGCAGAAGACTCAAGGTGAGAAGGAGCCCAGTGTGTCTGCAGCAAAGAAAGCTGCACAGCGGGGCTGCAGCACAGAGAATGGGGGAGGGAGACGAGGGGCAGCTGGAGAAGCAGGTAGGACCACATCCTCAGGGCCTTGTAGGCTACAGGACATTGGGGAACAAGTCTGGGTTTCATCAGAAACTGCAGGAGTGGTTCAAGGGCAGGATTAACAAGCTTTAATTTGCTCGTGAGATTTTTGCTGTAGGGCAAGTA
>NW_006159616.1:10761539-10772672 GCF_000334495.1 Tupaia belangeri chinensis
AAGTACGCTCAACGAGAACTGAGACACAGAAAGGAAGAAATCAAACTCCCCGGGGGTATGGCCATGCTCCAATCCCTTCTCCTCCATCCTCCTCTCAGGATGTTGGACATGCATGCACGCACACCTGGAGTGCTTTTCAAGCCTCCAGGTCCAAGACTCGAACCATGGTCAGCCATGCTGGAGTCCAGTGCCTTAACCACAACACCACCTGTTGGCTCCACTTTTTAAAAACACATCTGGTTGCTGGGTGAGGACTAGACTGCATGGGGCGAGAGTGAAGCAGGGAGGCCACCTGCTGAGTGTGGGAGTGAAGGGAGTCAGGCAAAAGAAGATGGGTCTTGGTGACATTGAGAGGTGGAGGGAAATACACAGATGGAGGATTATTGTAGAACACATAGGATGGGATGATGTCTCTGAGCGGTAAGGGATGAAAGGAGTCAACACCCAGTGCCATGACAGTCCCACCATGACAGCATCACGGACCCCACCTTGACAGAGACAATAATTTACTTTCTCATATAGACTGCTCTACTCCCTGCTGACTCAAACCAAACCCTTTAGTCTGGGCTGCCTCTCAAAATTTCGAACTACTGATCCCTTTGAGTTACTCCACAAAGCTTCTTTTGGGTGGTATGGACAAAGTTACGCATGTAGATGGGGCTTTTCCTTATGAAGCCACAGGAAAGCACTTTACCCAGGCTCCCGAATAGTGCAGCCCCTCCATGGTAGAAGATGATGCCTCGCCGAGGGCTGGAGGACTCTGCCTTGGGCTGGAACAGCCTCACGGGGATCGTCCCAAAATGCAGTTTGGTCACTATAACTTTCGGGTTCTCCTTTGCTCTCTGTAGTATGTCATGTACAAAACAGGAAAATTTGGGCATGGAGCAGATTCCGAGCTTCTCAAATATATTCCCCTGTTGGAGGTAAGAGAAAGAAAGTGAGGCATCGGACAGGTAGGACCTGAATGGGAGATGTTACCAGACACTTAACAATTGCTAAGATGTGTTCACAGTTTCTTACCTGCCTCCTGTATTGTCAGCAGGCTCATTGGGAATTGACAAACCCTGGGTTATGTCCAGATAAGGGGTTTGGATTTTCAGACTTGTCCTCCCCAAAGCTCTTGATTGAATAATGGGGTGGATTTTCCCAAAAGGGTGGCCCAGTTTTGGGATTGAGTGGGAGAAAGTCATTGAATTAAGCAAAGCCAAATGTCCAAGGCAATGGGCCAGCAGCCTCACTCTCCTTGGCTATCTTTTGGTCCCTCTCCAACCTGGGAAGGCATGAGGATTGGATGTGACAACCCATGTGGCTGTAGGTTCTAGCAAATGTGAGTCCCACCCCATCTCTTGCTTGTACCCACTAGTTTTGTCTCAGTCTGGTGGATGGCCCAATGCATTCTCTCCATGAAAAGACTGCCCTCCTACCAAAAGGAACTCCAAACGAAAATATTTTTCCCAGCTTGAGTTGAAAGAGAGCAAACTGATCTGCAAGGTGAAAGTGATCTGCTTCTTCTACTGCCTGACCCACAGCTGAGGAGATCCCAGGCCTCCATGGGGAGCCAACTTGGACTTTCACTGACTCAACTCTGGGTACCTTAATGTTGCAGCACTTCTTACTGGTGCAGGATAGCTCCATCTCTGACTTCCTTAATGCTAAGTTTCCCAACACACTCTGGGCTCATCTATGTCTCCCTCTACTCCTTTTCTTCTGTCCACCTGATAAGACACTTGGATGCCAAACTGACTTTAATATCCAGGCTCAGAGGTTACGTTCACATGGACATGAGGGGCACAGTCTCCTCCCCCTTGTAGAGGTGGTTGCTACCTCCATGGAGGCCCTGTTCTCTGCCCAAACATCATCAGAATCCCTCTGAGGCTTTATTGCATGGATATGATCACCCATGTGTCTCTACCATCAGACTCAATGCTTTTCTGGAACAAAGATCACAGCTCAATTCTCTTTGTCTCCAGCACCTAGAACAGTAAATATTTGTTTAAAGAATTTTGAACAGGGACAGCCAGATGCGTTGATGGTTAAGACAGCTGGATCCCATGGGACCAGCAAATGGCGTAATGATTACGTTGCTGGACTCCCATGTAGTCGACCGTGGTTCACGTCCCAGACTCAGAGGTTTGAAACTCACACCAGGCATGTTTGTGTACATGCCCAAACTTCTGAGGAGAGTGGAGAAGAATGGATTGCAGCATGGCCATCCCCAGCAGGGGGTGATTTCTCATTTTCTGTTTCCGTCTCTCCAGAGAGCACATGCATTCTACAGCAAAAATCTCTCTTAAAAAAAAAGACAGTTGGATCCCATATGGTTGACTGCACAGTTCAAGTCCTAGACCCAGTGGTTCATGCATATGTGACCAAAATTCTGAGGGGAGGAGATTGTGGCATAGCCATCCTTCCTCGGGGGTAATTTCTCACATTCTCTCTCTCTCTCTCTCTCTCACTCTCTCATTGGTCTCCAGAGAGCACGTGCACATTATAGCAAATTTTTAAAAAGAGGAGAAAAAGAAGAAGAATTTTTTTCTTTTTCTTTTTTTTAATTTCATTTTCTTTTATATATTCAATCACATTATTTAGCTTACAAAGTGAATATTTCAACATGGGAAAATTTCTCCCTAGTCCAGTTGATTAAACTGTAAAATAGCTTCAATAGATACTATCACTTTTTTTTCGCATTAATGCTTTGCCTTCATATTTTTCTTCTAAATACAATGTGATGTTAAACCTGTCTAAGCCATCTGCCATGTAGGATCCAGCTGCCTTAACCACCATGCCATGGATCTGGCTTAGTGCTTTTTATATTATTCTTTATAGTTTGTACTGAGTCTGAAATCATTCATAGCAACTTTTAAAATATATAATAGTTTCAAGAAAGACTATCTTGCCTTCAGTGACCTAATACACATACTATTAAGAATGTCTTTGTACTGTTCCCTTTCTTAGCCTGCTGCTGGGTTCTGCACTGCTAATGTCTTTCTCATCAACCCCTTTTGTTACACTCACTTTTCAGAGGAGAAAAAAAAGGGGGTTCAAAAACCCAAAGCTAATAATTTGGGGCTCAGACCCAGAGTTTCCTGATACCAAAACTAGATTCTTGATCTCTAGGCCATAGAATACTTTTTAGATTTTTGCTTGTTCACCTTAAGCTTCTTGTCTCTCCACTGCCTATCTGTCTTGCAGAACCAAATAAACATTAAGTACTTGGATATCATCGAACTTATTACTGTCACCTCATGATAGGCAGTGTGCCATGGCACAACCCAGTGCTGAAGAGGCCAGGAGGGGACATCCCAACCCAACCACAGACTCATCTCAGAGTAGATGCTTAACTCGTGGGCTAGGGAGAAGCATTGAAGGTTGGAAAAAATTGTTTATCTAGGCCACCTGAATACCATTGTTTTTAGTTCTGTGGCCCCAAACTAACCTATAATCTCAAATGGATTACAGCCAATGGCTTAAGATAAGCTCATCTCCAGGGAGGATTATGACTGGGGAAACAAAACGAGTACTTAGAACATCCACAGCCTATTTCTTGGGTTGGTAGCATTTATGCAGTTGTAAACTAGACTTGTTCTTTTCTCTAAAAATGCTCCATACTCATGGTGGAAAATCCTAGCAGCATTGAAACATATTTTACTTATTTACCAAACATTTCTAAATACACATGAGTATTTCAAAAAGTTCGTGGAGCCCGACCTTCAGCAAGGCCGGTGTCACCATGTTTTCTCGGGCGAGCGTCGCTGGGCTGTCGGCCTGGGCCCTGCAGTCACAATGGATCCAAGTCCGAAATATGGCAACTTTGAAAGATATTACCAGGCGACTAAAGTCCACCAAAAACATCCAGAAAATTACCAAATCCATGAAAATGGTAGCAGCAGCAAAATATGCCCGGGCTGAAAGGGAGTTGAAGCCTGCTCGCGTGTATGGGAAAGCTTTGGCTCTGTATGAGAAAGTTGATATTAAAGTGCCTGAAGCCAAGAAGAAACACCTCCTTATTGGTGTGTCCTCAGATCGAGGACTCTGTGGTGCTATTCATTCCTCAGTTGCTAAACAGATGAAAAGTGAGGTGGCTGCTCTCACTGCAGCGGGAAAAGAAGTTATGCTCGTTGGAATTGGTGATAAAATCAGGGGCATACTTTATAGGATTCATTCTGACCAGTTTCTGGTGACATTCAAAGAAGTGGGAAGAAAGCCTCCTACTTTTGGAGATGCATCTGTCATTGCCCTTGAGTTACTGAATTCTGGATATGAGTTTGATGAAGGCTCTAACATTTGTAATCGATTCAGGTCTGTTATCTACTATAAGACAGAAGAAAAACCCATCTTTTCCCTTATTACCATTGCAAGTGCTGAAAGTATGAGTATCTATGATGACGTCGATGCCGATGTGCTGCAGAATTACCAAGAATATAATCTGGCTAACGTCATTTACTACTCTCTGAAGGAGTCCACTACCAGTGAGCAGAGTGCCAGGATGACAGCTATGGACAACACCAGCAAGAATGCTTCTGAGATGATTGACAAATTGACTTTGACATTCAACCGCACCCGCCAAGCTGTCATCACAAAAGAATTGATTGAAATTATCTCTGGTGCTGCAGCTCTGGATTAATGGATATCAAGTTTCACCCTCAGATAAGAGGTGAAGAAGGAAAATTGAGCCAGCTGAGTTTGGTTTTCTTATTGCTGTCTTGGTCAGAAGAAATTGTTGGTCCTTCGAATTATTAAAGACAGCAAGATATTTGTAAATTATCTTACAATAAATAACTTACAATAAGAAAAAAAAGTTCATGGAAAATCCATTTTAAGTCCAAATTTATTTTGGTGCCAAATATTTTGAAATCCATACATAGTTTTCTCTTTACATGTATTTTCCATGGGCTTTTTGAGGACTTCCCCACCCTTGTATTTACTCTTATTACGTGTCCTCTAATTCTCCTACTGACTAATGAGATAGATAAGATTGTTCTAATTTCACAGATGAGAAAACTGAGACACAGAGATATTAAGTAAATGTCAAATCATGTAGCTCGTGAGCAGCAGAGCTGGGATGCACATTCAGACAGTCTGACTGCAGTCTATGCAGCTGCCACTTCTTTACATCCTCCTCTTCTCCTCCTCAGAAACTATCCTCAGTTATTTCTGTGAGCTGTCTGACTTCTAAAATCTCCTCTCACGGTTGGGACATTAGAGTTAACTCAAGTTGCCAGCCTCCTGCAAGATACCAAACTGTTATTTCCAAATCTGCAACTCCAGGAGTGTGCTGGTATATCCCCATCCCACAACCTTAGAAACCTGCTCAGAGCCTGACTGCTATGGCCACTCTGAAAGGCTAGTGAATTCATTCGTGACTTGATCAATAAGTGGTAAGTGCCTACCAGGTTCTGGGCCCTGTGCTTGGAATAGTTTATAGAGGTGAATAAGATAGTCCCTGACTTGAAGATATAGAAAAAAACACCTGCAAACAAGTGCCCCAGTGATGAAAAAGGTGTCAGTCTCTGTCAAGCTATCAGCCCTTGGCCTTGCATTTGTTTGCTTTTAGTTTTGTTATTGTTGTTTGCTATAGTGTATGTGCTTACCAGAGAGAGAAAGAGAGACAGAGAAAGTGAAAAATTATCCTCTCCCTCCTGCACCCCCTGGGGAGACAGCTACACCACAATCTCTTCTCCATTCTTCTCTCAGGGTTTCTTCTCTCTGAGTACACGCACACATGTACTCAGCATGTTTTTCAAGCTGCTGAGTTTGAGACTTGAACCATGGAGTCAGCCATGTGGGATCCAGTACCTTAACATCATGCCACCTACTAGCCCTTGAATTTGTTTTTGAATTCTCAGAAAAGAACTCTGCAACTAGAACTCAGTAAATGTTTGATGCTGAAGGAGGAAAGGGAGGGATTTAGAGGGGGTGAAAGATGGAAGGAAAGAAGGGAAGGAAACAGAATAGCAGATACAAGGATGTAGCAATGTCTGTCCTGGGGGAGTCTGAAGAGAAAGAGGAAAGGGGAGTGAAAAAGGAACGGGGGAAATGTACAGAGAAAGAGAGAATGAGCATCCAACCCATGATGAGGCCTGAGAACAAACTCACCAATGTTGTCACATACAGGAACATACAATGCAGAAATCTCAACTTGGCAGGATGTTGCACATCAGAGGGGATATCTGCAGTGAGAAAGTGCTCACAGACAACCCAGACTAAGACTCCTAGGAAAAAGGTGAGCAGTGCTACTAGTAGCACTAGGCCCAGGACAGCCATGTTTCTTCTGTGGCTGCGAGGAGCTACCACCCTGAAAAACCCACTTCGGAACTTGTGAAGAGGACCTGGCCTGGTTATATGAGCTGCCACCTCCACACACTCTTTCTGGGCTGTGCCTGACCCAATGTGATCTCTTAGAAGTAAGCACAAGCCAAATGTAACCATGGGCCAATAGGAACTGTAAAAACCTGCTTTCCTGAGAAAGGCAGGGGCCAGGAAAACCAGTCTTGCCCATTAGGGGGCAGTTTTGTTTTGTCTTTTTTTTTTTTTTTTTTTGGGCGAGGTTTTTGCTATAGGGCACGTGCACTTGCCAGAAAGACAGAGAGAGACAGAGAGACAGAAAGTGAGAAATCACCCCTGGGGGGATGGCCACGCTACAATCCCTTCTCCTCCATTTTCCTCTTGGGATCTTGGGCACACACACACACACATGTGCCTGGCGTGAATTTAAGCCACTGGGTCCAGGACTCAAACCATGGTCGACTACATGGGAGTTCAGCGACATAGACATTATGCTAACTGCTGGTCTCAAGGGGGCAGTCTCAAAAGGTATGTATCTAGTCCTTTCTGTGTTGTTATTATGGAATAGCACAGATTGATAATATATAAACAATGGAAGTATATTCAGCTTATGATTCTGAAGGCTGGGAGTTTAAGAACATGGCACTGGCATGGTCACCCATGGTGGAAGGGCAAGCAAGCACATGTGAAAGAGACTGCAAGAGAAAGCCAAGCTTACTTTGATAACAACGCAATCTCACAAGAACAAACTCAATCTTGCAAAAACTACTGATTGCTGGAAAAGTCATGGCACATTTTAACATAGAAAAAATGTCATGACTTTTACAACACAATAAATCAGTCCTCTCACCTACAGTACTAACTCACTTCCAAGATAATAGCATTAATTCATTCAAGAAGGTTCCTTCCTTATGACCCAATCACTCCTTAAAGGGAGAGGTTTTTACTATAGAGTGTGTGCACTTGCCAGAAAGAAAGAGACAGAGAGACAAAAGCAAGAAATCAATCCCCCCCCAGGGGGGATGGCCACACCACAATCCCTTCTCTTCCATTCTCCTCTCAGAATCTTGGGCATGCACATACACATACCCAGTGTGAATTTAAGCCATTGAGTCCGGGACTCAAACCACAATCGACTACACGGGAGTCCAGTGACATAGCCATTACCCCAGCTGCTGATCCCAGGCCTGACTTCTTCATACTATTACATTGGCAATGAAGTTTCCAGCACATGAACTTTTGGAGGACACATTTGAACAATAGCATTTTACCCTTTGCCTGCCAATGCATGACTTGAGACAAATTTGTCCCCACTGCAAACCTATGAAATTGAACAAGTTATCTATTTCCAGAATACAACAGTGAAACAGACATGACAGACATCCCCATTCCAGGAGTAAGAGGCTCCAAGTGAGGCTATAACCCAGCAGAGAAAACAACACTAAGTCTTAAAACTAGAAAATAGTCTTTTTTGATTTCATGTGCTGCCTTCTAGGTACATTGAAGTGAAAGCTGGGCTCCCAAAGCCTTAGGCAGCATCACACCATAGCATTGCTAGCTAGGCTCAGTCCAAGCAGTCATTCTCTCAGGCTAGCATTGCATGCACGTTTCTCTACAGTCTGGGGTCTTGGGAGTGGGGGAGTGACCCTGCTCCTAAGGCTCCACTCCACATGGCTTTAGGGGGAGCTCTCTGTGGTGGTTTTGGTCCTGATCCCACATTTTCACTTGGCATTGCCCTAACAGAGGATCTCTGTGATGGCTCTGCCCTTGTGACAAGTCTCTGCTTGGGTCTCCAGGCTATTTGCGACATCCTTTGACATCTAGGTAGAGGACAACATGCCCCCACAGTTTTCTCATTCTCCATGCCCATAGAATTAGCACCACACTGATGCTACCAAGGTTTAAAACCTGTACCTTCTGAAGTGGTGGGTCTTTCTGCATCGGTGTCTGCTTGAGCCATAGCTGAGGCAGCCAATCAGAATGTAAAGAGAAGACCTGAGGTAGCCCTGTGCAGTGGCCCATCTGTTGAAATCATTCTGTCCTTAGAGCTCTGGGACTATGATGGGAGGGGCAATTTTAAAGATCTCTGAAATGCCTGTAGGGTTTTTCTGCCCTTGTGCTGATGAACAGCCTTTGGCTCCATTTTATCCTCTCTAATCTCTTTATCAAGTAGGTGCTTGGTTATATTTATGGTTTCCTTTGCAGAAAATGCTCTTTCATTCTCTACAATATGGCTAGGCTACAATTTTTCTAAATCTTTCTACTCTGATTCCCTGTTAATTAGAAATTGTGTCTTTTATTAAAGTTTATTTATTTTTTTATCCCATGAAAGAGAAATAGAGTCATGCCAAATAGAGTCTTCATGCCTTCATCTACCCCCAGTGTTCGCCAGCCTAGATTACAGGCACAAGTGCATGCCCAGCATGTACAGGAAGACCTCAAGATGCGAACCTGAGACCTTCTACTGTGGGTTCAGCAACTACTCTCTCAAGTCTCCAGAATATTGCATTACCATTACTGTGCCACAGTTGGCTCTGAATTCTATCTTTAAATCATTTTTTTCCTCTCTTATTTTCCTTAAGCAATTCTACATTAACTGATATGATCATATGATTTTTATCTTTCACTATTTTAATATATTACGTTTAGTGTTTCACATAAGTTGAACTCTCCTTGCATCCCTGAAATAAAGCCTACTTGGTCAAGGTGTGTCATATTTTTCATGTGCTGTCGGTATTTAATGTGCTAGTTTTTGTTGAGGGTATTTTCATCTGTGTTCATCAGTCTGAATGACGCCACTGGAACTTGGATTTTGTTGTTGTTGTTGGGAGACTACTTATTATTGATTTAATCGCATTGCTTGTAATTGGTGTTTTCAAACTTTCTGTTTCTTCTTGGTTTAATCTAGGTATATGTGTCCAGAAAGTTGTCCATTTCTTCTAGGTTTTCCAATTTGTTTGTGTAATATTACAATTCTTTTTTTTTTTTTTGGAGAGATTTTCGCTATAGGGCGCGTGTGCACGCCAGACAGACAGAGAGAGACATAGAGACAGAAAGCGAGAAATCACCCCCCAGGGGGGATGATCATGCCGCAATCCCTTCTCCTCCATTCTCCTCTCAGGATCTTGGGCATGCACGCACACGCGCCCGGCGTGAGTTTTAAACCACCAGGTCTGGGACGCGAACAGCGGTCGACTACGTGGGAGTCTAGTGACATAGCCATTGCACTAACTGCTGGTTCCCTGTAATATTACAATTCTTGTAGTATTCTGTCATGCAGAGCACAGAAAGGGGAAAGGAAGTTTTGGAAGGGGAGAGAGAGCATTTAAGCATGACTTAATAAGGGTTTTGGAAGGAAGTTTTGGAAGGGGAGAGAGAGAGTTTAAGCATGACTTAATAAGGGTTTGATTCACCTTTTTTGGCTGCCCAAGCAGTTACAAGGCAATCTGTGCACTAGCCCACGGGAGGAGGACAGGACTCAGGTTTGCCTTTCAAGTTACTTTAATCACACAGGACAAAAGGGGGCTTACAAGTCATGATAGGACTAGCGGTGCAGTGCGTCCTGTGCTGGTGCGGTGATGGGGAGTGCAGTCCACAAGGGCGAGAGGGAGGTCAAGTGCCGAGTACGCTGGGTGTCTACGAGGCAGTCGGTGAGCTGGGGATGAGCTCTGTGAGGATCTTAGATTATGATGGTGGTGGTGGCCACAAGATGACCGAGGGTGAATGAGGAGAAAAAGTCCACCTGGTGATCCTAGAGTACGGAGGTCAGGGCTAGTGACCGACAATGGAGCATCAAAGATGGAGGAGTGGAGGGCCATCTGGGTGGGGAGGAGTCAGTGTGCAAACCTGACAGGGCCTCTGGCTGCAAGGGAGGTCTCAGATGCAGTGAGACAGAATCTAGCCCAAGTGGAACACAGAGCCAATGAGCTAGGCTCAGGCTCCTCTTTTTATGTCTAATTTTGACAGGCTCATGGTGACTTGACAAAACAGAATATCTTTGTAACATTTTATATGTAAGTCTATGGAATTTGGGTCAGAACAAAGTGGGATATTTTTGCCAATCATGGAGGGCATGTTATTGGTCATCCCTCATGTTATTGGTCAGCATATGGCTAGTCTGCTATCATCGATAAGCACTACGGTGTTGACTGAGTGTCAGATTTACAGGAACATGACTAATGCCAGGCTGAATATATTGCAAAATGGAGTCAGGTATGCTCTCAGCAAGCAGTGTTACAATCAAACATTTTCTTCACAGCAAACTACTAACTTAGCCATTAAACAATATATCAAGTGTCATGTCCTTATCTGTTTTGGGAATGATGATGATGGAGGCTTCCTAAAATGAATTTGGAAGGTTTCCTTCCTTTTGAATTTTTGAAATTTAGAAATAATTTTAGTAAGATAGGGGTTAACTCTTACTTAAAAGTTTTGTAGAATTCAGAAGTGAAGCCATCTGGACCTGGGCTTTTCTTTGTCGGGTGGTTATTTATTACTGATTCAATCTCCTAGCTTGTTATGGGTCTATTCAGATTTTCTATATCCCCCTGCTTCAATCTTGGTAGATTATATGCATCCAGGCACTTGTCCATCTCTTCCATGATATTTTGTATTTCTACTTTGTCTGTTGTAATATTGCCTATTTCATCATGTATTTGATTTATCTGGTTTCTTTCTTTCTTTTTCTGGGTCAGTCTAGCCAATGGTGTGTCAATCTTGTTAATCTTTTCAAAGAATCAGCTTTTGCTTTCATTTATTTTCTGTTACGTTAGTTTATTTTATAGTTCATTTATTTCTGTTCAAACCTTTATTATTTCTTTTTGCCTGCCATTTTTGGGGTTTTCTTCT
>NW_006159616.1:10773764-10775647 GCF_000334495.1 Tupaia belangeri chinensis
CTTTGTAAGTAACTTGACGTTTCCCTCTTGCCAACTTTAGTATCTTGTCTTTGTCTGTTGTTTTTGCCAGTCTGGCTGTGATGTGCCTTGGAGAGGATCTTCTTGGGTTGATTCTACTCGGGGTCCTATGTATTTCTTGGGTCTGGATATTTGAATGCCTTTCTAGGTTTGGAAAGTTTTCTTCCAGGATTTCATGGAATAAATTATCTATGTCCTGATTATTTTCTTCCTCTTCTGGGATACCAATTATCCAGATGTTGGGGTGCTTGATGGTATCCAGTATTCCTCGTATTATCCTCATTTTTCATAGCTGTTTTCTCAATCTTCTTGATACTTTTCTTGATACTTCTTGATACTAGGTCAGATGTTTTGTCTTCTACATTCGAGATTCAATCTTCTGCCTGATCTAACCTACTTTTAATACTTTCAAGGGAGGTTTTGATTTCCTGTATCACATTCTTCAACCCTAGAAGTTCCATCTGGTTCTTATTTGAGGTATCTATTTCTTCTTTCAAATCATGAAAGGACTTCCTCATCTCCTGGATCTCCTTGTTTCTTTTCTCTTCCATCTCAGTTAGTTTGGTCACTACAAATATTCTGAATTCTTTATCAGACATGTCCACGACGTCCATTGTATTGACTGTGGGTGATGTAGGCTTGATGATTTCCCTTGGAGGAGAGGCCTTTTGTTAGTTCCTCATACTTGAGCTTCTGCAATTGTTCCTAGTCATCAGGTGATCTATATGTTGCTTCCTAACTTATTTAAGATATTTCTGAGTGCTAAAAGGTGTACAGGATTAGAAAATTGATTATTTCTCTTATGATTGGCCTACTTATTGCTCACTAGTACCATGTACTGTTGTCACTGGTCCTGTGTGACCCAAAGTCCACCCTGTTTTTAAGGAATGGTGAGCCTCCAACTGACCTAATAAGGAACACCTCAAGAGCAAAGAAAAAAAATCGTGCAGCATGCACTATTCACTAAAATTCAGAGAGTCCAAAGGCAACTGGGGAAGAGGCAGAGGATGTGCGAAGATCCTGGGTGTAAGGGTCTGCCACCGCAGGCAGCCTGTTGTCCAGAACTGCTGGCTGGCTCAAAATGGTTTGAAGAGATAGTCTTCACAGATCTAGAAAACACAATTATAGAATTTGTCTGGAACCATAAAATACCCCACATTGCCAAAGCTATCCTGCACAAGAAGAGTGGAGTGGGGAACATCTCAGTTCCTGATCCCAAAATATGTTACAAAGCTGTGATAATCAAAACAGCATGGTATTGGCACAAAAACAGACATGAGGACCAATGGAACAGAGTAGAGACCCCAGAAATAAACCCCAAAACATACAGCCAGCTGATCTTTGACAAAGGGTACCAGTCAATACAGTGGAAAAAAGAAAACCTCTTTAGCAAATGGTGCTGGAAAAACTGGGTATCTACCTGCAGGAAGATGAATCTGAACCCCTATCTGTCACCATTAACCAAAATCAACTCAAAGTGGATCAAAGATCTAAACCTAAGACCACAAACTATAAAACTACTGGAGGAACACTCTCGGGAAACTCTGAGAGACATTGGGGTAGGCAAAGACTTCTTAAGCAGGAATCCCAAAGTACAGGCAAAAATCCCCCAAATAGACAGGTGAGACTATATCAGATTAAGAAGTTTCTGAACAGCAAAGGACATGGTAATTAGAGTGAATCAACAACCCTCCGAATAGGAGAGAATTTTTGTTAACTGTGCCTCAGATAGGGGACTGATAACCAGAATATGCAGAGAACTCAAGCACCTTACATGGAAGGAAATGATTAACACAATTAAAAGATGGGAAAATGAGCTGAATAAACAACTCTCTAAGGAAGACATATGAACAGCCAAAAAGCAT
>NW_006159616.1:10775703-10811023 GCF_000334495.1 Tupaia belangeri chinensis
TAACCCAGTCAGGATGGGGAAGATAAAAAAAAAAAAAAAAAAAAAAGTGATAAGTGCTGGTGGGGATGTGGTGAAGGGGAACATTCCTACATTGTTGGTGGGAATGTAAATTGGTCCAGCCACTGTGGGGAAAAATATGTAGATTCCTCAAAGACCTTCAAATAGAACTACCATATGATCCAGCAATTGCACTCTTGCATATCTACCCAAAGGACAGGAGAACACTCAGTCAGAAAAGTGCATGCACAACTATATTTATTGCAGCACTATTCATGATTGCTAAGACATGGAACCAACCCAAATGTCCACAAATGGATGAATGGATTGAAAAAGTGTGGCACATATACTCCATGTAATAGTATGCGTCCATAAAAAATAATAAAGCCCTGGAATTTGACAGAAAGTGGACAAATATGGAAGATTTGTTGCTGAGTGAAGCAAATCAGGCTATGAAAGAGAGAATTGTATGTCTCCACTTAAAATATACAGACTGTCCACACTCTATGGCAGAGACTGAAAGACTGGAGGACATTCAAGCATTAAAAATTGTTGTGGACAGGACTAGCAGTTAACATAATGGCTATGTCGCTGAACTCCCATGTAGCTGACTGCGGTTCAAATCCCAGACCCGGTGGCTTAAACTCATGCTGGGCACATGTGCGTGCGTGCCCAAGATCCCGAGAGGAGAATGGAGGAGAAGGGATTGTGGCATGGCCATCCCCCTGGGAGGTGATTTCTCGCATTCTATCTCTCTGTCTCTCTCTTGTCTTTCTGGCAAGCACACACGCCCTATAGCAAAAAGCTCTCAAAAAAATTGTTGTGGACACTAGAGACAAAGTGGAAGGAAAGTGTGGGAGGGGAATAGTGCAGGAAAGGAAATTAGGGGAAAATTAAGGAGCGCTAAGATATTTTTGGGACACAGATAAGGTTTGTTATCTGTTGATGACGATGTGTATAGTATTCTCAACTGGACTGAGATGTGTATCATACTGGGTATAAAATCTCTTACAATCTAAATGATGTATAGTGATTGAATGTATAGTCATAATTAAATTTTGAAAAGTTTTAAAAGACATATGAATTTGCTTTTTGTTCCTTGTCTTCACTTTCTTCAGCCTTTGCCACCTGTGAAACCCATCCCCTCTGCTGAGCTCAGCAAAGCACCTTTCTATTCTGTAGACAAGCTGTGCCATTCATAAACCAATAATAAAAGTCAGTTAGATTTTTTTTAAATCCTAGCTATTTCTCTCTTTTAAAAAAAATTCTATTGCATTTATTTCTCCTCAAATCTTTATTATTCTTTTTCCATTGCTTTTGGAGATTTTTTTGTTGTTGATTTTTTCCTTACCCAGTTCCTTGAGATGCATAATTAGGTTATTTATCTGCCATATTTCTACTTTTTTCTGTGAGCACTAATTGTTATAAACTTCCCTTTTGGGGCATCTTTCACTCTATCCCAAATATTGTGCAGAATTTTGTTTTCATTATCATTTGTTTTGAAAATTTTTAAAATCTCTTTCTTAATTTCTTCAGTAGTTTCAAAGTCATTCAGGAGCACATTGTTTATTTCCATGTATTTGTATGTATGTGTGGGTTTTTTAAAGAATTATTATATTTAACTTTATTTATTTATTTATTTTCATTTGACCAGAGAGGGACAGAGCAAGAGAGAGAAAGTGAGAAAGCACACTGCCAGGTCCAGGACTTGAACCACGGTCAGCCATGTGGGAGTCCAGTGCCCTTAACCACATGTCATCTGATGGCCCCCCATATTTGTGTGTTTTTGAAGGCTCTTTCTGTTGTTGATTTCATGTTTAATTCCATGGTGGTGAGAAAAGATACTACATATGATTTCTAGTCTATTAAATTTGTAAAGGCTTGTTTGGTGTCTTATTGTGTGGTTAATCTTCAAAATATTCCATGTGAGACTGAGAAAATATCTTTTGTAGTTGTCAGGGAAAATGTTTTATTAATATCTGTCAGACCACTTGGTTTATGGTATCATTTAGTTCCTGTGTCGCTTTGTTGATTTTTCACCTAGATGGGCTATCCAGTGGTGAGAGTGAGGTGTTGAAATCCTCAATAATTATTGTGCTGCAATCTACCTCTCTCTTCAAGTCTATCAGTCTTTGTTTTATTTATTTGAGTGTTCTAATGTTGTGTGCATAAATATCTATAATTTTTACATCTTCTTGTTGAATTAATGCTTTTAATAGTATATAGTGACATTCTTTGTCTCCTTATTTGATTTTAGATTGAACTCTATTTTTTCTGATATTAGTATCTTGACTCTAGATTTTTTTGTTTGTTTGTTCCTATTTGCATGAAATTACTTTTCCAGTCCTTCACTTTCAATATGTGTTTGTCTTTTCCAAGGAGATGTGTTTCTTTTAAGCAGCATATAAAACATGACTCCTGTTCCTCCCATCCCCACCAGCCCCACTTAGGCAGTCTGTGTCTTTGTTTTGTTTTGTTTTTGAGAGTTTTTTTTTTTTTTTTTGCTATAGGGCACATGCGCTTGCCAGAAAGACAAAGACAGAGAAACAGAAAGCAAGAAATCACCCTCCAGGGGGAATGGCCATGCTGCAATCCCTTCTCCTCCATTCTTCTCTCGGAATCTTGGGCACACATGTACACATGTCCAGCATGAGTTTAAGCCACCAGGTCCGGGACTCGAACCACGGTCGACTACATGGGAGTCCAGCAACATAACCATTATGCCAACTGCTGGTTTCAGCCAGTCTGTGTCTTTTAATTGAAAAACTTACTCCATTTACATTGAATTTTATCATCAGTATATGCAGGCTTACGTCTACCATTTTGTTAGTTATCTTCCTAGTTGCTTTGTATTTTCATATTTTTATTTATCTTTCTTTCGTTTCCTAAGTAGTACTCTCTTAAGTATTTCTTGAAGAGATGATTTATTGTTGGTGAATTCTTTCAGCTTTTGTTTATCTGGGAATGATTTTATTTCCAATTTGAAGGATAGCTTTGCCAGGAATAGTATTCTTTGTTGAAATTGTTTTTCTTTCAGAATTTTTATTCTGTCTTCCTACTCCTTCCTTGCCTGTATGGTTTCTGCTGAAAGGTCTGAGGTTAGTTTAATGGGGTATCCTTTATAATTAACTTTTTTCTCTTACCATTTTTAGAATTTTTAAAATGATTTTTTCCAGAAGGCATGTGTGCTCACCAGAAGGAGACAGAGAGAGAGAGGCAGTGAGAAAGCACCCCTCATGTCATGCTACAATCCCTTCTCCTTTGCTTTTCCCTTCTTTCAATATTTTGGATATACACACATAACCAATATGTTTGGTTTTTAAGCTTCTGGGTTCATGACTCAAACTACACAGTTGACCATGTGGAATCCAACTGCCTAAACTACTTTAAAATGGGCTGGCCTAATTTGAAGAGTATAATCTTTGTCTTTTGCCATTTTGACTATGATGTGCCTTGTAGAAGATCTTCCTTTTTTTCTTTTTTAGTTTTTGTTATAGGGCATGTGTGCTGGCCAGAGAGATGGGGGGGGCAGGGGGGCGGGAGAATGAGAAACGCCCACCCCCCAGGGGGGAAATGGCCATCCTGCAATCCCTTCTCTTCCATTCTCCTCTTGAGATTTTGGGCATGCACACATACATACACACACACACACACACACACACACACACACACACACACAATCTGGCATGATTTTCAAGCTGCTAGGACTCGAACTGCTCACTCAGTCATGTGGGATTCAACTCCTTAACCACCATGCTACCTGGCTAACTCAGGATAGAATCTTATGTTGAATCTATTTGGTACCTTTTGTGTTTTCTGGATCTGTATATATGTATCTCTTCTAGACTTGAAAAGTTTTCAGATAGTATTTTGTCAAATAGATTTTCTATCCCTTTACCCATTGCTTCACCTTCTGGGATACCTACTCTGTGGCTATTTGGTCTGTCTGACTCTTTTTAAAGATGTCTGTCTCTTTACAGAATTCCTCATTCACTTCAGGAAATAATTTTCTCATATCCTGGTATTATTTGTCTTCTTTCTCCTGCATTTCATTAAGTTTTGTTATGATCAATATTTCTCATCCTATTTCCAACATTTCTGTGATTTCCTGCATTTCATCCATTGTTGGCAGAGAATTAATGGTGTTCTTCTTAGAGGAGAGTTAGTTCCTTGTTTTTCCATATTTCTCGTGTCTCTGCTTTAATTTTTAGGCATCTGGTGGAGTACGCACTTCTTACTGATTTAAGGATTAGATTCTGTAATGCCTGGGGGACAGGGTAACCCCCAACCCCAAATGCACTCTGGCAAGATGGTCCAGAAAAGGCCAGAGGCCAATTGAGTCATTTAGATCCAACAAGAGCTGGCACAGCCTGCCTATAATTTCTGAGGAGCAGAGCAAACCTCAGGGCCCCAATGTTGCAAGTTCTTACCAGAGGCACCAGAGACAAGTTTATCTGTGAGACCCAATGAGTGAGTCCTGAGTGGCCTATGTGGAATACCTAGGGGCATAGTGGCATTCTGGGCCTAAATATGGTCCTTGGAAAGTAACCTGGGAGGGACCAGCAGTTAGTGTAATGGCTATGTTGCTGGACTCCCATGTAGTCGACCACGGTTCGCGTCCCGGATTCGGTGGTTTAAAACTCACGCTGGGCATGTGTGCGTGTGTGCCCAAGATCCCAAGAGGAGAATGGAGGAGAAGGGATTGTGGTGTGGCCATCCCCCCTTGGGGGTGATTTCTCGCTTTCGGTCTCTCTGTCTCTCTCTGTCTGGTGAGCGCACACACTCTATAGCAAAAAAAAAAAAAAAAAAGTAATCTGGGGGAGGCCGATGAGTTTTGTTGGACCAAGCCTATGTGCCCCATAGAGCCTACTGGACCTGCCTGATATTCCTGGAGGCAGGGTATCTCTCAGGACATGGATATGGCCCTGGTAAAGTGGCCCAGAGGAGGAGGGACCAGATGTCAGCCATGTCTTTTGGATCCAAACAGGGCTTGTGTACTTGCCTGTTATTTTCAGGGGTAGGACAGCTCTCTGAATCTGAATGTGGCCCTGGCAAGTTTCCCAATAGGTCTATCTGTCAAAGTCAAGGAGAAGGTTTTGTGTGGCCTGCAGGGAATTCCCAAGGGTAAAGTGGCCCTAAAGGCCTGGATGTGGCCTGAGGAAGATCATCCAAGAGTGATCAGTGGCTCTATCTGAGATCCTCACCAGAATCTGAAACCTATAAGGCTGAGGGACTCAGCAGACTTGAACAGACTCATTCTAGAAGTGAGGAGGTGGTGGATCATGTACTCCAGGATCAGGAGATGGTCTGAAGCAATGCCCTATCTTCTCTCCTCTGATCTGGACCAGGGGTCTCTGGTGCCTTCTTCTCTGTCAGACGTCCCTTCCCTTTTCTTTGACCACACTTATATTTCAAGGATTTCCAGAAAACTGATCTTTGAGTGACCTCAGTTGGGACATGTTGCTACTACTATTTTTTAGTTTTGCTATAGGGTGTATGTGCTCTATAAGATAAATTTGACTTCACCAAAACTAACTTTTGTACTTCAAAAGACCATCAAGAAAATTAAAATAAAACCTACAGAATAAGAGAAAGTATTATGACTTGAGTCTGAGGGGAGGGAGAATACACACCTTCCCTGTCCACCACTCAGAGAGGAGTGTCCAGATTCCTCAGTTTCTGTAGGAGATAGCTGCTCTCATACACCATGTTCTGGTGGGAGAGATGGGGATGTACATAGTTCTTGGTGTCTGTTGTGAGGGGGCACCTGTAGGCTTTGGTTGTGTGTATTAACCCTACTTATGGCTTCTTCTCCTCTGTGTCAGTTCTTTGTTCCCACAGGGCTGCAGAGATGACACCAGACTGCCTGACCCTGATCACAATCAAAGCTTCACTCACTGGTTGGCTCCCAAGATGGCACTGCATTCTTGGGGCTCAGGGTGGGGTTGGAGTAAGAGATTCAAAGTTTTTTCCTGAAATGGTATGTCCATGTATTTCTCTATGATTGTGTTAGCTTTGTGCCAATTTTATTGTTCTTTTGCACATATTGCATGCTGGGGTCCAAGATGGGATTATAGAATTCAGAGTTCTGGAAGAAAGTTCCTCTCATTTTTTCCCCCATGGAATCAGAGGGCTCTGGAACCTCACCAAGTTCAGACATGTGATTCCCTCTTTACTTTCCTAGTAGAGAGTCAGTGCCCCCAAATCTCCTGCAGTCTTTTCCTTATGTTTTGTCGGTCTCACCTCACTTCTCTACTGGAAGTATAGGCATTTACTAAATGTTTACTTTTTAGTTTTGCTATAGGGTGCATGTGCTCTATAAGATAAATTTGACTTCACCAAAATTAACTTTTGTACTTCAAAAGACCATCAAGAAAATTAGAATAAAACCTACAGAATAAGGGAAAGTATTTTTCAAATCATATATTTGGTAGGTGACTTGTAACCAGAATATATAAAGAACTCTTACAACTGAATAATAAACCATGAATGACCTGTTATAAAAATGGATCTCTAAAGGGAACCAGCAGTTAGCGTAATGGCTATGTCGCTGGACTCCCACGTAGTAGACCGCAGTTCACGTCCCGGACCCGGTGGCTTAAAACTCACGTCGGGCGCGTGTGCATGCGTGCCCAAGATCCCTAGAGGAGAATGGAGGAGAAGGGATTGCGGTGTGACCATCCCCCAGGGGGGTGATTTTTCGCTTTCTGTCTCTATGTCTCTCTCTGTCTGTCTGGCGAGCACACGCGCCCTATAGCAAAAACCTCTCCAAAAAAAAAAGCATCTCTGAAGAGATCCAAAGATGTCTGATAAGTATTGAGAAAGATGCAGAGGGTCAACACATGGCCTGGTGGTTAAGGCACATGGTCAACCACATAGTTCAAATCCCAGACCCAGTGGCTTGAAAACCAGGCCATGTATATGTGCATGAGTGCCCAAAATCCTGAAAAGAGGGAGAGATGGAGAAGGAATTATGACATGACCAATCCTCATAAGGGGTGCTTTCTTGCTCTCCCCCCCACCACCACCACCTGTCTTTGGCAAGTGCACGTACACTTTGGCGAAATTAAAAATAAAAACATGCTCAACAATATTAGCCATTAGGGAAATTAAAATAAAAAACACAATGAGAAGACCAGCAGATGGCATATTGGTTATGTAGCTGAACTCTCAGGTGGCTGACCATGGTTCAAGTCCCAGACCCAGTGGATTGAAAATCACACCAGGCACAATCCAAGATCCAAGATCTTGTTGTGCACAATCCAAGATCCCAGGAGGAGAATGGAGGAAAAGGTATTGCAGTGTGACCATCCCCCTCAGGGGGGTGATTTCTCACTTTCTTTCTCACTATGTCTGTCTCTCTCTCTCTGGTAAGCACACGTGTCCTAAGGCAAAAAGTTCTTAAAACACACACACACACGCACACACACACAAACACACAATGAGATACTACTTCACACTTACAAGGAGGATATAATTAAAAAGACAGACAGGGCCAACCTGGCATGGTGGTTAAGGTGGCTGGATCCTACATGGCTGACTGGATAGTTCATGTCCCAGACATAGTTGCTTGAAAAACATGCAGTGTGGTCATCCACCCTGGAGGGTGCTTTTCTCAATTTCTTTCTCCCTCTCTGTCTTTCTCCAGTGAGTGTACATGCCCTATAGCAAAAAAATTAATAAAATAAGTGGAAGGGGAAGAGCATAGAAAAGGAAATTTGGGAGAAAAAATAGAGAGGTAAGACATTTGTGGGACACGGATATGGTTTATTATTTGTTGATGAGTACGTATATAGTATTCTCAACTGGGCTGGATTGAGGCATATGTCATGCTAGGTAAAGTCTCTTTACAATATAAATGATGAATAGTGATTAAATGTATAAATAATAATTTAAATAAACAATAAGAGCTAAAAAATAAAAGAAAATAACGGATAATAAACATTGACAAGGATGTAGAGAAATTGGAATTCACATACATTTTGCTGATGGAAATATAACATGGTTCAGCCACATTTTCCACAGTTAGTTCCTCAAAATATTAAAAACAGACTTATCATATGACCCAGAAATTCTGTTCCTAGGTATATACCCAAGAGAATTAAAAATGTATCTCCTTGGGACCAGCAGATGGCATAATGGTTACGTTGCTGGATTCCCATGTAGTCAACCGTGGTTCAAGTCCTGGAACCAGTGGCTTAAAACTCACACCAGGTGTATGTGCATGTATGTTTAAAACCTGAGAGGAGAATGGAGGAAAATAGATTGTGGTGTGGTCATCCCCCCTGGGATGTGATTTCTCACTTTCTGTTTCTCTGTCTCTCCAGCGAGTGCATGAGCCCTATAGCAAAAATGTCTCTAAATAAATAAATAAATAATAAAAATTAAAAATGAATAAAAAGGTATTTCCAGGTACCACCAGAGAGCACATGGTTACATTGCTGGACTCCCATGTATTCAACTGCAGTTTGAGTCCTGGACCCAGTGACTTAAAACTCATACCAAGCATGTGTTTGTGTGTGTCCAAGATCCCGAGAGGAGAAGATACCGCAGCAAGTCCATCACCCTGGGGAGTGATTTCTTGCTTTCTGTCTCTCTCTTTCCGGCAAGTGCCTATGCTCTATACCAAAAATCTCTCTCAAAATAATAATAATAATAATAATAATGTATCTCCATACAAAACTTCATGCGTGGTAAGGGCAACATTGTTCATAATAGCCAAAAAGTGAAAAGAACCCAAGTATCCATCAACTAATGGATGGATAAACAAAATGTGGTATATTCATATAATTAAATATTATTCAGTCTTAAAAAGTAATGAGGTGTTGATAAATGTTACAACATGGATGAATCTTTTTTTTTCTTTTTTTTTTTGGAGAGGTTTTTGCTACAGGGCACGTGCGCTCGCCAGACAGACAGAGAGAGACAGAGAGACAGAAAGCGAGAAATCACCCCCCAGGGGGTATGGTCATGCTGCAATCCCTTCTCCTCCATTCTCCTCTCTGGATCTTGGGCACGCACATACACGCTCCTGGTGTGAGTTTTAAGCTACCGGGTCTGGGACGCGAACCGCGGTCGACTATGTGGGAGTCCAGCGACATAGCCATTTCTCTAATTGCTGGTCCCCCAACATGGATGAATCTTGAACACATTGCAGTAAACAAAAGTAACCAAATGCAAAAGAGTACATGTTCTATTATTCCATTAATATGAAAAAATCTAGAATAAGAAAATCCATAGAACTACAAAATAGATTAGTGGTTGCCAGAGGCTGGGTTGCCTATAGTTGTTTTTCATTGAAAGGCAATCCCATTACCATCGGTGGTACCATGAGCCTCTAGATGCTCCCCCACACCCACTTTCATGTCTGACTATCTGCTTACCCTAACATTTCCCTGTCAAGAGTTTGAGACTCCAAAAAGCTTTGTAGGGTTGAAGACACAGTGGATCTTCTGGGAGTCCAAGGGGTGATGAGTTTGTTGGGGTCTCTCACTCTTGCTCTCTGTCAGCAAGGAGATGTTTCAAGACTAGGGTAGGGATCTGAGGGAACAAGGGGCCATTATCTGCCATAGCACCATCTGAAGGTTTAGTGCCTGAATATGAGAGGAAATAATTTGGCTAGCATATTCAACAAGCAGGGACCCAACATAAGGAAGAGGAAAACAAATATCACTGGGTCTACTAACAGAAGAATTCAAGAACGTATTCCCTTGAATATGCCAAGCAAAGAGTCCTCGTCTCTCATCCTGGTATTTAATTTTTGGGGGTATGTGAGATTTTGGTGAATGAGATTAGACTGTTTGACATAAAAATGGTATCCCTCTTAGGAAGACACAAGTTCCTCCCTAGGAAGCAGTAAGCAAACCAAGGGCAGGTCAATTTTGGAGCACTACTGCCACCAAAGTGTTTACTTGTTGAGCTAGCATTTCTAAGGTTTGTCAGATGCTCTCAAAGGCCTCCTTGACACAATTGCAAAGTTATTCCTGCAATTCCTGATCCTGTGGCTCTGAGCAGTGTCACAGCAATGAACAGAGGGACCAAAGTGAGGGCTCTTTTCAGCAGTGTAAACAGAAAGATTGGAGCATAGGAACAGACAGGGAAACAGAGTCATTTAGTAATCAAAAGTGAGGAACCACTGTGCCAATAAAGCAAGTTCCTGACCTGGTGGGAAACAGGCATATGCCTCGTTTCCACAGATTAAATAGGCCTGAGTCAGATGGAAAGGAGGTGTTGAAAGCAATTCCTCCTAAAATGCTTGAATTTAACTTTTCAGTAATTCCCCCAATGCTGTACACAGCAGCCACATTTTAGAAGCTAATAAAGGGTTTGTATGTTATATTGGCCAGTCGCATACCTCTAAGGAGATCTAATAAGGGAGAATTAGAGGTTGGAGAAAGGATTCAATTTTTGGAGGTGTCCTAGACAAAACTGTTAATGAGAGGTTGGCATTGTTTGGGAAGCAGGTGCCATAATGTGTATTTTCAAACCCGGAAGAGTGACTGGAGCTATTGGCTGAGTTGATTAAGGTAATACCGTAAGACTTAATCATCCTTAGATGCTCTTTCCAGACAGTATTAGAGAAAAAAATTTACAGTATGGTTGGGGTACTTATAGTATCTTATATTGTTTTGCTTTATTTTTTTTAACTTTAAAAAAATCTTTTATTGGGTACATTTGAGGTTTATAACATGTTGAGATAAATACAGCTACATACAGATGAACATAATTTTTTTTTCATTTGTGTGGTAAAAGAAGCTAAAATCTATTACACAAAAACTTACCTATTTCTTAATCTATTTTTTTCATTTTTTGTATCAACTGGTTTTTCCCTGTCCCTCTCCTTCCCTATTACCCACCCCCCTATTATCCAACACCGTGTACTATCTCTAGTATCTACAGTTGCCCTCCCTGCTATGATACCTTCCAATCTTTCAGTTTCTGTTCTTTCCTAAGGAAAAAATCAAATTTTTGTTTCAATAGATCTTTTTGGATCAGCCCCTAGCCTAGTGGTTAAGGTAGCTGAATCCCACACAGCTGACCCTGCAGCTTGTAAAACATGCCCAGAGAGAAAAATAGTGAGAAGGCTGCTGTGACATGACCATGCCCCATGGGGTATGTTTTCGATTTTCTCCCACCTATCACATGCACACACCATTTGGCAAAATTTTAAGAGGAAAAAAAAATACTGATAGATCTTTCGTATTTGTTTATTTACTTCTGCTGTCATCCTTAACTCTGCCTTTCCTTCTAAGTCTGATATGTGCTTTATTTGCTAGCTCCTTGAGGTGCATTGTTAGGTTATCTAAAACCTTTCTACTTCTTAAATGAAGGTGTTTATTGCTAAAAACTTCCTTCTTAGCATGGTGTTTGCTGGACCCCATAAGTTTCCCTGTGTTGTGTTCTCATTTTCACTTATTTTGAGAAATATTTAAATTTCCTACTTAAGCCCTTCATTGGCCCAGTGGTTCAAGAGCATGATATTTAATCTCATATAGCTTTACAGTTTCCTAAGTCCCTCTTTCTACTTTCTATTCTGATCCTCTGTAGCCAGAAAAGGTACTTAATACAGATTTTAAAATTTTTGTTGAGGCTTATTTTGTAGCCTTACATGTAGTGTGTCCTGGAGAATGCTCCAGGGTGCTGATGAACGTGTATCCTGCATCTGCTGAATGAAATGTTTTATAAATGCCAAATTAAGTCCATTCGGTTTAACTCAGATTCTCTATTTAGCTAGACTACACAATGCATTTGCAGGAGACAGAGAGAGGAAAAATAAGAAAGCACTCCACATGGGGGAATTATCACTGCAATTCTTTCTCCATTTCTTCCTCCTTTGGGGCATGTATACACCCATGCTAGCATGTTTCTTGGGCCATTGAGTCTGAGGTTCTAACCATATGGTTGGCCATATAGAATCCAGCTGCCTTAACCACCATGCTATGAGTTAGCCCAATTCAGACTTTATCAAGAATTTTCTATCTAGATATTCTCTCCAGTTCTGGGAATGGGGTGTCTATCTCTCCCCTTTGGATCCTGTAATATGTGCTTTATATATTTTAGTGTATATGTAACTACCATCATTAAGTCATCTTGATAACTTGATTCTTGTATCATCATATAATGATCATTTCTACAAGAGACAGTAGGGTGGTGCGTGTTCATCAGAAATAGCACACCTCTCCCAATGGGACATAATCACTTCATTTCCACATTCTGTCACAATTTGGGGCACACAAGTCTGGAATGTTTGTCAAGCCAATAGGGCCAGGATTTAAACCAGTCATGTGAGACCTGCCTTCTTTAACCATGAGGCTATGGGTCCAATTCTCTTTTTACAAACTTTTTACTTAAAAGTCTATTTTATCTGACATAACAAATCCTGCTTACTTTTGGTTTCCATTTCTATAAAACACTTTTCATTCTTTCACTTTCTGTTAATAAGTGATTACTACTGAAGTAAGATTTTTATGAAGTATACAATTTGTCTTGTATTTTTAAATCTATTCCACAAGTATGTATCTAACCTATTTACATTCAACTAATGAGGATTTTCTCCTATCATTTCATATTTTCTAATTTTGTATTTCACTTATTCCTTTGTGTTTATCTTTGTGATTTGATGATTTTCTCTACAGTTAAGGATTTTCTTTCTCACTTGTGTATATTCCCAGTGAGTTTTATACTTTCATGTGCTTCGTTTATGATGGCAGTTATCCTTTTGCTTCCAGATGTAGCACTCCCTTAAGCATTTCTTGTAAAGCTGGTCTTGTGTAGACAAATTCCCTCAGTTTTTGCTTGTCTGGGAAAGACTTTATTTTCCCTTCACTTCTGAAGGACAGCTTTGCTGGATAAAGTATTATTGGCTGGCAGTTTTTTTTCTTTCAATACTTTGAATATATCATGCCATTCTCTTCTAGCTTGTAAGATTTCTAGAGAGAAATCTGCTGTTAGTCTAATGGAGATTCCCTTATATGTGACTTGTCCCTTTTCTGTTGCTTTTAAAATTCTCTCCTTGTCTTTACATTTTGATAGTTTCACTATAAAGTGCCTTGGAGAGGGCCTTTTTGGGTTCAATCTTTTTAAGGACCTTTGAGCTTCCTGAATCTGGATGTCCATCTCTCTCCCAAGACTTGTGAAATTTTCAGCTATTATTTCATGATTTAACTTTTCTATATCTTTTCCTATTTCTTCTCCTTCTGGAACTCCCATAACACGAATATTTATTTGTTTAATACTGTCCCATATGTCTTGTATTCTTTTTTCTCTTTTTCTCTCTGACTGGATTATTTTAAATGACTTGTCTTCAAGTTTGAAAATTCTTCCCTCTGCTTGAAAAAGTCTACCATTAAAGCACCTAAAGTGTTCATTCTTTTTTATTCTTTTTTCTGTTTTTCTCTCTGACTTTATTATTTCAAATGATTTGTCTTCAAGTTTGGAAATTCTTTCTACTGCTTGATAAAGTCCATTGTTAAAGCTCCCAATTGTAGATGGTATTTCTTTCTTTGGCTCCTTCTGCTCCAAGATTTCTCCGTGGCCCTTTTTAAAGACCTCTGCTACTTTACGAACTGAATCTTTCAGATCACGTAATAATTCCATTAATTCTTTGAATTGCCTATCACTACTCTCTTGTATGTCATTGAGTTTCCTTATAATAAAAATATAGAATTCCCTTTTAGACTTTTCACAGATTTCCTTCATTATGGGGTATGTTGCTGGAGAATTACTGTATTGCTTTGGGAGTGTCATCTAGCTTGTTTTTTTTTCAGGTATCTTGTATCCCTATATTGATATTTGTTAATCTGGTGAATAGTTGTCTGTATCAGTTTTATAGGATGGGGTTCCAGGTGAAAAGACTTTCTCCAGTAGTTGTGTCCTAGGATGCCAGTTGTATAAACTATGTTGACTTTGGCTCTAGCTAGACACAGTGGTATAGTAGTATCTTTACCTGTAATCGGTATCAGTGATTACTAGAAGTGATGCAGTGGCCTTGCTGGCTGTTCTTGGAACATGACAGGTGGGGCTTCTCAAGCAGCACAGTTGTGTCTACACTCACTCTCCCAACCTGATTCTTGAAGATGCAGAGGGCCAGGCCCTCTCTGGAACTGAGCTGTGGGCAGGGTTGCTCACTCTGCCACTTCCATGGGACATACAAGTATGTGTGTGTGTTGGGTGGTGGGGGTAAGGCTGCTTCAATAGCTCTTGGTGCTTGTGGTTTTGGGAGAGAGTGTTTGCCCAGCTGCTCCTGGACAACACAGGTAGATATGGTCACAGGATGGCTTTGCCACAACCCGTGTGGGGGATGGTACAACAAAGACTGGACTTCTCCCCTGTGGTAATTCAGTAGTGTGGCCACCCCTGGTCACTCCGTAAATTGGGCTCAGGGCCCATGAGGGTTATAGACTTCCTCTGTGGTAAAATCCAGGTGTTGAAGGTGTCAATGGTAATGCTAAAGGTTTCTTGCTTATTCTTTCCCCAGAACAAGAAGTCCCTTCTAGTTCCTAGTTGATCTTGACTAGTGCAATAGGGCAGGAGATACTGAGAACTTTGCTCCCTTCTCTACAAAGCTTTCCTGAGTCTCTGTGCTCTGCAGTGTCTCTACCATGCTCACACTGCACTCCAACACTCTCCCTTGAACACAGCAATGAATATCAATTGCTTATTCTTTGTTTTGGTCCTTTCACCTTGAGAAGGAAGTACGTTAGGCACTTCTAGTAGCCATCTTGTCGAAGTTTTTACAAAAGGAAATTCTTTGAACCTGAAGCGTTCTGCAAGTCAGGCTACTGGAAAGATCCCAATTTGTATGTCAACAGTATTCTGTGAGGTGGGTTAGAAAAGTGATTTCACATCCAAATTCTAACTCTGGGACAAGAAGAATCCAGGGCGTACTGTGCTAAGGTCCTGGCTCGCAGCCAAGGGCAGTTGGAGGGCTGACCTGTTTTGCTTTCTTTTAAAGATGTGGCAGCAGTCTAAAGGGAAGAGAGACCCTAAAGGTAACTTACCATTTTTCCTGTTAGTTCTCAGACACATGAGAAAGGTAATGTTAGGAGACATTTGTAGGTGAGTGGATACAGGCTCCTTGATGTTTCTTAAGGACCAATTCTTGGGAAGTGTCTCATCAACTATATCCTGAAAACTTTTATCAGATGGGACTTTCATAGAACTGGATGGTGGGTGGCTTATAGAAAGATTTGAATTTTGGTGCTAATCCATACCTCGAGAGGGACAGGTTGAACTATACCCACAGAGACAGAGCTCACATAGAGTTCACAACATTTGTGTTTTCTAATGAGACTTTGGGTAGCATCAGCTAGTACTAACCCAGATTTAAGGGTATGAGGAGGTCACCAAAAGGCAGCATAGCAAAATGCTTGCATGGATAGGAGGAGACGGAAAAAAAAGAAAACTGACATGTTTTTCCTTCGTCAGTTGGAGATAGTGAAGTTATTGTGTGGCTGGTGGCAGGCAAATGATTAAACTCAGAGGGAAGGGTGCAAAGAGTCACGACCAAATACCATACTATCCCAACAGCAAAACAGATCAGCAAGAGGAAAAATAGCAAACTGTTGGTTTCCATTATTTTTCATTGAGGGGCTGGATTTTTCTTGAAAAAATATCTTAGGTCCTCCACAGGTTCACAGTTCCAGAAATCTGGCCAAAATATCTTCCCCTGCTGGTGGTTCCTCGGAGTTGCAAGATGATACAGGTCTCTTCCAAAGAGCTGTTAGCTGGGAACCTGGAGACCCTTCCTTGCAAGTTTTGAAAAGGACTTGGACTGGGGTAGCCCAGTGGAGTAGGGTGCTGCAGTCCCACATGGCCAAATGATGTTTGAGTCCCGGACCTTGTGACTTTCTTTCTCACTTTCTCTCTCTCTCTATCCCTCTCTAGTCAAATTTAAATAAATAAACAAAAGTTTAAAAATAAAAATTCCTTTTTTTTAAAAAAAAAGAAAAGTACTTGGACTATGGGAGAGTATAAAACTCACTGCTCCAAACTCCCAGGGGCTGGTAGAACCTTGAACCTGAACTCCTGAAATGCCTATTGGATTGTGCTAATGAGAACACATGTTGGGTTTGCCCTAAGGTCTCTGAGTCAATCAGAAATTCAGAGTTTCAAGTGGGCTGAATTGCATTTGGGAGCAGGGAGCAGTCTTTGCTTGGAGAAGTACAGTTGGAAGGAATTCTATCTAAGCCAAGGAGGCTTCCTGGTAGAATTTATCCAGTATTCATTTAATGTTCTGACTGGTCCTTTACACCTTTCTTGAAGACTGGAATCTCCAGGAAGAGTGAAGGAAATATTTTATTGCCAGAACTTTCACTATCTTCCACATAACATGTATGTAAAAAGGAGGTCCATTGTTGCTCTGCAAGGACTGAGGAAGCCCGACCAGGGAATGTTTTCCTTGAGCAACCCTTTAGTAACCTCTTGTGTCTTTCAGTTCTATTGGGGAATGCCTCTGTCTACCCATGAAGGTGTCTACAAAAACTACTTATACCCTCAATAATTGGGAAATTTAGTGAAGTCTAGCTTCCAGTCCTCCCCAGGGTAATCCCTTCTCTGCTGTACAAACAGGACTAAGGAAGATGCTTTAGAGTCCTGGGAGTTGTTATAGGCACAGAGAAATCCCACCTTACAGACTTGTCGCATGGTCTTATGAAGAATACTTTTTACCTGAGAAAATCCTTCTACAAACCTGTTGGAGTTGGTCCCTCCCAAAGTGACAAGAACCATGGAAGGCCTAAATAGTTTTCCATAGGAGGTGGGAGAGGTTTTTGCTACAGGGTGCGTGCGCTCGCCAGACAGACAGAGAGAGACAGAAAGACAGAAAGCGAGAAATCACCCCCCAGAGGGGATGGTCACGCCGCAACCCTTCTCCTCCATTCTCCTCTTGGGCACGCACGCACATGTGCCCGGTGTGAGTTTTAAGCCACCGGGTCCGGGACGCGAACCGCGGTCGACTACGTGAGAATCCAGCGACATAGCCATTACGCTAACTGCTGGTTCCCCACAAAGGGGTTTTTTTGAGAGTATATCTGCCCCAACCACCTGGTCAACATATCTGCTTCCTTGAGCCATATAATATTGGCCCTTTATGTGGTCCTTGCAATGGCATATGTATAGTCTGAAACACAGCTAAGACTTAGGCCCATGTCTGTCCTATAACTCAAAATCCAGAGCCTGCGATACCCTGTTAACCCCAAGAAATTCTGGAGCTGCTTTTGTGTGAATTGAGGGGAAATTGCTGATAGCTTTTTCTGCAACAATTTGCATTTGCCTGGGGTAAGAATGATCCCAAGGTAGTGAACCTCTTGTATTAACTGGGCTTTTGTCCTTGACACTTCATAGCCTTGATCGACTAAAATGTTTAAGGTAAGTACCAAACGTTCCTGTGCTAGCTCTTCTGGAGGGGGAATAAATGAACAAATCATCTACTTATTGTAAAAGTTGTCCCCTCTCAAGAGTTAATCCACATAAAGAAACAGCCAAGCCTGTCCAAATATATCTCTAAAACCATGGGGGAGGACAGTCCAGATCAACAGTTGGTTTGCTCCCTTGTCACTTGTCCACTTGAAGGCAAATTTGGGTGTAAAGAGATGCAAAAGAAGTCATCTTCTAGGTTCAAAACTGAGAACCATTTGGTGTCTAAGAGAGGTTCTCTCAGGATCACATAGGTATTTGCGACTATAGGATGAATGGGTACCACAGCTGCACTTACAGCTCTCAGATAATGGACCGGTCTGTATCTCACATTGTTTTTTTGTTTGTTTGTTTGTTTTTGCCATAAGGTATGTATGCTCACCAGAGAGAGGAAAAATGAGAAATCACCGTCTGGGGGGCAGGGGATGGCCACATTCTAGTCCCCTATCCTCCATTTTCCTCTTGGGATTTTGGACACACACACACACATGATCCCAGCATAATTTTCAAGCCTCTGGGTCTGAAACTCAAACTGTGGTTGGCCATGTAGGAGTCCAAATCACCCTAATCACAGCACCACCTGCTAGCTCCAACCCTACAGCTCTTTTTGACAGGGAAGATGGGGGTATTGCAAGAAGAGTAGCAAGACACCAGTAGGCCATATCTTAGAAGCCTTGTGATGAATAGCTGAAGTCCCTGCCTAACTTCTGGCCTCATTGGGTACTGTCTTTTGTTTGGGAAGTAGGAAATGTCCTTAAGGTATATCCTGACTGGCATGGCAATTTTAGCTCTACCAGGCATCTCAGAGGCCCAAATCTCAGGGTTTATCTGGAGCCCAGGTCAGGGTCATCCTTGGACCCTTGGGGAAAGCCTCCAGGCTGGCATAGCACCAACTCAAAGGCTGCGTAAACATCAAATAAGCTCCCAGTTTTTGGAATATATTCCATCCCAGTAGAGGAGTGGGACTTTCTAGTATCACCAAGAATTTGTGAGAAAACATAACTGATTCCCATAAGCAATACAAAAGAGATATAAATCTCCTACAGATAGGTGCCCCACTAACCCCAGGTACTTGTCAGGAATCAAATGACAGCTGGCTAGAGAAGGAAGTTGGCACAGAGTATATAGCTCCTACATCTACTAAAAATGTTATCATCCTATATGACATATCCAAAGCTGTCCTGGGCTCTGTCCCCCAATGGTGGTGTGTGGTCCAGGCACTAGAAGAAGCAGAAGACCCTTCAGTTCAAGGCCATTGTGAAATGGGAGTCTGACCTGGGTTTCCTGGGGACTTCAGGGCAGTCCTTTTTTCAGTGGCTGAGATTTGGGCAAAGTGAGTGACATCTTATTGTCTGGGCATTCCTTCCTCCAGTGACTGGATTCCAGCATTGGTGAAAGTTTCCAAACAGAACATCATTGGGACAACCTAGAGTGGGCTGACAGACTAAGATGGTCAATGATTGGTCCTGTCCTTTCTCCTTGTGCCTTTCCATCTCCCTTTCCCTGTCCTCTTTATTTTGTAACTATACAAAAAAACTGAGAAAGCTACTTTAAGGATATCAGCTGACTTGAACACGGTTTAGGAAGGCCTTTGGGCTGAGTCCATGTTCTGGGCTTGGGAGCCACTTCAGAACTTTTGAGCTTCATTGCCCATTGTCCCAGCTGCCTGCACTCCTCCAATACACCTGCCCACCAGGAGTCTTGAGCCCAGTCTGGGCAGGCCTATAGGGTGAGTCCATGGTCGGGGTCTGGGAATCACTTCAGAACTTTTGGACTTCATTGCTCATTGTCCCGGCTGCCAGTATTCACCCACCCTAACACCCACCAGAAGTCTTAGCCTGGTCTGGGCAGGCCTTTGGAGTGAGTCCACGCTCGGGGCCTGGGAGCCATTTTGGAAATTTTGGACTTCATTGCCCATCGTCTCAGCTGACTGCACTCGCCCCATCCATCCTCCAGCCCGCCCTCCAGTAGTCCTGAACTTGGTCTCGGCGACCCTTGGGCTTGCTACAACCTCATCAAGAACTGAACATGTAGTAGAGGAACCAAGCACCTAGCAGAGACCTATCCTCTCCCCAACTTGCCTTTGAACCTTCAAGAGCACCAGGGAGACTGAGGTACAGAAAGTCTGTGGCTCATTGCCTGCCAATACATCTCTTAATTCTAAGACCACAGCATTTTCTGAAACACACAGAATAAAACACATGCCACACCATCCCTCTGTCTTCCTTGATTAAAGTTCAGCGATTCAGTCCCAGGCATACCTATTCTCTAGAAACTGGTAGGACTTTGAATCATCCATGCCCAGTGACAGCAGTGCAGGTTGCTGGTGAGCATCAGGGAGGTAGAGCAGCAGAGAGATTGCCAATCACCTACTCCCGCACACCTTTGAATGCTCAGAATTAACTCAAAAAGCTTGGGGAGAAATATATAAATCACCAGATGACTAGAAACCATTGCGGAGGCACAAGAAATATTAGCAACCAAGAAAATGTCTCTCCCCCAAGGAAAAACATCAATTCCTCATTATCCACAAACAACACAATGGAACTCATGAAAATGTCAGATAAATAATTTAGAATATTTATAGTGAGAAAACTAAATGAGTTGCAGGAGAAAAAAGACAATGAGCTCCAGGACATGAGGAAGTCATTTTACCATTTGAAAGAAGAAATAGACACCATAAAAGAAGAATCAAATGAGATTGTTAGAGATGAAGACTGTAATATGAGAAATTAAAACTTCCTTTGAAAGTATTTAAAGCAGATTAGATCATGCAGAAGATCAAATCTTGAATGTAGAAGACAAACCTCTGACCTAGAAAAAAATCTTTAAAAGGGACCAGCAGTTAGCGTAATGGCTATTTCGCTGGACTCCCGAGTAGTCGACCGAGGTTCGAGTCCCGGACCCGGTGGCTTAAACTTACACCGGGTGCATGCGCATGCGTGCCCAAGATCCCAAGAGGAGAATGGAGGAGAAGGGATTGTGGCATGGCCATCCCCCCTGGGGGGTGATTTCTCGCTTTCTGTCTCTCTGTCTCTCTCTGTCTGGCAAGTGCACGCACCCTATAGCAAAAAAAAAAAAAAAAACACAAAAAAAAAACCTCTCCAAAAACAAACAAACAAACAAAAAAGAAATACAAAGGACCCCAAATAGAATCAACCCAAGAAGATCTTTTTCAAGACACACCATAGCCAGATTGGCCAAAACCACAGACAAGACAAGATACTAAAATTGGCAAGAGAGAAACATCAAACTACTTACAAAGGCTATCCCAGCAGAGTAACATATGAACTCTCATCCGAAACAATGCAGGGAAGGAAAGAACGGGGAAATATATTTAAAGTGTTAATGAAAAACAATTTCAACCAAGATTCCAGCAAGATTATCCTTCACATGGGAAAAAAAATAAAAACATTCTCAGATAAACAAAACCTAAAAGAGTTTATCAGCTCTAGACTAGCTCTTCAAGAAGTTCTGAAGGGGGTAGCTATACCAGGAAAACTAAAGTCAGACAGACAGATATAGGAGAAAATAAAACTAAGAAAATGGATCACTTAATAATAGGAACATGTCCAGAAATATCGATACAATGTTGAATGTTAATGGATTAAATTCAGCGATGGAGAGACACAGACCGACTGAATAGATTAAGAACAAACAGAAACCTCTATCTGTTGCCTATAAGAAATGCACCTTATAGATAAGGACATACATAGACTTAAAGTGAAGGGCTTAAAAAAGGTATTCTATGCTAATGGAAATCAAAAAGGGCTGGAGTCATGATACTGATTTCAGACAAAATCGGCTTTAAGACAAAAACTATAAAGGCAAAGAAGGGCATTATATAGTAGTCAAAGGGCTAATTCATCAAGAAGACATAATACTTATAAATATCTATGCACCCAACTCAGGAGCACTAAATATGTAAAGGAAAGACTGCTTAGAGCTAAAAGGTAAGCTAGGTTGCAACACTATAATTGCTGGGGATCTTAACACCCCATTACCTCCTTTAGACAGATCTTCTAGACAAAAAATAAGCAGATAGATACAAGACCTGAATGATATTATAAGTCATATGGGCTTGACAGATAGTTATAGAACTTTCCACCCTAAGACCACAAAATATACAATTTTCTCATCCCCACATGGAACCTTTTCAAAGATAGACCATATGATAGGGCACGAATCAAGCCTTTACGGATTTGAAGGCATAGATATTATATCCAGCATCTTCTGTGACCATGATGGAATTAAACTTGATATTAATTTCACAAAAAATCCTCGAAAATACACAAACACATGGAAATGTAACAACCTACTCCTGAATGACTTAATGACTGATTAGGCCTGAAATCAAAAGATTTATGGAAACAAATAATAATGAGTACACAAATTTCCATAATCTATGGGACACTGCAAAAGCAGTCAGAAGAGGGAAATTCATAGCAATTAGTGCACATAAGAAAAAGATGGAAAGGTGGCAAATAGACAACTTAGCATTATGCCTCAGGGAATTGGAAAAACAAGAAGAACAATAATAATAAAATGCCAGGAGAAAAAAAATAAATATTTGAGCAGAAATAAATGAAATAGAAAATAAACTACACAGAAAATACATGAAAGTAAAAGTTGGTTCTTTGAAAAGATTAACAAGATTGATGCACCATTAGCTAGACTGATTAAGAAGAAGAGAGAAACCAGGTGAATAAAAAATGTAATGAATCAGGCAATATTACAACAGACACAATAAAAATACAAAACATCATTAGAGGATACTATGAATGACTATATGCCAACAGGAGAACATGGATGAGATGGACAAATTTTTGGTTGCATATAATCTACCAAGATTGAATCAGGAGGGCATAAAAAGCCTGAATAGACTCATAACATGCCATGAGATTGAATCAGTCATAAAAAACCTCCCAACAAAGAAAAGCCCAGGTCCTGATGGCTTCACTTTGGAGTGCTATAAAACTTTTAAAGAAGAATTAACTCCTATTCTACTCAAATTATTTCTAAAAATCCAAAGGAAACCTCCCAAATTTATTTTATGAAGCTTCCATCATCCTCATTCCCAAATCAGATAAGGACATGACAAAAAGGAAAACTACAGGCTTTGCAGACGCTGCAGCCTGAGTCTCTCACCCACAACCAATGTCAACCCCACCATGTTCTTCAACATCACTGTTGATGGCGAGCCCTTGGGCTGCATCTCCTTCGAGCTGTTCGCAGACAAACTTCCAAAACCAGCAGAAAACTTTCATGCTTTGAGCACTGGGGAGAAAGGATTTGGTTATAAGGGTTCCTGCTTTCACAAAATTATTCCAGGGTTTATATGCCATGACTTCACATGCCATAATGGTACTGATGGCAAGTCCATCTATGGTGAGAAATTCGATGATGAGAACTTTATTCTGAAACACACAGGTCCTGGCTTCCTGTCCATGGAAAATGCTGTACCCAACACAAATGGTTCTCGGATTTTCATCTGAACTGCCAAGACTTAGTTATTGGGTGGCAAGTATGTGGTCTTTGGCAAGGTGAAAGAGGTCATGAATATCATGGAAGCCATGGAATGCTTTGGGTCCAAGAATGGCAAGACCAGCAAGAAGATCACCACTGCTGACTGTGGACACTAATGAATTTGGTTTGTTTTCTCTTAACCACCAGATCATTCCTTCTGTAGCTCAGGAGAGCACTCCTTCACCCCATCTGCTCATTCTGTCCTGTAACCTGTGCTCTCACTGTAGTTCTTTTCATTCTAAATTTTCCTTACTCCCCTACAAATCTAGCTGAATTGCAAATTTAAGTTTATGATTATGAAATAAAATCTAAGTAACAAAAAAGGAAAACTGCAGATCAATATCTCTGATGAATATAGATGCAAAAATTCTTAGCAAGATACTTGCAAATCATATCCAACAACATATAAAAAAGATTATTCATCATGACCAGGTAGGCTTTATTCCAAGGATGCATGGGTAGTTCAACATGTGCAAAACCATAAATGTAATACACCATATTAGCAGAAAGAAAGATAAAAACCATGTGATCATTTCAATTGATGCAGAAAAAGCATTCAACAAAATACAACATCTCTTCACGATTAAGACTCTTAGCAAAATTGGCATAGAAGGATCATTTCTCAGCACAATAAAATCCATATATGAAAAACGTATAGCTAACATACTGAACACCAGTACAAGAAAGACTGCCCACTTTCTCTATTCCTTTTCAATATAGTACTGGAAGTCCTAGTCAATGCAATAAAAAAAGAGTATAATAGCTGGGGCCCTGCTAAGCCGGCGGCGGCGGCAGAGCGGCCGGATGCCAAGGCTGCGTCCGGTCACGGGACGTCCCGGGCCCTTCCGGGCTCGGCGAGTCCCCCCTGGGGCCCTGCTAAGCCAGCGGCGGCAGGAGGCGGGCGGGGGCCCAGGCTGGGTCCGACCCCGGGGCGGACACAAATCAAGACTTTTCAGATTCAAAGACTGTATCAACTATCTTCTCTGACCATGATGGAATTAAACTTGATATTAATTTCAAGAAACACCCTCAAAAATACACAAACACATGGAAACTGAAAAACCTACTTCTGAATGACTTCTTAACTACTGAAGAAATTAAGTCTGACATCAAAAAATTTATGGAAACAAATTATAATGAATATATGAGCTTCCATAATCTATGGGTCATGGCAAAAGCAATCATAAGAGGGAAATTTATAGCAATTAGTGCTCATAGAAAAAGATGGAAAGGTGGCAAATAGACAATCTAACATCATGCCTCAGGGAATTGGAAAAACAACAACAAAAAATTCCCAAAAAAGCCAGGCAAAAGGATTGATAAATATTCAAGCAGAAATAAATGAAATAGAAAATAAACAAGCTATGTAGAAAATAAATGAAAGCAAAATCTGGTTCTTTGAAAAGATGAACAAGATCTACACTGCATTATCTAGGCTGATAATGAAGAAGAAAGAAAGAAACCAGATAAATCAAATATGTGATGAAACAGGCAACATTACCACAGACACAATGGAAATACAAATCATTAGAGGATACTATGAGGGACTATTTGCCAGCAAACAAGAAAACATGGAGGAGATGGACAAATTTCTGGATGCATATGATCTACCAAGATTTAATCAGGAGGACATAGAAAACCTGAATATACCCATAACAAGACATGAGATTGAATCAGTAATAAATAACCTCCCGACAAAGAAAAGCGCAGGTCCGGATGGCTTCATTTCTGAATTCTACAAAACTTTTAAGGAAGAGTCAATCCCTATCCTACTCAAATTACTTCTAAAGATCCAAAAGGAAGGAAACCTACCAATTCATTTTATGAAGACTCCATCATCCTCATTCTCAAAAGAGATAAAAACATGACAAAAAGGAAAACTACAGAGCAATATCTCTGATGAATATAGATGCAAAAAATCTCAACAAGATACTTGCAAATCATATCCAACAACAAATAACAAAGACTATTCATCAGGACCAGGTAAAATTTATCCCAGAGATGCAAGGGTGGTTCAACATATGCAAGACCATAAATATAATACACCATATTAACAAAAAGAAAGATAAAAACCACATGATCATTTCAATAGATTCAGAGAAAATATTTAATAAAATACAACATTCTTTCATTATTAAGACTCTCAGCAAGATCAGTATAGAAGGGTCATTTCTCAACACAGGAAGAGCTATATATGAAAAACCTATGGCTAACATTATACTGAATGGGGAAAAATGAAAAGCTTTCCCACTAAAAACTGGTACTAGACAAAACTGCCCACTTTCTTTACTGCTTTTTAATATAGTGCTGGAAGTCTTAGACAATGCAATCAGAAAAGAGAGAAATATAAAAGGCATTCAAATAGGCAAAGAAGAGTGGAAAATATCTTTATTTGCTGATGACATGATAGTATACGTAGAAGACCCTAAGGTACTCAAGAAAAACTTCTTGAAGTAATAAATGAATATGGTAAAGTGGCAGACTAAAAATTCAACATCCAAAAATCTATAGCATTGCTATATATGTTTGTTTATGGAAATCAACAAGCTGATGGAGGTGAAACTGAAGAAAGGAATCCCTTTTAGCACAGCCACAAAAGGCATAAGATACCTAGGGATAAACCTAACCAAGGAAGTCAAAGGCCTTTACAAGGAAAACTATGAAATCTTTAAAAAGATATTGAAAAAGACACAAAAAAGTGGAAGGGCATTCCTTGTTCCTGGATTGGAAGAATTAATATACTCAAAATGGCAATTCTACCCAAATTAATCTACATATTTAACAAAATTCCAATCAAATTACCAGAGGCATTCTTCACAGATCTAGAAAAGACAATCATAAAATTTGTCTGGAATCATAAAAGACTCCATATTGCCATAGCAATCCTGCACAAAAAGAGTGAAGTGGGGTGGCATCTCACTCCCTGACCCTAAAATATACTATAAAGTTGTGATAATCAAAACAGCATGGTATTGGCACAAAAACAGACAGGTGGGCCAATGGAATAGAATAGAAACCCCAGAAATAAACTCCAAAACATACAGCCAACTGATCTTTTTCTTTTTATTTATTTATTATTTTTATTATTGTTTACACATTCAATTGCTATACATCATTTAGATTATAAAGAGAATTTACTCAGCATGAAATACACCTCACACCAGTTTAGTTGAGAATACTATACACATCATCACCAACAGATAATAAACCATTTCTGTGTACCACAAATGTCTTACCTCTCTACTTTTTCTCTGATTTTTTGACAAATGATACCAGTCAATCCAGTGGGAAAAGGAAAAACCTCTTTAGTAAATGGTGCTGTAAAAACTGAGTACCCACCTGCAGAAAGATGAAACTGGATCCCCATCTTTCACCATTAACAAAAAACAACTCAAAATAGATCAAAGGTCTAAACCCAAGACCTTAAACTATAAAACTGCTGGTCAAAAACACCAGGGAAACTCTAGGAGATACTGAAGAAGGCAAAGACTGCTTAAATAAGATCCCCAAAGCACAGGCAATAATTCCCAAAATAAACAAGTGGGATTCATCAGATTAAGAAGTTTCTGCACAGCCAAGGACACAGGAATTAGTGTGAATCAACAATCCTCAGAATAGGAGAGAATTTTTGTAAACTATGCCTCACATAAGGGACTGATAACTAGAATACACAGGGAACTCAAGCAGTTTATCTGAAAAAAAAATTAACTCAATTAAAAGATAGGAAAATGGAGATACGTTTGTTAGATTACTCATTTCTGCCTGTGGACGCTGCCAGGGAAGCATCATTGAACTCTCTCTTCCCACTGCCATCATGTCTAAGTCAGAGTCTCCCAAAGAGCCAGAACAGCTGTGGAAACTCTTCATTGGGGGGTCGAGCTTTGAAACAACTGATGAGAGCCTGAGGAGCCATTTTGAGCAATGGGGAACCCTCACAGACTGTGTGGTAATGCGAGATCCAAACACCAAGCGCTCCAGGGGCTTTGGGTTTGTCACATATACCACTGTGGAGGAGGTGGATGCAGCCATGAATGCAAGGCCACACAAGGTGGATGGAAGAGTTGTGGAACCAAAGAGGGCTGTCTCAAGAGAAGATTCTCAAAGACCGGGTGCCCACTTAACTATGAAAAAGATCTTTATTAGTGGCATTAAAGAAGATGCTGAAGAACATCACCTAAGAGATTATTTTGAACAGTATGGTAAATCGAAGTGATTGAAATCATGACTGACCGTGGCAGTGGCAAGAAGAGGGCCTTTGCTTTTGTCATCTTTGATGATCATGACTCTGTGGATAAGACTGTCATTCAGAAATAGCACACTGTGAATGGCCACAACTGTGAAATAAGGAAAGCCCTGTCCAAACAAAAAATGGCCAATGCTTCCTCCAGCCCTAGAGGTCGAAGTGGTTCTGGAAACTTCGGTGGTGGTCGAGGAGGTGGTTTTGGTGATAATGACAACTTTGGTCATGGAGGAAACTTCAGCGGCTGTGGTGGCTTTGATGGGCAGCCATGGTGGTGGTGGATTCAGTGGAAGTGGGGATGGCTATAATGGATTTGGTAATGAGGGGAGCAGTTTTGGAGGTGGTGGAAGCTACAATGATTTTGGCAATTACAACAATCAGTCTTCAAATTCTGGACCCATGAAGGGTGGAAACTTTGGAGGCAGAAGCTCTGGCCCTTCTGGAGGTAGAGGCCAATACTTGGCCAAACCACGAAATCAAGGTAGCTATGGTGGTTCCAGCAGCAGCAGTAGCTATGGCAGTGGCAGGTTTTAATTAACTGCCAGGAAGCAAAGCTTAGCAGGAGAGGAGAGCCAGAGAAGTGACAGGGAAGCCACAGTTTACAACAGATTTGTGAACTCGCCAAGCACAGTGGGCAGGGCCGAGCTGCTACGAAGAAGACATGTTTTAGACAATACTCATGTGTATGGGCAAAAAATACGAGGACTGTATTTGTGACTAATTGTATAACCGGTTATTTTAGTTTCTGTTCTGTGGAAAGTGGAAAGTATTCCAACAAAGTTTTTTAATGTAGATTTTTTTTTTTGCACCCATGCTGTTGATTGCTAAATGTAATTGTCTGACCATGATGCTGAATAAATGTGTCTTTAAAAAAAATAGAAAAATGAGCCAAACAAAAACTATCTAAAGAAGACACAGTCAAAAAGCATATGAAGAAATGCTTAACATCCCTCATCATAAAAGAGAAGCAGACCTCTGTCAGAATGACAAAGATTAAAAACTAAAAAAAGGTAAGTGTTTTGGATTTGTGGTGAAAGTGAAACTCTTCTATACTGCTGGTGGGTCTGTAACTTGGTCCAGCCACTGTGGAAAACAAATAGACTTACAAATAGAACTACCATATGATCCAGCAATTCCACTCCTGGGTATCTACCCAAAGGACAGGAGAATTCTCAGTCAGAAAAGCACCTGCACATCAATGTTTATTGCAGCATTATTCATGATTGCGAAGAAATGAAATAACCCAAATGTCCATAAACAGATGAATATATTGAAAAAGTGAGGCACATATACTTCATGGAATACTATTCAGCCATAAAAATCAACAAGACCCTGGCATTTGATAGCAAGTGGTCGAATATGGAAGATTCATTGCTGAGTGAGGCAAGTCAGGATATGAAAGAAAGATATTGTATGTCTCCACTTAATACATACTATCTGCACTCTATGATAGAGACTAAAATATTGGAGAACATAAAAGCATTGGAAATAGTTATGGACACTGGAGACAGTATGGAAAGAGGGTGGGAGAAGGGAAGAGAATAGGGAAGGAAATTAGGGGGGAAAATAGAGAGGTAAGACATTTGTGGGACACAGTAATGGTTTATTACCTGTTGATGATATCATGTATAATCTCGTCTGTCTCACCAGACGAGAGACAGAGAGGCAGAAAGCAAGAAATCACCCCACAGGGAGGATGGCCATGCCGCAATCCCTTCTCCTCCATTCTCCTCTCAGGATCTTGGGCATACACGCACATGTGCCCGGTGTGAGTTTTAAGCCACCGGGTCCGGGGCACAAACCGTGGTCAACTACATGGGAGTCCAGCGACATAGCCATTATGCTAACTGCTGGTCCCTGCAACTTTTCATGAAAGGCAGTTGGGGTCAATCCTGTCTCTTACTATGACCAGTTTGCTATAGTTCACTGGTTTAACTTGACTCCTTTACATTCCTATCACTAAACACAAAAGCAAATGGTCACTAGCTCACTTCCCTGGGTGGTGGGGTACTATAATCCCATTCAGGTTTCCCTTGTGGAATGGCATTAGCCTTGACAGCATAACTGGGGTCTGACATATATAGATTATCTCCCAGATGAGTGTCAGCCTCAGAAATAGTCTGTCTTTCTTTGAGAGACAGAGAATTTGCTCCATAAGAATGCTTATGTCTCTCCAAAGGTTAAGGTCAATTGCCTGAACCCGTTAATGTACCTCTCTGAGTCATCTGAGAATTTACCTAAATTTGTTCTGATCTGTGAAAAATCTTGCATCAAAATGGGAAACCTGAACTGTAATGGGTCTTACCTCCTATGAGGGCAGAGACCAGGTGATAATCTCCTGGGCCTAGAATAAGGTGGTATAGAATCTGGGATTGCAACGGCAGAGTACTTCAAAGAGGATACTGATAACTTCCCTGTTTCATGCTCCAAAGAGAGTTGTTGTAGAGTCTCTACTGGGGAGCTTCCAAAGTTATTTGTGGGTGACTCTCCAGAGGGGCAGTCACATATAATCAGGAAGGCAGGGTCCAGTGTGCAAGTCCTCCTATAGAGGTTAAGATGATCCCTTAGAGTCATGTAGGCCTGGACATATGGACCTCTGTGAACTTGCTTTATTGGTGATTTAAGAGATCTAATTAGAGAAAAGTATTATGTTTAGGCTTTTATTCTTTCACCAAACCTCCTAGTCACCTCATTTGGGTCCAGGTTGTGTTTCAGAAGACCAGCTTCTTTTTTAAGGCCTGGAAGTGAAACCTGTCCCACCTCCTGAAGATTCAGCCCACGGTAGAGTCCTGAAAGGTGGAAATTTGATTGACCATCTAGAAGAGAAAGCAGGGAGAGTGCTGAAAGGCTGGAGGGGGGAAAAATGGGTGTAAGCTCTGGAGTTAACCATCTTACAGTGTGCTCTGACCTGATGGGAGCTTGGACAGGAGTCCCCATTGCTCCTGTTCCCTATGCTAGAGCCTATACTTCTGTCCTAACTAAAAAGTTAGTCCTGGGACCTTCACTTTAGGACCACCTGGATATTTGCCTCATGTAGAGGTGGCTGGCCAGTTCAGCATGGTCTTCTGCCACACGATAAACAAGAGTGTCAAGGGGAAACTGGAGTTCCTAGCCTGGAAGTGCGGAGATGGGATCAGGAGTTTTGGATGGGGGTGGTGTTGAATGGTGGGGGGCATTGAGTGGAAGAGTGTTGAGGAGCGATTGGATGGAGGGTTTGCAGAGGGACATGTTGGGGGCAGACACTGGATGGGGCAATTCCCTAAGAAGAGCCTCAGGGCCTCCTGCTTGGCATGGGTCTGTTCACCCTGCCAACACCTAGAGAGATTTCACCCTCTGACCAATTGCTCTTTGAATCTGCACAGTTCAGGGGGTTCTCCTTACCACCCTGTTTCCAGGGAAGCCAGAGCGAATTGGTTGATGTGAGATTATGGCCTTCAAGAGCTACTTCCCTGTCCTGCCCGCATAAAGTCCACAGAACAGGCACGGTTTGTACTCACAGACCTCACAGGCTGTGGAGTGAAGGCATGGAGCTGAGTCGCAGTAGCAAAAGAGGTTAGTGTGGAAACAAATACTTCAATTCCTGTCTTCCTGGAAGAAAGAATTCATCCAAGAGATATGCATATAATGGAACAACAAAGCTTCATAGCAGAGCAAAATAAAGGTACAAAGCAGGGAAAACTGAAAATTAAAGTATACTCCTGCGAGGTAGAGGCAGGCTGACTCAGGGTGAACACCAGAGTTCAGGTGTCTGTAGTGTGCTCTTGTATCTTGGTGCTTGCTCTTCCCTCTCAGGCTGCCATGCTCAGTTGAGACCTGTTAAATATAATTTCCCATGAGTAAATGAAAAGGATATATTAATGAGCTAAAGGTTACCTGAGGGCAACCGAGGTCCACAATGAACATGCTCTAAACTACACAAGGTCCCTTTCAATAATGTAAGCTCCCTAACTCCAATGCTGAGCTCACTCTAAGTTACCTAAGCTTCTCCATGCTGACCCCTATCCCAAATAGCAGAATGTTTCCAACAGTAAAACTACCAAAAGGGCAGTTCCCAGCATTTGTCATGGACAGTGGCACAAGCCTCTAGATCATCCCCTCCCCACTCATGTCTATCTGCCTACCCAAACACCTCCTTTCAGGATTTTGGGCACACACACACACACGTGTTTGTCAAGCTGCTGGGTCCAGGACACAAACCGGCAGTAAACTGTATAGGATCTAGCTGCCTTACCAACCAACCACCAATAGCCATCCTAAACTTATTGAAATCCCCAGAGAAGTTTATTCATCCATTCTCCCATTTATGGGTTCCTCAGCTATTTTTTTTTTTACTATTATGAATAAAGGCACTCAGAACATTCTTGTCACAAATCATTTTATAGACATGTTTGTATCTTGATAACACCTCTGCATGAGTGCCCAAATCCCAACATGATGGAGAAATGGAGAATTGTGGTTGGAGCACACCCCACTGAGGGGTGTTTTCTCTCTTTACGTCTCTCTCTGGCAAGTGCACATGCCCTCTGGCAATTAAAAATAAATAAATATATAAATAAATAAGCAAACAGTAACATAGCTTCCATTAATTCTCACGGAATATACACAAAGCCTATTTATGGGGCAAAAGTTGTAATGATTGATGCTTTGAGAGCCACCGCACTCTCACCACTTCCCACAATGGCAGGACACAAACAAACCGAGGAAGGGACTTTTGTGTCAGAAATCACCTTTGTTTGGAAATGAAGGGATAGAAATATCATTACACTCTATAAAGCCCTAACCACCTTTGGTAAAAGAGTAGCTCTGTTTGAAGAGTTTACTAGCTTCAGAGGAAGCCAGTGTATACACTGTTCTCAAACCTAATGGGAAGCCAAGCCTGTCTCAGCTTGACAAGTCCTCAACCTTTCATTGCTGATCATTGTCCCCTGTCCCTTATTCAGCTAAGGACATCCCTTCAGAACACAGCACAGGACAAAATAAATCTATTTTTGGAAGATTCAAAGATCTCTTTAAAGAGACTCAAGTCCTGGGTCCAGCAGTTAGCGTAATGGCTATGTCACTGGACTCCCATGTAGTTAACTACGGTTCGAGACCTGGACCCAGCGGCTTAAACTCATGCCGGGTGCACGAGAGACTAAAGTCCTGAGGCAGGCAGGCGGTTAAGGCGTTGTACTCCCACATGGCAGACTGGTTTGAATCCCAGATTTGGCGGCTTGCTTTTTCACTTTCCCTCTTTCTCTCTCTCTCTCTTTCTCTCTGCTTCTCTCCAATGAATTAAAATAATAATAATAATAAATAGTGAGATGAATGCCAAACTTGAACTGTGAAATATTGCTTTCCTTGACGAAAAATGAAGATTTTCTAGTGAGACTTCTCCGTCTAGATTCATTTCCAGTGGGTAGGGCTACCTCTGTCTCCTTCTCCCCATTTCTCTCTGTCCCTCTCTATCTCTGTGTCTCCCTGTGACTTTTTTTTTTTAAGGTAAAGTATTCTCTGAGCTCTCAAGCCCGTTCTAGGCTTTGTTTTCCAGTGTTAAGGATTTTTGTCCTGTCTTGAGCTGCTGATAGATTCATGTACCTACTATTTGAACAGAATCCTGATCTGTTTCCTGGCTTTAAGTTTTATTCAAAGTTCCTTAGCATTTCTTTGATTTATTTAAGTGAAAACTGCTGTTCTTAAAATTAAAAATAAAAATAATAATAAATTAAATAATTCATTAAAAAATAGAAAAACTGCGGGAGCCAGCAGTTAGCGTAATGGCTATGTCACTGGATTCCCACGAAGTCGACCGCGGTTCGTGTCCCAGACCCGGTGGCTTAGAACTCACGCCGGGCACGTGTGCATGCATGCCCAAGATCCCGAGAGGAGAATGGAGAAGAAGGGATTGCGGTGTGGTCATCCCCCATGGGGGGTGATTTCTCGCTTTCTGTCTCTCTGTCTCTCTCTGTCTGTCTGGCGAGCGCACGCGCCCTATAGCAAAAACCTCTCAAACAAAAAAAGAAAAAGACTGAAATTTATGTCCTAGGAAAGTAACCACTATTAAGAAAAAGTTGTTATTAAGCAAACCACATAAATGAATAATCACAATGAATCAACCATAGAATTAATTGAACATAATAACAACAACTATATCTGTATCTATCTATTGGGAAAGTCATGACGTATTTTTGCATAGAGAAACACGTCATGACTTTCTTGATGACCTAATATATATACATATATATACACACACATATATATATATACACACATATATATATAAATGTATACACACACACATGCACACACACGCATATATATATACTTTCCTGATGACCTAATATACACACACACACACACACATATATATAGTGTATATATACATATATGTACATACCTATATATACATACACACACTAACACATATATCTTGGATAACAACCTATGAATGAAATTTCAGAGTCACGGAGAAGGTGTATATACAGCTCTTGTAAGAAACTGACAAACCTCTTTCCAAAATGGCTTTACCATTCTGACCTCTCTTTCTTTTTTTTTTTTTTGGAGAGATTTTCACTATAGGGCGCGTGCGCTCGCCAGACAGACAGAGAGAGACATTAGAGACAGAAAGCGAGAAATCATCCCCCAGGGGGGATGGTCACGCTGCAATCCCTTCTCCTCCATTCTCCTCTCGGGATCTTGGGCACGCACGCACACGCGCCCGGCGTGAGTTTTAAGCCACCGGGTCCGGGACGTGAACCGTGGTCGACTACGTGGGAGTCCAGCGACATAGCCATTATGCCAACTGCTGGTTCCCACCATTCTGACCTCTCTTCAACAATACATAAATTCCACTTGCTCTGCATCTTTTTTTTTTACATGCAATCACTGTGTATAACTACAGCATATTAAAAGAATGTTTCGGGAACCAGCAGTTAGCGTAATGGCTATGTTGCTGGACTCCCACGTAGTCGACTGCAGTTCGCGTCCCGGACCTGGTGGCTTAAAACTCACGCCAGGCGCGTGTGCATGCGTGCCCAAGATCCCAAGAGGAAATAAGGAAACAAAGTTATACAGGAAACTCCAAAGAAGAAGAACAATAGGAAGAAACAGGCATTCAGCATATTTCAAAATCTTAATAACTAAAATAGGGTAAATACAAGCTTTTAAATAAATGATAAGGATACCATCTTTTCTTTCCTTTTTTTTTTTTTTCCAATTTGGGCAGCCAGGTTAATAAAAGATAAAACCGAGCATACACCATGTACTGGATACCATATTAAATACGCAAGTTGTTGGGAGGCCAGCAGTTGGTGTAATGGCTATGTCACTGGACTCCCATGTAGTTGACCATGGTTCAAGTCCTGGACCCAGTGGCTTAAACTCACACCTGTGTGCGTGTGTGTGCATGCCCAAGATCCCAAGAGAATGGAGGAGAAGGGATTGCGGTATGGCCATCCCCCCAGGGGGTGATTTCTCACTTCTCTCTGTCTCTCTCTGTCTTTTTGGTGAGGACATACACCCTATAGCAAAAACCTCTTCCGCTCCCCCCCAAAAAGTATATATGCAAGTTGTTTATAAAAGCATCAGAAGACATGAAAAAAGTCTTTTTATGACTTTAGAGATAATTTTTTTTCTAACTATTTATAAAATTACAGAAATTGGGGCCAGCAGATGGTGTGGAGGCTAAGATCCTAGATCCCACATAGCCAACTCTGTGGTTTGAGTCCCAGACTGAGTGACTTGAAAATCATACCAGGCACATGTGTGTACGTGTCCAAATTTCAAGAGGAGAATGGAGAAGAAGGGATTGTGGTGTGGTCATCCCTCTTGAGGGAGTGATTTCCTTCTTTGTGTCAAGCACACACACTCTATAATCAAAAAAAAAAAAAAAAAAAAGAAGAAGAAAGAAAGAAAGAAAGAAAAGAAAAAGAATAAATTCATAAATCAGGGCCAGCAGGTGGTGTGGTAGTTAAGGTGCTGGATTCCACATGGCTGACTATGGTTCAAGTCCCAGACCAAGCAGCTTGAAAATCACACCAGGCATGTATGCATGCACGCCCAGAATCCCAAGAAGAAAGTGGAGGAGAGGGGATTGCGGTACAGTCATCCCACTTGGGAAGTGATTTCTCACTGTCCCTCTCTATGTCTCTCTCTGGTGAGCAT
>NW_006159616.1:10811057-10823211 GCF_000334495.1 Tupaia belangeri chinensis
GAAAGCGAGAAATCACCCCCCAGGGGGGATGGTCACGCTGCAATCCCTTCTCCTCCATTCTCCTCTCGGGATCTTGGGCACGCACGCACACGCGCCCGGCGTGAGTTTTAAGCCACCGGGTCCAGGACGTGAACCGTGGTCGACTACGTGGGAGTCCAGCGACATAGCCATTATGCCAACTGCTGGTTCCCACCATTCTGACCTCTCTTCAACAATACATAAATTCCACTTGCTCTGCATCTTTTTTTTTTACATGCAATCACTGTGTATAACTACAGCATATTAAAAGAATGTTTCGGGAACCAGCAGTTAGCGTAATGGCTATGTTGCTGGACTCCCACGTAGTCGACTGCAGTTCGCGTCCCGGACCTGGTGGCTTAAAACTCACGCCAGGCGCGTGTGCATGCGTGCCCAAGATCCCAAGAGGAAATAAGGAAACAAAGTTATACAGGAAACTCCAAAGAAGAAGAACAATAGGAAGAAACAGGCATTCAGCATATTTCAAAATCTTAATAACTAAAATAGGGTAAATACAAGCTTTTAAATAAATGATAAGGATACCATCTTTTCTTTCCTTTTTTTTTTTTTTCCAATTTGGGCAGCCAGGTTAATAAAAGATAAAACCGAGCATACACCATGTACTGGATACCATATTAAATACGCAAGTTGTTGGGAGGCCAGCAGTTGGTGGAATGGCTATGTCACTGGACTCCCATGTAGTTGACCATGGTTCAAGTCCTGGACCCAGTGGCTTAAACTCACACCTGTGTGCGTGTGTGTGCATGCCCAAGATCCCAAGAGAATGGAGGAGAAGGGATTGCGGTATGGCCATCCCCCCAGGGGGTGATTTCTCACTTCTCTCTGTCTCTCTCTGTCTTTTTGGTGAGGACATACACCCTATAGCAAAAACCTCTTCCGCTCCCCCCCAAAAAGTATATATGCAAGTTGTTTATAAAAGCATCAGAAGACATGAAAAAAGTCTTTTTATGACTTTAGAGATAATTTTTTTTCTAACTATTTATAAAATTACAGAAATTGGGGCCAGCAGATGGTGTGGAGGCTAAGATCCTAGATCCCACATAGCCAACTCTGTGGTTTGAGTCCCAGACTGAGTGACTTGAAAATCATACCAGGCACATGTGTGTACGTGTCCAAATTTCAAGAGGAGAATGGAGAAGAAGGGATTGTGGTGTGGTCATCCCTCTTGAGGGAGTGATTTCCTTCTTTGTGTCAAGCACACACACTCTATAATCAAAAAAAAAAAAAAAAAAAAGAAGAAGAAAGAAAGAAAGAAAGAAAAGAAAAAGAATAAATTCATAAATCAGGGCCAGCAGGTGGTGTGGTAGTTAAGGTGCTGGATTCCACATGGCTGACTATGGTTCAAGTCCCAGACCAAGCAGCTTGAAAATCACACCAGGCATGTATGCATGCACGCCCAGAATCCCAAGAAGAAAGTGGAGGAGAGGGGATTGCGGTACAGTCATCCCACTTGGGAAGTGATTTCTCACTGTCCCTCTCTATGTCTCTCTCTGACAGGCACACACACTCTATGGCAAAAAAAAAAAAAAAAAGTTACAGAAATCACAAAAGAAAAGATAGATGATTTCAGCTATATAACATAACCATCTCGCCACAGTGGCTATCTCTAGGTGGAGGGACGTGAAAGTGACTTTTATCACTTTTGCCTATTGATTTTTCTCATTTTTCATCAATGACAATGTATTATTTATGAAACTTGAGGGACCAACATTCTTCAAAAGAATGTCGCAGAAGCAATGGCAGCACTTTCGGGTCTCTAATCTCAAACCTTTATTCCCTAAAAATCAACCACTGGGCCAGAGTAGACTGATTGGTCCCCTGATCCCTTTCTTTGGGAGATCTAATCTTCTACTGACCATTTATTCAGCAAACACTTACAACATACTTAGTATGTCCCAGACACTGCTTTTATATAACCAGGTCAGGATTTCACGGAAAATAATACAGTGAAGTAATGAAGAATGTGGGCTCTGGGGCCAGCTCATCTTTGTCAGCTCTGTGACCAGTGATAAGTTAACTCAACTCTCTGATCCTCAATTCTTTATCTGTAGACGAGGACACTAATAATACCTGGAAGTAAATTAATGTTCCACAGTAAAATACTTCACACAGATTTAAACACTTTGAAAAACTGACCAATATTTTAAAGTAGAACACTCTTAATTCCATTCCTAGGTATATATACCTAACAAAGAATCCACATGATCATGAAAAGATACATACAAAAATGTTCTTTTTTTTTCTTAAGAGGTTTTTGCTATAGGGCGCGTGTGCTCACCAGAAAGACAGAGACAGAGAGATAGGAAGCGAGAAATCGCCCTCAGTGGGGATTGCCACGCCGCAATCCCTTCTCCTTCGTTCTCCTCTCGGGATCTTGGGCACGCACGCACACGTGCCCGGAATGAGTTTTAAGCCACTGGGTCTGGGACGCAAACCGCAGTCAACTACATGGGAGTCCAGCAACATAGCCATTACGCTAACTGCTGGTCCCATACAAAAATGTTCTTAACAGGATTACTTGTAATAGGCCAAAATTATAAACATATTGCAAATGTTTATTCAGAATAAAATGGATTTCTTAAATTATAGCAGTCCCCCCACCCCTTTATCTGTGGTCTTGCTTTCTGTGCTTTCAGGTCAACAATAGTGATCCAAAACTATTTAATGAAAAAATGCAGAAATAAATTATTTATAAATTTTAAATTGCACAATATTAATGTAACTTCTATTCCAGTGTATTGTTCCAATTGTTTTATTTTATTATTAGCTTTTGTTGTTAATCTCTTACTGTGCCTAATTTATAAATTAAATTTTATCATAGGTATATATGTATACGAAAAAGACATAACACATGAGAGCATCTTTAGAATCCATGGAAAATGTATATTATGAAAAAAACTATGCATACATTTCAAAAAAAGCTATGCAAAAATAAAGTCATACTTTAATTCCATCTTTACATGATTTTTTTTGGTTTTGTTTTTATTTTTATTTTGTTTTCTGAGATTTTTGTCACTCACAAGACAGGAAGTGGGAAAAGTGAGAAATCACCTCCCACGCTGTGATTCCTTTTTCTCCATTCTTCTCTTGGGATTTTGGGCACGCACACACATGTACCTGATGTGTTTTCTAAGCCTCTGGGCCCAGGACTCAAACCACAGAGGCAGCCATGTGGGATCCAGAACTTTAAGCACCATGCCACCCGCTGGCCCTCCATGAACTTTTAGAAGTCTCTTGGCATATAGGATTTAATATTATCTGTAGTTTCCTAATTCACTGGAGGTCTTGGAAACTCATACAGTGGACTCTTACACAGCAATGAAAATGAACAAATTACAACATGGATGAATCTATTCATAAACAGAGTTGAACAAAGAAAGTCAAACATGAAAGGATGCATGCTATATGCTCCCCCTGACATGAAGTTCAGCCAGGCACCACTAGCGTATGGTGTTAGAAGTCAGGGCAGAGCTTTTACCCTTACCAAGGAAACAAGGCGTATGATGAAATATGTAACAGTGGCTCTGGGTACTGTTCACACAGGTCTGTCTGTTTTCTTTGAGACATTTCATCAAGCTGTGTGTGTGAACTCCTTTCGAAATATCTGTTAATCCAATCAACAAACCGAACAGTGGTTGACACAAGGCAGGCAAGCAACAAATTACTGTGTATTATTCTCATTTCACAGTTGAAGAAACTGAGGCACAGAGAGATTTAAGTGCTTTGATCAAAGTTACACAGCTAAGAACTAGTATTTGAGTCCCAGCAGACTGACCCCAGGGAGTACATATAACGTCATACTGCAACGTGAGCAGCTAGACAATTTCAAGTTCATTCTTTACACACTTCTGTTTGTCACCCAGACGTATAGATTGGGCCCACCTCTTGGAGAGCTGGTTCAATTAGCCCTCCACTTCTTTTTTTTAAGAGGTTTTTGCTATAGGGCGCGTGCGCTCACCAGACAGACAGAGACAGAGGGACAGAAAGCAGGAAATCATGCCCCAGGGGGGATGACCACGCTGCAATCCCTTCTCCTCCATTCTCCTCTCGGGATCTTGGGCATGCACACATGCCCGGCGTGAGTTTAAGCCACCAGGTCCAGGACTCGAACCGCGGTCGACTATGTGGGAGTCCAGCGACATAGCCATTATGCTAACTGCTGATCCCAGCCCTCCATTTCTTTCCATTCAGTAGTTCCTCTCCGTTTCTTTTCATTTCTGCACCTCACTTTTGAGAAAGAGTAAAGCAGCCCCCGATAGGTGGAAGCTGGGCCTGGTACTGTCAGGAGACCTCGGTGTTCTGCTGCTGAATATACACAATTTCACAGCACACCGGGCAAAGTCACTCTGCGGCCGTGATGGATCAGTATACAAACATGACCATTCTGCATTCATGTCTGAACACAGACAAAACATGAACCGCGTCCAAGTCACAATAGTGACCAAAAAAGGTTAATATGAGTGGTTGTTGCGTCTTTGCCAATTACAGTATTATCTTCAGGCTAGTCTTCCAGATAAGATGTATTAAGAATTGTTCCTGCTTCCTGATAGCAGTCCATCCAGAGCAAAGCTCTGCTTCCTTAACCCCCCTCCCACATCACCGGACTAATACCCAAATCCCATATAAATCCTCCCTAACACCCCTGCACAAGGGAATTAGAACAGCACAATAACCATCACGCGATCTGAGGTTTCCGTGGTGCGTGTTCTCTCAGAAAATAAACTCAGCTGGTCCTTTGCAGTCTCCAGCAGGGGGAAAGGGCACTTCACCATGTCTCTCTCTAGTGCTCCTGCTGCCTTCAGTTGTGGTCTGGATTTAACTCTGCCCCTGCCCCGTCCAGTTCTCCCACATAAAACTGTCACTTTTTTTGTTTGTTTTCTTGGAAAGGTTTTTGCTATAGGGCACGTGCGCTCGCCAGAAAGACAGAGAGAGACAGAGAGACAGACAGCGAGAAATCACCCCCCAGGGGGGATTGCCACGCCGCAATCCCTTCTCCTCCATTCTCCTCTCAGGATCTTAGGCACACATGCACACGCACCCAGCGTGAGTTTAAGCCACCGGGTCCAGGACCCAAACCGCGGTCGACTACACGGAGTCCAGCGACATAGCCATTACGCTAACTGCTGGTCCCATGAAACTGTCACTTTCAGCATCTTGTGAGTTCAGAAACTTCACTGGGGTATAGAAGAATGAAAGGAGGGGTCACATTGGGCCCATTTCTGGGGTTCACCTTGTTGCCTCCTACACTCTATATGTATCCCCAACCACACACGTACACCCACCCACCCCCCCATCCCCTGCCCCGCCACGTACCCCCACCCACCCCCCCATCCCATGCCCAGCCTCCAATCCCCTCTCAGGAAACTTCCTTGCACAGACTTGAGCAGCCAGTAAGGCCTGACCTTCCAGTCTCACTCCAGAATCCTGGTGCATGGACAGTCTCCATCTGATTGCACAGGGTTATTTTACAGACCTATCAAAACCACATGGCACTTCTATTATCTTTATAATCAAGAAAGAATGCTATGTTTTTCCTGAATTTAATGGGAATCTACATTTCTGTATTCAAACCAGGAATGCATGCAGGGGTTTTCAGCACCCACTCATTTGCCTGGTTGAGGAAAAATGGTAGAGGGGAGGGGAAAGTCCATCTCTTTCCTGAGACTCTCCTCTGTTCAGGGCCTGTGACTGACGTCCCTATGCCATCTTATGTTAGTGGATCAGGAAACTGGCAAGAGTCATAATAACAGTAGCTACTATTATTGACAGTTTAGAGTTATGATTTTGTTTTTGTTTTGCTGGAGAGCATGTGCACTTCCTGGAGAGAGACAAGGAGAGCGGGAAAGTAAGAAATCACCCCCCTCACACACCACCAGGGGAAATGGCCATGCCGCAGTCCCTTCTCCTCCATTCTCCTCTTGGTATTTTAGGCATGCATGCACACACATGCCCAGTGTGCTTTTCAAGCCGCCACGGTGTAAGTGCAGAGTTGGCCATGTGGGATCCAGCTGTTTTTAACCTCCACGCTATCTGCTGGCCTGAATTATGTTCTTTGAATTATGAATTATGTCCTATTATCTAAATTATGTTCTTTCTTTTTTCTTTTTTAAAGTTTATTTCTTTTGTGAAAGTGAGAGACAGAGAGAGAAAGACAAGAATCTTCAACACAGTTTCATGCCACAATCACTCCACTCCCAGCCCTCCCGGCAGCCAGAATCACAGGCATGCAGACCCAGCATGTATGGAACCCTCAGCCTCCCAGACAGAACCCAGCATCTCTTGAGCAATGGATTACCACTGAACCACTGCACTGGCCTGAGTTGAGTTCCGTTGATCACTTATTACTGTGAAAATAACTGTGTTAAGTGTTGCGCATATATTTTCTCATTTAATCCTCACGAAGACTCATAGTGCTACACTTAGAGAATAGAGCCCCTTAGGATAATCTTAGTTTAAGAAGTTAAACTCTAGGGACAGACCACCAGGGTTTATTTCAGGCTCATCTGCTGACTACATTTTAGACCTTGAGCAAGCCTCTTAACCTTGCTGTGTCTTAGTTTCCTCATCTGTAAAGTGGGGATTATGATCTCTCATTGTATTAAATAAGGCAGCACAGTGGTAGGCATTGTGGTTTTACATCTCTGTGGCTTTACATCTCCGGCTTTTCTGAGCACCTTTATCATGTAAGTTTAGCTAACAATAACTAGTCAGATGAAAGACTAGTTTCCAGCCTATAAGCAGAGAGGTTTTACATAACATGGGCACTGAGGCGCGGGAGTGGAGTACAGTCTTAGAAACACTAGCAAGTACTACTTCCCATATGCCAAGTCTCCTCTGGTGTCCAGGACACAACAGGGCTCCCTCTCTCCCAGGAAAGAAAGGCCAGGAGATGGAGGGGGCAGGGAATAAACCCAGGGAAGCCAGCAGCACAGAGAAACCTTTCCACCATGTTGGAGTCCAGAGAGGAAAGGGAAAAGGTTGAACCTACTGGATAATAATAATTTTACTAAACACCTAGCACCGTGTCAGATTCTGTGCTAAGTGCTTTAGGAATATTTTCTTATTTACTATTCACAGAAGCCCCTAAGATATGAATGTATGTATGTATGCATGTATTATCATGCCCACTTAACAGATGAGGAAACCGAGGCTCAAAACGGGGAAGACATTAAAGCAGTGGAGCAGTTGGCCCCCGAGTCCATGGTCTTAACCAATGTTCTCTCTCCTTCCCAGTATAGGGTTCCTAGGGGACAACTGGGCCAAGCGGAGCTCAGGTTGAGGGTTCTAACTCCCAGATCCTTTTCCTATGACCTCCACTTCATGTGGCTTCACCTCATGTAGGTTTAGCTCAGGTGGGAGGTTGGAACCTCAGGGCATATGTGGTGTCATCCTGGTATTTCAAAAAGCCGCATGAGGTAAGGATGCATGAACTATTTGGCAAGTCAGTGGGACTAGCTCCATACTAGGCCCTCAAGCAGTGATGTAACTAATAAATATTTGGTCATAAATTAATGTTGCTCACAAGTGCCATGACTTTCCTGACGGCCAATAAATAGTTTATGTTTACTGAGGAATCTCCTGGTGCCAAACTCATGTCCTACCAACAGTCTGTGAGAAGCCCTCTGAATTAAACCAAAAGTCTACAGAATTGCATCGCTTGCCCGAGATCACTGCAAAGGTCAGAAGTTTCCACCAAGTGTCTGAGGTTGTGTGTAAATTTCATGCAGATCCCATAGCAACATAATAATAACAGCAAAAATAGCAACAACAACAAATAAAGTACAAAATCGGTTAAGTGCCTGCCATGAGCCAGGCAGAGCTGTGGAGTGCCTTACCTGCATGGACTTGTTTAATATCTGCAATGCCCCTGAGAGGTACTGGTATTGTCCCCACTTTACAGTCCAGGACATCAAGGCCCAGACTGCTGAACTCTTGTGCTCACGTTGTCAGAGCCAGGAAGTAGAAGGGCTTGGCTTTGAGCCTAGGGTATGACCTTATGTCTCCTCCCCAGACATATGGGTGGATGGGTGCATGGACAGACAGGCGAGGCTCACCCTCCAGGACTCCTCCATCTCCTGAGACCAGTGTCTGCACAGAGATGGCCCCTGAAGCTGAATGAACATACCTGAACTGATAGGTGGGTTCCTTTCTAGAATTAGGAACCATGAGGCCCCTCTCCCCAGCCCTCAAGGAGCATCACAAATCACAGCAGGGTTTGACAAAATGTTCCAAAATACAGAGTCCAGAGAGGAACAACAAAACAAAGCATTCTGGGTAGTAAATCACTTTCCTCATACACAGCTAGCTCTAACCTCAACACCACACAATTACCCTCCAGCCAGTCGCAGCAATGCCCACAGCCTCAGAAGGTTCAGGAGAGAGGAAGGAGAGCCAACACTTCCCAGCAACTTGCTGCATGTGTTCGGCAAGGTGCCTGGGGAAGAGCTCCACCAGAATGTCTTGGCCTCACCGGACAGTGGGAATTCTTGACCTTGGGGCCACCTCCCCACCCCATCCTACTCTCTGGGCCACAGGCAGTGTCCTCTGCTATAAATCAACCCAACGATGCACACTTAGGAGCAGATCCCTTGGGATGCTCATGCTAGCTAAGAATTCCAAGAATTTGGGAGGCAGGCCTTGAGAAAACAGACCATGTGACTCCATATTTAGGTGATGCAGCATTTCCGTCCCTGGCCTGGGAGGACTCAATCCATGAGACTGGATTCATCATCCTGAGGGAGAAACCTAGGTATGTGGGGGCAAGGGCCAGGTCCTGTCCACTTCACCCCACCACACAAAAGCCTTGGCCGGGAAAATCCTGAGCAACATGCAGTGCGAGAACTTTCCTGGGGTGTGAGCGTCCCTTGGGTGGCAGGGTGAGACAAGCACTGAAGAGGCAGTGATAACTCAAGTGAAAACTTGGTGGGGCTTCGAATTCAAGGGCACATTGTGCATAATGAGTCTCACCTCTATTTCACGGCACGCAGCCTGTTCTGGCAGGGGGCTAGCATGCATGAACACCAAGGGGTAGTAGCAGCACGAACAACTGTGCTCATGTTACAGACCAGGCAACTAGGACAGAGTTAAGTAACTTGAGAAACTGACCACAGGGGTCTGTGTGTCTGAGCACGGTGAGATTCTGCCTTCCCTTTAACAGGGCTAGAAATGACATCACAGGATGGGGGTCACCGTACCAGTTCCCACGACACAGCCCTAAGATCCCCTGGAGAGTGGGACCCTGTTGTAAGTATGACAAATGGATTAAGGCTGGGGTTTCCAAACTCCCTCTCGCTCCTGCAGGAAAATAGAACTAGTCAAGGCCAGAACTGTTTACTAACACTTCTATTTTCTTTTTGAGTTGCTGGAGGGTGTGTGTGCTTGCCAGAGAGAGGTAGAGACAAAAGGAAAAGAAAAAAGTATCCTTCAATGGGACTTCGTCACACTGCAGTCTGTGGGGGTTTGGAGCATATATGTGCATGCGCCTGCCATTTTCTTCAAGCCAGCAGGGCCAGGATTTAAACTGCTGTTGGCCATGTGGGATTTGGCGCCCTTAACCACTAGGCTACAGGGCCAGCCAATAAATGCTTACTTTAAATGCTCACTTTAAATGCTCACTACCAAGTGAGGGGCATTAAGGAGGTGCCAGGCCTTTCTCTGAGAGCGGTACCCCCATTTCATGGAGCTCTCATACACTCCATGACTATAGCACTCCTAGTATTGCCATTTCGCAGACGTAGGAGCCCAAGCCAGAAGGCTCTAAGAAATCTGCTTCATAAAAGGAATCTGGAAAGTGGAAAAGGAGGTATATTACTGCCCTTTGCTGTGTAAAAAATTACCACATGCTGGAGGGGTGGGGTGTGTGAAAACAACAGAGAAGTGTTCTCTCACACCCAGCAGCCAGATATCAAAAGCCAAGATGTGGGCAGAGAAGTGCTCTCTCCAGAGGCTCATTCCTCACTGTCCTGGCTCCTGGCAGTCCCACTTGGCTTGTGGCAGCATCAACCCAACCTCTGCCTTCATCTGCACAGGACTTTTCCTCCTCCGTGTGTCTCTCTTCTCTTGGAATGACACTTGGTGTTGGTCTTAGAGCCCACCAGGATGTTCCAGGGTGATCTTCTTTAGAGATCCTTAACTTAATCCCATCTGTAAAGACCCCTTTTCCAAACTATATCACATTCGCATGTTTCAGAGATTAGGACATGGACATGTTTTTCAGGAGACCCCCTTTTTCTTTTAATTATTCCTTCAATGACAGAGACAGGAAGAGAGAGTAGTCACCCCAATAGTCTTTATACCATCATCCACCCTGAGCCTTGGTCAGCTCAGATTACAGGCATGTGTGCATACCCGGTATGTTCAGAGAAGCCTCTGGATGAGAACCTGAGACTTTCCCACGTGGGTTCAGCATCACAGAGCATTGCGTTACCACTATGCCACCAGCTGGCTGGGGACCAATCTTCAACTCACTCCAGTAGGATTTGAACCAGGTCTGGCTGCCACCCACATTTTACAAAGGCTTTAGACAACCCAACTAGTATCCAGGAGGATAGCCAGCCCAGCTCACCTGCAATGCAGTGTAAAGCACACAAATCCCACTTCCTCCAGATGCCTGGTCATATGGGGGCTCAGGGAACCTGAGTGGTCTTCTTGGCTCCCCCATGTTCACTAAAACTTCCTCAACCCCACCTACCACATTGAGATACTGAGGGTTAGGGCTTTGGTATATAAATGCTAGGGACATGACTTTTAAAAATGTCAAGGACACAAGAGACAGAGAAAAATAGAAGGCCAGATTGAAGGAGTCAAACAAAGCATGACAGTGAAGTGCCATGTGTGTCCCTGGAATGGATCCTGAGCCAAAAGACCTTTTTTCTTGTGTTATAAAAGATGCTAGTGACACAATGGACAACATCTGAACAAGGCCAGTAGATTACACAGTAGTATTGTATTGGGGCTGGCAGGTGGCATGGTGATTAAGGCACTGGTCTCCAACATGACTGATCTCACTGTTTGAATCCTGGACCTGCTGGCTTGCTTTCTCACTTTCCCTTTCTCTCTCTCTCTCTGTGGTCAAATATAAAAATAAATAATTATAACAAATAAAATTAAATAAATAATTGAACATGTATTTTATTTAACTTTATTTATTTAATTTGACCAAAGAGGAATAAAGTGAGAGAGAAAGGGACAATGAGAAAGAAGCCACCAGGTCTAGGACTTGAGCCATGGTCAGCCATGTGGGAGTTCAGCACCCTTAACCACCACGCCATCTACTGGCCCAAATAAATAATTCTTTAAAAAAATAGTACTGTGGGACCAGCAGATGATGTAATGGTTACGTCATTTGACTCTCATGTAGTTGACTATGGTTGAAGTCCCAGATCCAGAAGCTTAAAACTCACGCCAGTTGTATTTGTGTACCTAAAATCCTGAGAGGAAAATGGAGGAGAAGAGACTGTGGCATGGCCATCCCCACTGGGGAGAGATTTCTCACTTTCTGTCTCTCCAGTGAGTGCACATGCCCTATAGCAAAAATCTCTCCCTAAAAAAAAAGTATTATATCAGTGTCAATTTCCTGATTTTGCTAAAAGTACCGTGGCTGTGTAATAAGAAGTTATTTTTAATTTTTTTAATTTTTTAATTTTATTTATTTTTTTTTATTTCAATTTATTTATTTGCATTCATTCACTGTACATCATTACAACATACAAAATGAGATTTTCCATCTAGAGTACACTGTATATTGTCTCAATCAAGCACATCAACAAACATGTTATTGTCAGCAAATAATTTTCCATTTCTTGTTTTCTGTATGTTTTGCTTTTTTCCCCCCATCCTTGATTCCCTATCTCTTACCCTCTGCCATCTCCCACTCTCTTCCCACACTGAATCTTGTATCTATGTTTACTTTCTATACTGTTTTCCCCTCACATTTTATTGAATTACTAAAGACCTTAATTAATCTAAATACTTTCATAGCAAACAGGTGATACATACATTTCCATGAACACGAGTATAACTTTACACATCCTATAAAGTAGCACCTAGCTGGGGCTATATATCTTACTGCAGTCATTGAATAATTTTTTTTTCCTGAGACTTTTTTTTTCGTAAC
>NW_006159616.1:10824331-10836552 GCF_000334495.1 Tupaia belangeri chinensis
TTGAGTCTTTTGTAAAGTGTGTAGTTCCTCTTTTAGATCTTGCAAGAATTTCCTCATCTCCTGGAACTCGTCAACTTCTTTCTCCTTTCTCTTTAGCAGTTCATTATCTCTCTTCTCTTCCATCTCTGTTAGCTTCGACATTATGAATGCTCTAAATTCCTTATCAGACATTTCCATGATTTTCACCAAACTGCTTGTGGATGAAGAAGAGTTACTCTTTTCCCTTGGAGGAGAGGCATTTTCTCGTTTTCCCATATTTCTTGTTATCCAGTGGTGATTTCTTGTCATCTGATGGATGGTGTGTTTCTTTCAAATTCTTGAAGTTCAGTCTGAATGTTCAGGAGAAAGCAGACGGAGGTGATCTAGAATCTCTTTGCCGTTCTGTTGTGATCGCGCTAGCTTGTTTGCTGGAGGCTGAAATATCAGTAGAAAGTCTTCATTTCTCCTGCGCCCTGCAATACCTAGTTCGCAGGAGCCATGTGGAACCTCCTTCAAGAAGTTATTTTTTAAAAGTATATACTGAAGTACTTGTGACAGTCAGGCAATTGTATCTGCCATGTAAAAAAAAAAAAGTATCACTGAAGTTTTTGTGACAGTCAGGCAATTGTATCTGCCATGTACTGTCAGATCAATAGATGGCAGACAGATGGGTGGATGGACGGATAAATAAAGCAAAAGAAAAGTGTTAATTAACATATGAGTGAAGGGTGTACAGAAATTCTTGGTTCTATTTTTGCAACTTTCCTGTCTTTTCAAATCATTTTAAAATATTTAAACACTGAGTTATGACAAACTAGGCAATAGTAACAGTTCAGAGGTCAATATGACAGAGGCATGGGAGGAAGGGAAGGACAATTATTGAACACCTAGTCAATGTCAGGCTTTCTCCATGGTTTCGCAATAGCTCTGCAAGGTAATTGCTACAACCTTCATTTGGGATCTGAAGAAATTCAGGTGCAGTTCTCTTGCCCAAAGTCTTTTTGGATTTTCCTTGGGCAGCACTCTCTTCCAGGTGCTTCTGCCAAGTAGGGCAACCAATACTGACACTCTGTCCCACATTTCCACCCTCATCTCCCAAAGCAGCCTGAGAAAAAGGCCTGTCCCACAGTGAGACAGCAGGTTGGAGGACTGCAAAGCATCATTCTTGATTTTCCAAACCTGTTGTTTTCTCTAAGTCCCAAAACTCAAGGGCAGGTCTCAGCCCTTTCCGGCCCCACAGACATACGGTGTTCAACTAAGATGAAATAAAGACCCAACGTGAACTGAACAAAGTGTTTTTATTAACACTCATGAAAAGAGTCCTTATTAGAAAGGGTTCAGGCAGGAGGGAGGCACAGGGGTTGCGACACGTCTGATCATTTTTCTGCAGGCTCCTGGCAAGCAGTGATCATTAGCAGATTTTGTTCTGGGTAGGCTCAGTGTCAGCTCCACATTATGGGATTTTATGGGATTTATGCACAGAACTTTCCTACAAAGCAAGGTATTATAGGAAGGATTAGGCAGTTCCAAGAAGCAAAGGTCCTGGCTCTCCTCTCTCTGTTTTAGTTTTTACCAGTTACTTAGAGGCCTTTGGACTGGGGCTCTGAGGACTCACCCTAGGACTGCTGCATCCCACTTACTCTAAAACAATCATACTTTCACAAAAAATGATCATTTAGTGGATATTTCTTAATAGACACTCATTACCAAAAAATGGAAATATTTAAAAGACATTAAAAGAAGATAAAAATTGGGGACCACCAGGTGGTGTGGTGGCTAAAGTGCTCTGGTCAAATTAAAATAAATGAATGGATAAATAAAATTAAGTAAATAAATCTTAAAATAAGAAGATAAAAGTCGTGTGTATGGCTATCATCCAGAGATAACTACTATTGACATTCAGGTGGGGGCCTAAGATAACATAATGGTTATGCAACTGGACTCCCACATAGTTGACCACAATTCAAGTCCCGACCTGGCAGCTTAAAACTCACCCCAGGCACACGTGCATGCATGCCCAAGATCCCAAGAGGAAAATGGAGAAGAAAGGATTGCAGCGTGGCCATTCCCACTTGGGGTTGACTTCTCACTTTCTGTCTCTTTCTGTCTCTCTAGAGAGCACATACCTCATCTCCATGGATGTAAAACAGGACTGTAGGACCCACCTCCAAGGAGTTGTTTTGATGGAATGTGATCATTTAAATGAATATAAAGCCAGACATGGTGGCGTGCACCTATAGCCCCAGCTTTTGGGGAGGCTGAGTAGGAGTATTTCAAGTTTGAGGCCTGCTTTCTCACATTTCAACATAGCAAGACCCTGTCTCTAGGGGAAAATAATAAATGAAGAATTTAGTGTATTGCCTGATACATAGTAAATCCCAGCCAAATAGCAATTAACAAATATGAACATCAACTTTAGACTTTTCTTTCCTAAAGCAAGATCATACTGGTGATTCAATTTTGTATCCTAATACTTTTAAGAATAGGAAATGGAATTCTATTCCCAGGGAGCTAAAAAGACATTTTAAAAGAATACAATTCTCGATTACACCCTACTTTCTGGACTACATGTTTAACGATGTAGTATATTATCAACAAAGTGCATGTATTTTTTAGTTTTGGTTATTCTTTTCCTTCTTGGTCAATGATCTCAGCATAAGCCCCACCAGCTCCTGTCTGAGGCTATCCATTCACATTAGGGGGCTCTGAGTGTCCCATCTGTGTCCAGCAACACCATGTAAAACTGCATGATCTTGCACCAGCGGGTTGTTAAGGTGCTGGACTCCCACATGGCCAATCACAGTTTAAGACCTGGACCTAGTGGCTTCAAATTATACCAGGCACATGTACACACATACCCAGATTCCCAGAAGGAGAACGGAGGAGAAGGGACTGTGGTGTGGCCATCCCCCTGGGGGGTGATTTCTCATTTTCCCTCTCTGTCTCTCTCCAGTGAATGTACACACCCTATGACAAAAAACCTTAAAAACAAAACAAAACCCAATCTGCATGATTCTGATGGCTGGTAGGGGGTTGAGGGTGGGGAAGAATTGTGGCCTGGCAAGACCCATGTCAATGTCTCTCCCTGCCTTTTTCTCAATAAATACATATATTTTTTTAATATATGATTCAAACAAGTCACCCCTCCTCTCTGGGCCTCCATTTCCTCATCTCTAAAATGAGGGTGGCAATTGCACCCCCTCAGCAGGGAACTGTTACAGCTAAATGAGGTCATCCCCATGAAGCACTGGACCTAGTACTAGTTAGTACTCAGTGAAAGGTAAAGCTATTATTATTATTATTAAAGTTATCAAGTATGAGACATAACCTTCATATTACAAATAGATGCACTTTCTTTGGCCATTTTCTGCTCGTTTTTATAGATTGATTAGGCCAACAAGCAATAAGGCATTGAAAGAATTGGCTGAGTGGGGCTTTTCCGTGATGGAGATGCTGTTGAATGGAGCCCTAGCTGAGGAACCTTCTCATTTCTCTACCCACACAGAGGCAGCATACCAATGGGGCAAGGGAGGCAAGGGCTAAGTGTGCAGGATGCATGTGCAAAGTCGGGGAGGGGGGCTCGAATGTCCCTCCCCACTTGGTCATCTTCCCCTTATAGTAAATGGCAGAGATAGCCTAAACCATGGGAGAAGTCTTTCGTTCAGAGAAAGCACAGTTTAGGCCCCGGGACCCCAAGTTAGACCCTATAGTGCCCATGTCCTTGGCAGGGGAGTATCTTCCAAAAATTAACTGAAAATGTATATTATGAAAAACCTATGAATGGGTTTTTATTGTTTTGCATCAAAATAAACAGATACTTTTTTTGAGGTTTTTGCCTTAGGTTGTGTGCACTTCCTAGAGAGAGACAGAGATAGAGAGAGGAAAAGTGAAAAATCACTCCTACGGGGGCTGGCCCCACACTACAATCCTTTCTCTTTCATTCTCTTCCTTGGATGTTGGGCACGCATACACACACCCACGGCATGATTTTTCAACCACCGGGTCCAGGACTTGAACTGCAGTCAGTCTTGTGGGAGTTCAGCGACATAACCGCTACACCATCTGCTGGTCCCAATAAACTTATATTTTATTTCTTTTTTTTTTTTAATGAACTTCTCAAAGTCACCTCATACTAGCCTATGGCCCTGTGCAAAATCACTTAACATCTGAAGATCTCAGTGCCCCCATCTGTTAGCACAAAATGACATGTTACCCTGTAAGGAGCTAGAACAGTGCCCCCGGTGTGGTAAGCCCTCAATGAACATTCGCTGGTGAGGGTGACTTAAATTATCATTGGACTCTCATGTTTGGTCTTCTCGTCTTGTCTTCTTTTTAACCTCTCAGTGAAATCAGTCTCCCTGGTGACTGTTTACATCTTACAGTAGATGCTCAGTCAGTCTTGGGAATATATTTTCAAAAAGAGTGTAGGAAATCAGATTTTGCTTTGCGGAAGCTCCTTCATTTATTTCTTGGGACTTGAGAGAAGGAGATTTGTTTGCTGGCTTTACTGTGGGTTGGTCAGGGAGACACCAGCAAACTCCAGTCCCCAGGCCATGTCACGACCTCTGCCTTGTTTTTCATAGTCTATAAGTCTAAGAGTGGTCTTTATACACATATATCATTTTTTCCCTTTATTTTTTTATTTTTAAATTTTTATTTCTATTTATTTTATGCACTCAATTATGTTACTTAGCTTATAAAGTAAATATTCCAATATGTGTACATTTCTCATCAGTCCAGTTCACCACACTAGAAAGTTATCTTCGATAGATAATCCATTTCTTTGTCCCATAAATGCCTTGCCTCTCTATTATATAAGTTTTTAATTGATAGGAATGCATGTGCTCACCAGAGAGAGAAAGAGAAAGCACCCCGAATGGAGTGTGGTCACTCTGTAATCTCTTCTGCTCCATTTCTCCATCAAGATTTGGGATACGCACACTCTCAGCATGATTTTTAAGCCATAAGGCCAGGATTCAAACCATGGTGGCCATTGGGATCTGGCTCCCTATGCACTGTGCCTAACACTGCTATGGGGCCAGCCCTACACTTGTAAATGGCTGGAATACAATTCAAATGAGAATGGTATTTTGTGGCATGTAAAGTTGTATGAACTTCTAATTTCAGTGTCCATAAATAAAGAAGTACTGGAACACAGCCAGGCTTTTTCACTCCTTTTCTGTCTGAGACTAGTTCATGCTCACCAACAGCAGTGAGTTGGGGAGACAGACACCACGTGGCCCACAAGGCACCCCACAGAGAAGGTTTGCTGATTCCTAGTTTAGGGAAAGGATTTAGCATTGCCACAGCCCCTCAGCTCCAGCCCCACACCCCACCATGACTCTGCCCCTGCCACTCACTCTCCCTCACCCCTTACCCAGCCCCAGAGATTGTGTTCCTTGAGGACGTGATCCAAGGGGAAGGAAAGCAACGCCTACTAAGCATCTTCTCCCCACCAGGCCCTGCACTAGGCCCTTCAAAGGCATCATGTCAGAAGGTGGTAAAAGTCCACTTTAGGTATGGGAAAACTAAGGCTCAGAGAAGTAGGAAACTGCCCAATCTCATCCAGCTAACAAGTGGGAGAGCCTCAAACCCTGGTTGAGAATTATTTGACCAGCTCAGGACCAGCAGTTGGATAATAGCTACATCGCTGGACTCCCATGTAGTTGACCGCAGTTCGAGTCCCAGACCCGGTGGCTTAAACTCACACTGGGCACATGTGCTTGTGTGCCCAAGATCCCAAGAGAAGAATGGAGAAAAAAGTATTGTGGTGTGGCCATCTCCCCCGCAGGTGATTTCTCACTTTCTGTCTCTCTGTCTTTCTGGTGAGCGCATGTGCCCTATAGCAAAAAAGAAGGAAGGAAGGAAGGAAGGAAGGAAGGAAGGAAGGAAGGAAGGGAGGGAGGGAGGGAGGAAGGAAGGAAGGAAGGAAGGAAGGAAGGAAGGAAGGAAGGAAGGGAGGCAGGAAGGAAGAAGAAAGAAGGAAAGAAAAAAGAAAAGAATTATTTGACCAGCCTAGAGGTGAGAGGCAGATAAAGACCACTGGGTGCCTACTGACCTCAGGCCCAGCTTTCTCAGGCCACATGGTTATGCCCTGGGGCCTGCTCCTACACTCAGCAAACCCGCCCCTCTGTGTTCCTGCCACGTTCCCAGCCTTGGCTCAGGCCTACGTTTTCACCCGACCCTGGCAGCCAGAACAAACACAGCTTGCCCCAGCGTCCACTCACACGAAGCCAAAGCACCTCCTCCCTGCTGCCCTGGAGACCTTGGGTTTCAAACATCATGGAAAAGGACGCCTCAGCCCATGCCCAAGAGAGGAGAGGGAGGCATAAATCCATGGATTTTCTCATATACGAAGGAGGGGTGGCACTCCATGGACTGAAAAGTGCCATTCTACCTGCTTTTTGCGTGTCCAATCCTACTTTCCAGGCCTCACCAAGAACAGAGGGGTTCTCTTGGCAAGCAGTCCATATTAGGAAGGAAAGGTGTTTTTGAGGGTTTTAAACCATCTCTGGTCATTACAGGCTCACTTTCCTGGATATTCTGGTGCCCAAGTGTCCCTTCCCCAGAGACTTTCCACCCATGTGCAGCCTGTTCTCCCCTCTCTGGCTCTTCTGGCCAGGCAGGCTGATCTCCCAGGCCTCTCTCTGCATGAAGACCTTCCAGGACAGGCTGTCTTAAATGTCAGGGGACACTTCTCCCAGTAGACCAGGAGGCTTTCCAAATCCAACCCCCTCGTTGAACACTGCAGACTTGTTCTGCCCAAGGGAAAGGAGCCAGTAGTCAAATAAAGCTCTGTGTGTGTGTGTGTGTGTGTGTGTGTGTGTGAAGCATGTCAAGTTATTGGTATTAAGTTCCTGCTCAGAGCCGGAAGAAGACTAAGGAAAATGGCAGAGAAGCTCGGAGTGGGCACCGACTTGCCAGGATGTGGCTCCTGTGACTGAGCACAGTTCCTTGGACAAGAAGGGGCCCTGTTGGGAATCCCTGAGCTGTGCTGGTGGCAGCAGGGCCTCCATGTGTCACTGTCCCCCTGTGATACACCTGGTAGCAGGGGCATGGGACAGCCTTACTACCTTCCTTTCTTGGACTCAGCAGCCTGGGAAGGCTTCGAGATTGCAGATCCCATTGCATCTCCCTTCTGCCCAACATCCCTCCCATCAGGATCCCATAACATCAGAGATGAACCCCAAAATCTACTCTGGCCTCCAGGGCCTGACCTCAGCACTTTTCAAACCTCAACAAGCCAAGGAGTACCAGCGGGTGCAATAAAACACGGGTTCTGATTCAGGAGGTCTGGGCAGGGCCCAAGATTCTGCATTTCTAGCAGGTGCCCAAAATGCTGATGCTGCTGGCCCAGGGGCAATGCCCATTCATGGACTCTTCCCACTCACCCCATGCCCCACTCCTGATCAGCTCCCACTTCAAAGGATTTCCTCAGCCCCTTTACACAAAAAGTTCCCCACGACTCCTGCCCACCCTCCCCATAGCTCTCAGGGCCTCAGCCACTCTCATCACTCTGTCCCTCCCTCTAAGCCTGTCTAAGTGCCATGGAGCCACTCACTTCCTGATCTTGAAAGAAGGCTGCCACCCTGTTCCTTGCATGAATGAATGAAGCTACACGTCTAAAATAATATTTTACCACCTTTGAGCCCAAGGTTCTGTGTCAGAGACTCAGTTTCGTCATTGGGGTTAGTGGATCAGACTATATTTACAAAATCCATGTTGAAGATAAAATTACAAATTTTAGACGGTGGTGGCATATCATTCAGCCAGGGACAGAGCCCTTCTGAGCACGGGCATGTATCACATGGCCACAAAGCTGGCCTGGTCTCACCATCTGCTGGGTTGTCGGATAAGTCATGACATATTTTTCTGTTTTTCTGTGCAAAAATGTGTCATGACTTTACCAGCAACCCTATAAAGGCACCAAGCTGATATGAGATTCTGAAGAGTTCTCGGCATAGGCTGGGCACCATAGGAAGGATTTCACAGTGTTTAATCCTGTCCACACTGTATCCTCCCTTTACAAGTGAGGTAGCTGAGGATTAGAGACAGAAAGGGACTCTCCTAAGGCAGTCCCACTATGAACTAGAAAGTGGCAGAGCTAGAATTTGAACCGGAACTGCCTAACTCCAAAGCTGGAACCATCAACACACGGTTTCTCTCTATCTATTCTGTCCTACGCCAAGGGTACCCCTAGCTACTGCTGCAGGGGCTGCCCCCAATAGTGGACTTGATGATGGTGGTTGATGGAATGAGAGCTGCTCCTCCAACTTCTGGCTCTTGGCCAATAGGTATCTATGGAGCTAACGAGAGCTGCCAACCCAGTGAGGGCTCGATGCTATGACACAGCTGTGACCCACAAGTATGAAAGTGGGAAGAGCTCAAACAGTGGTGGGCTAGCTGGGGAAGCCTTCATGGGGTTATGAATAATAAGGCAGCATTGGAAGTCAAAGGTTCTCTGACATCAGGCGATTGACAATCACTCACTTGGCCTGCATGCCTGGGATCCTGATTCTGAAACTGTAGAATAGAGGCCCAGGAGTCTGCACTTTGACAGGTTCCTTGGGTGGTTTTATTAGAAGTTTGAGGCCTAGACAGAGTAGACAGAGGTAGAGCATTTCACTGGGGCTCCAATCCCACCTCCACCTCTTAACTGTGTGGTCATGGCTGAGTGACCTTGTTGACTTCAAGCTTCAACTAAGATGAAGGCAAGGCTCGAGGCCTACTTTTTATCCTTGGTTTGTGGGGTTTAGACCTCACTGACATGGCAGTGAAGAAAGTGCTTTGTAGAAGGACTGCACACAAGCATTCAAGTGGATGGTACTGGGATGTTGTGCAAAAATGTGTCATGACTTTACCAGCAACCCTATAAAGGCACCAAGCTGATATGAGATTCTGAAGAGTTCTCGGCATAGGCTGGGCACCATAGGAAGGATTTCACAGTGTTTAATCCTGTCCACACTGTATCCTCCCTTTACAAGTGAGGTAGCTGAGGATTAGAGACAGAAAGGGACTCACCTAAGGCAGTCCCACTATGAACTAGAAAGTGGCAGAGCTAGAATTTGAACCGGAACTGCCTAACTCCAAAGCTGGAACCATCAACACACGGTTTCTCTCTATCTATTCTGTCCTACGCCAAGGGTACCCCTAGCTACTGCTGCAGGGGCTGCCCCCAATAGTGGACTTGATGATGGTGGTTGATGGAATGAGAGCTGCTCCTCCAACTTCTGGCTCTTGGCCAATAGGTATCTATGGAGCTAACGAGAGCTGCCAACCCAGTGAGGGCTCGATGCTATGACACAGCTGTGACCCACAAGTATGAAAGTGGGAAGAGCTCAAACAGTGGTGGGCTAGCTGGGGAAGCCTTCATGGGGTTATGAATAATAAGGCAGCATTGGAAGTCAAAGGTTCTCTGACATCAGGCGATTGACAATCACTCACTTGGCCTGCATGCCTGGGATCCTGATTCTGAAACTGTAGAATAGAGGCCCAGGAGTCTGCACTTTGACAGGCTCCTTGGGTGGTTTTATTAGAAGTTTGAGGCCTAGACAGAGTAGACAGAGGTAGAGCATTTCACTGGGGCTCCAATCCCACCTCCACCTCTTAACTGTGTGGTCATGGGTGAGTGACCTTGTTGACTTCAAGCTTCAACTAAGATGAAGGCAAGGCTCGAGGCCTACTTTTTATCCTTGGTTTGTGGGGTTTAGACCTCACTGACATGGCAGTGAAGAAAGTGCTTTGTAGAAGGACTGCACACAAGCATTCAAGTGGATGGTACTGGGATGTTACAGTGAGTCAAAGATGGGACCGGCCTAGCCACAGTAGTGCACAGATATTTTTCTTCAAGAAATATTTATTGCTTTTTTCTTTGTGCCCTTTCAGACAGTATTCATTAGGGTGTGGTTTGCTGTTGCCATTCCTGAATCTTGGTGAAGGGTGAAAGAGGTGCTCCCTTGGCCTCAGGGGACCCCAAGGGACCCTGGGAAGCTGGAGTAGTGTGGGAGCAGAAACGTAGGTGATGATCGGGCAGGCAGGAATAAGTTTCTGTAGACTATGGGGATGATGTTATACAAAAAACAAATTCAAGAGATTTTCTTATTTGAGTTCAGCGGAGACAACTGGCAACAACAACAATGCATTTGGCCCAGAAACTGCTAAAGAATGTGCAGTGTAGTGATGGTTCGAGAAGTTTTTCAAAGGAGACCAGAGTCTTGAAGATGAGGAGCATATTGGCCAGCCATCAGAAGTCGACACTGACCGTTTGAGAGCAATCATCGAAGCTGATCCTCTTAGAACTACACGAGAAGTTGCCAAAGAGGTCAATGTCAATCATTCTCTATGGTCATTTGGAATCTGAAGTAAATTGTGAAGATGAAAAGGCTGGACGAGCTGACCAAAAATTTTTAAAAATTGTCATTTTGAAGTGTTGTCTTCTCTTACTCTATGCAACAACGATGAACCATTTCTCAATTGGATTGTGACATGCAATGAAAAGTGGATTTTTTTTCTTTTCTATAGCACTTTTTTTATTGCTTATTTATTTTTACATTTTCCCATAAACACTTACTTTACATATCAAAAAATGTTTGCTCATACTCCATAGTTCCTGACAGCTAATAAACAACTTTCAAAATTTCAAAAGACTGAATTTTAAAGATAATGTTGGAAATATTTGTTATCATTTGGTTTGTGACTCTATAACAACAGACAATATGGTTTTAAATATTTTTGAGAAAATATTTACACATCAACTACTCAAACAGTTGAAAAGCAAATGCCCAGCACACAATTCACACATAAACCTCCTCAAATCAGCCCTGCCTACCAAGTATTTTGTGATATACCATCTGCTAGCAAAGATCAATCTCTTTTTCTTCCTTCGAAGTCTTCCTCAAGATAATCCTCTGGTTGTAGTTGCTCTTTTGCTATCTCTACTGATGGCAATGCTGGGCTGGAAACCTCCAGGTTATTTATGGTACAAATTCTTTCATATATCTTCTCTAATCCTCTCTGCCAAGCAGAACTATTTATGGTGCCAGGCCATCTTTCTAAGAGCTCGTGTTGGCTTACTTGAGATACACCTTAGTTCCATAGTTTTCTGGTTTAATCTTCAGAGATAACATTCCAGTCAAAGTCCTGTCCAATAATAAGTATTTCCAATTTATGATTCAAGGCAACAGGTACTATTGAATTTACACAAATAATCATTCTATCACAAAATAAGAATACTCCCAAATATTTTCCAATTCCAGAGGGGTCAGGAAGGGAGAAAAGAGTGTGTTTCCATATAAAGAAATAAACAAAAGCAAACAAACAAACAAAATTTTAACAAATTGCTAAATCTATCAATAGGTCAAAGAAAGCAAAATCCTTAATTTGAGAAAACAAAGCATAGTAAAAAAAAAAAAAAAAGCAGAATTTTTTACCCAAAAGTCATAAAATTCTATTTCACCAGTCCAGTCTTATGTAATTAAACTCCCTGCTGTTGAATTTGCAGTGTTACTGTGGTCCCATCTTTCTGTTTAAATCCTGGGAGTTAACATTCAACATTATTATTGATATTTCTTTTTTCTTTCTTTTTTTTTTTGGAGAGGTTTGTGCTATAGGGCGCATGTGCTCGCCAGACAGACAGAGAGAGACATAGAGACAGAAAGCGAGAAATCACCCCCCGGGGGAGGGGGCGATGGTCATGCCGCAATCCCTTCTCCTCCATTCTCCTCTCTGGATCTTGGGCATGCACGCACATGCACCTGGCGTGAGTTCTAAGCCACCAGGTCCGGGACGCGAACTGCGTCAACTACGTGGGAGTCCAGCGACATAGCCATTACGCTAACTGCTGGTTCCCATATTATTGATATTTCTTGTCCTTAGTATTAGGTTGGTCATTTTCTTGGTTGCTTTTTGTTCTCTTATTTATATATGTGTCTTTCGTTTTCCTGGTAAAGTACTCCTTCAGAACTTCCTAAAGAACTGGTCTAGTGTTGGTAAATTCTTTCAGGTTTTGTTTATCTGAGAATGTTTTTATCTTTTCTTCTCATATGAAGGATAATCTTGCCAGATACAGTATTCTTGGATAAAACTGTTTTTCACTTAACACTTTGAATATATTTTCCCATTCTTTCCTTGCTTGCATTGTTTCTGATGAGAGATCCGATGGAGACCAGCAGTTGGCATAATGGCTATGTCGCTGGACTCCCATGTAGTCCATCACAGTTCAAGTCCTGGAGCCGGGGGCTCAA
>NW_006159616.1:10837112-10861130 GCF_000334495.1 Tupaia belangeri chinensis
TTTTTTTTTTTTTTTGGTTATTTTTTCTAGGTCAGAGGTTCTGTCTTCAACATGCAAGATTCAATCTTCTGTATGGACTAATCTGCTTTTAATATTTTCAAGGAAAAGTGGATTTTATATAAAAACCAGTGATAATCAGCTCAGTGGTTGGACTGAGAAGCTTCAAAGCACTTCCCAGAGCCGAATGTACACCGAAAAGGTCATGACCACCGAGTGGTGGTCCACTGCCAGTCTGATTCACTATAGCTTTCTGAATCCTGGAGACACCATTACATCTGAGAAGTACATTCAGCAAATTGGTGAGATGCACTGAAAACTGCAGTGCCTACAGCCAGCATCAGTCAATTAAAAGGGCCCAATTCTTCCCCATGACAACACTCAACTGCACATCACAGAACCAACACTTCAAAAGTTGAACAAAATGCGCTACGAAGTTTTGCCTCGTCCACCATATTCACCTGACCTCAGGCCAACTAACCACCACTTCTTCAAGCATCTTGACAATTTTTTACAGGGAAAATGCTTCCACAACCAGCAGGATACAGAAAATGCTTTCCAAGAGTGTGTCAATCCCAAAGCACAGATTTTTACAACTACAGGAGTAAACAAACTTATTTCCCATTGGCAAAAATGCATTGATTCTAATAATTCTTATTTTGATTAATAAAGATGTAATAATAAAAATATTATTATTTATTTAACTTTATTTGCTATTAGTGTTTTTTCTTTCATTTATTTATTTTTACATTTTTCCACAGTTACTTTACATAGCAAAACATTTTAGCTCATACTCCATAATTCTTGACAGTTTATAAACAACTTTCAAAATTTCAAAATACTGAATTTTAAAGGTAATGTTTGCTATTAGTGTTTAATTTGACCAGAGAGAGAGGGAAAGTGAGAAAGCAAGCCTCCAGTTCCAGGACTCAAGCTGTGTTAGGCCACGTAGAAGTCCAGTGCCTTAACCACCACACCATCTGCCAGCCCCAGTGCACAAATATTAACAGCACCGGTGCCTAGGAGGCTGAAAGCCACATGAGAGACCCAGTTCGGGTTCCCAGGTCAACCTGAACATGCCAGGCACGATTGTGTGCCTATAATCCCAGTTGACTGGAAGGATCACGACATAGTGAGACCCAATCAAAAATACTAGTCTCTGTCTCTTATAAAGAGGGAGGGAGAGACAGGACCTGCTGCAGCTGTCAGGGAGTATCTACAGTCTAGTGATTTAGCAAGTCCCCTGGGAGTCACGGGAGCACCCTCTTGGGGCCCTACCTCTATCCCCTATGCTGCTGGCACTTAGAGTTCCCTCTACCCACAATGGGCTGCACTGTGGCTGCCACCAGGCTCCAGCCAGCCCCGCTGGGTACTCGCACCTCCCTGGCTGAGCTGCAGCTGCACCAGGAGAGCTGAGTCATGGAAAAAGTTAGCTCTTCAGACTGCAGCTCACCTCTTCCATCAAGCCCACAAAGGCTTCTTTCAGTTTGGGGGGTGGAAGGAGGTTGTGGGGCCCTCCTCCCAAGCCTGGGATGTGAAATTTCAAACTTTACCCTGGAGTTAAGTTTCCCAACTCCTGCCCAAGGAAACAAGGGAGGAGGGAATACCAGCAGTGAAGGTTAAGGGACACATGGGAAGGGAAAAGGGAGGACGTCTCTCTGAAGCCAGGCCACAGGGCCCCTTGGGGCTGACCTGCTAAACTGTGCACCCCTGGTCCAGGGGCTCCTCACTGCCATCTACCCAAGAACTGGCAGGGGAGGATAAGAGAAGGCAACAACTCTTCTCTGGGAAGCTGATGCGGGGAGGCTCACAAAACCCACATCCCAAAGATCTGCCAGTAGAAAAAAGGCCACAGTCCATCTCCAGCCAAGCTGTGAAACTGCCAGCTCCTTTTGGGATTGCCTGACATGTTTCTTTTTTCTCTCATTTCTTCTCAAGTCTGATGGGGAACACCCTGTGTGGCCTTGGGGAAGTTGCATAGATACTGAACCTTTGTTTCCTCCTGCGTTCAAAGGGCACAGTGACAGCCACCTCTTCAGGCTGTTAAGGAAACGGAATGAGAGTATAGGTGAAGGCCAGGTACACTGAATATCCTTCCCCTTCATCCCTACGCTCCATCACAAACATGCATCCAAGGGAAATGGTCTGGCTGGACCCTGTGGTCAGCCACCTGGTCTGGATCTAAATAGGAGGGGTAGCTGGTTGGGGTTAACATGCTTCTCTCTTTATGAGTTGCTATCTCTGTGCTCAGTCTCTTCTGCCATAAGACAGCAAGGAGAGGGGGGCTATGATATTGCAAGCCCTTTTAGGCTTGGAGTGTTAACCTTAGGTAGGGAGAAAGGCCTGGAGAAAAAGTGTAGCTGCTTGTCAGGACTGTAGGAAGCTGGAGGCTGGACAGCTTGGAGCAGTGTCCCCTCTTGGCCACTAGGCGGCTTCGAGGATAACAGATGAGCAGAGACTGAGCATGTACCCTGTTCTGTCTTCAGACTTTCCCAGTTTTCTCATTCACAGGCCTGGCTGAACCCAACCACTGCTGGGTGGGAAGGGCCTGTTTTTCCCAGGCTGGAATTTCTTATTTGGGAAGAGACAGTCACTATGCTGGAGTCCTGCCTTCAGCTTCCCTAGGAGTCAGACGAAGGCAGTGGCCAATTCTTCAACCATCATGCTTTGGAGTTGTGGGGGTAGAGGGGTTGGAGGCTGGAGGGAGTAGCCACAATGGAGTCTTTGGCTGAGTCTCGCCCTCCACCTCTCCACTCCCCTCTTGCCAGAGTGGAGTGGGATATGAAGAGGAGCCAGGTCTGGATTCAGATCCCTCCCTCCTGCACTTCTAGGCTTGCTAACTTTCAAAATGGGATAACAATAGCCCCACTGTGAGGTCAGTGGAAGGATCAATGTCAGAATATAGGCCTCCATGTAGGATAGTTTCTCAACCATCCCGGCTTTGCCCAACCCTTTGCTCCCTTAGGCTCTTCAGTGGTAATGCAGACTTGTGAGTTTCCCAGGTCACCTAGAAGGTACATTCTCCAAGCCCTCCCCCAGGCATCCCCACAACTATAAGGTCTTTGCAGGTGAGAGAGAAATCCCCAGCCATGCCTCCTCCAGAATCAGTATTTCTCAAAGTGACTTTCTCACCCAGGCAGAGCTTTAAAAATACCAATTCCAGCACCAGCCCTGCTGAATCAGAATCTCTGGGGGTGAGGCCCAGAGTTCCCCGTCTGAACAAGTCCCACGCTGGAAACGGCTGCCCCAGATTACAGGGCAGCTCCTTGGCTCACTCTCCTCCAGTCCGGGGATGTTCAGGGGGCGGGAGGCAAGTCCCATCAGCACTTCTAACTGGAGCTGCTTTTCAGTGACTCACCTCCCAGACTTCCTGCAGCAGACAGCTCTGAAAAGCTGGTCCCACCCTTCTACAGGGGAGACATTCTCGTTGGGGAGGGCAGGAGGTCACAAGGTGGGTGCTCCTCCAGGGAAGCCCAGAGGCCGAAGGACTTGAGACGCTTGCCTGCACGGGGCACAGGTTTAGGACGTTTTGTTTACAGGCTTTTGTTATTAAGGAAATTGCTGTCAGTCAAGGTAATTCTAGCCCAGATGAGCAATAAATATGCTCCCAGCTAATCTTACAGGGATTTTATTGGCACCTGGGGCAGAGGTTCCTTTACTCTGCCCACCTCCTTCCCCTCAAAGCACAACCCTGCTCCCAGTGGCTCTCCCCAGCAACTTGAGCGACATGGATCAGACTTAGAAAGAACATTTTAAGATAGAAGATGTCCGGCAAAAGTGGGAAGTGGCTTCCTGATTCTACCTGGAGGCAGGGGAGGACCAAATGACCCTAAATAAAACCCCTGGAGACCAGGTTGGCCCAAGGTATGCAGAGGCTCCCCTGGGCTCGTCCCGCCTATTAAGGGTGGATCACCTGGCGAGCGGGCGCCCCAGTTCTGGGAGACCGCGGCCCAGGCAGGGAGGAATGTCTTGGAGAAGGATCCAGCTCGCGGGAGTTGGTTCCAGGGTGTTCGAGTTACAGCTGCGAGCCCTCAGGGGCACAAGCGGCAAGTCCCGGCTTGCCGAAAGGAGAGCCAGTCCCGGAGAGCGAGTCGCAGCGAGCCCGTGTGCGCGCCCAGGCGCGCGCCCCGCGACGGCGCAGGGGGGAGGGGAGGCCGCAACAGCCATTCAGAGGAACGGTAGTGAAGCCTCCCAACAACTTTAACTGTCAATCAGACTTAATGGGGTATTAAAAAAAATGGGGGGGGGGAGAGCCGCCCTCTCGCTCCGCACGGTGGCTGCCCCCGAAGCGAATGAATAAGTCCGGGCAGACCAGGGCGTCCGATCCACGCGCGCTCTGCACCCAGGCCCTCTCCAAGTTGGAAAGGACAAAAAGAAGGCAATAAATACTAAAAGGAGAGAGAGAGAGAGCCGGATCGAGCGGCAACTCCCAGCCTTTGCTGGAAGAAAGAGAGAGGGAGGGAGCCGGAGAGAGCGAGCGCGCGCGAGGGCGAGCCCAGCACGTAAAGAAACTGACACCCGGACCCCCCACTTCTCCTGCACGTTGCTGGCAATCAGATCGCGTTTAAGCAATTTCCTGAGCCCAAGAATAGCAATGAGTCGGGAGACTTTCGCAGGCTGAAATTGGGAGCTCCAAGCACTTTTACCCCCCCTTTTTTTTTTTTTTTCAGGAGAAGGGGTGCGTGGGGGGGGGGCTCTACAATTTGGAAGCGATTTTTTTTTATCTTGCACTTTGAAACTGGGACTGTAGCAGGGTGCGCGTGTGGTTAGTGCCTTTTTTTTTTTTTTTCCTTCCCTTGCCTAAACTCCTCTGTCAGTCTGTAAACATTACCTGAGAATTCCCCAGCCGAAACGGCTGCTGGGGCAAGAAACTTCTTGTTAGAACTTCCACCTCCTGCCTCCCCTCCACCCTTTACCGTCCCGACCTCCGAAGCGCTTTTTCTCCGGAGGATTTGTCTGTGTGTGTTTTTCCCCCTTTTTCTCACCCTGTGCTTTGCATTTGGGAAGAGGTGATTTCAAGAGTCGCCAGGTGGGACGCCTCTCTCCTTCTTATTCGGTTTATTTATTATTGTTTTGGGTTTTTTTATTATTATTATTCTTGTTTTGTTCAGTCCGGGGAGTTTCGCCCCCTGCCCGGCTCCGCGGCGCGGAGGATGGTGTGGAAATGGCTGGGCGCGTTGGTGGTGTTCCCTCTACAGATGATCTATCTGGTGGCAAAAGCAGCCGTCGGACTGGTGCTGCCCGCCAAGCTGCGGGACCTGTCGCGGGAGAACGTCCTCATCACCGGCGGCGGGAGAGGCATCGGGCGCCAGCTAGCTCGCGAGTTCGCAGAGCGCGGCGCCAGAAAGGTACCGGGCACTGCGCCTCCAGGGGGTGGGTGCTGAAGGCGGGAAGGACCACTGGGCGGGGTGCGCCCACCTGCTGCTGTTGCAGGATTCAGCTCCCGGGAGCCCATAGTCTCCGGCTACCCCATTCCCCAGCGCCACACTGAGTGCTGATCTAGTCGGTTTCACCTTGTAAATTTCCCGGGCACAGGACTGTCTTTTTTGGCAGGTCCGGAGCCGATCCGCTCCTTCGGGATCCGTGGCTGGCTGAATATTCTTCCCCACCCCGAAACTTAGGAGACCCACCCGTTTCCCACAGTCCTCCCTCCCAAAGGAAGATCTTGTGCCCCCCCACCCCCACCTCGCCTTCTTGCCCTTTTTTACCGCCACCCTGAGTGAGTGCAGGGTGTGTGCGCCCCTTGGTAGAGCTGGGAGCTGCCTGCCAGCTGGTGGCTGGCGCTTCTTATTTTCCTTGGCAACCCGCTTCCCAGCCCCAACGTGGACAGCTGCAGGTCTGAGGACCCGAGGAGAGGGGGGCCTTTGGCCTGGGTTTGAAAAGAGGTCTAACCTGGCAAACAAGCACTCTGGCAGCCTAGGTGTTTGGAGGGCAGAAAGGAGAACAGGGGTAACCTGCAGTCCATAAAGGGCCCTTGCCATCACCTTCAACACTCTCTCCTTCCTCTCCGAATATAGCCCCCGAGGAGATCGGTCCCCATGAAAGTTGGGAGGTGGCTCTGTGTGGAGGGTCCTACCCACCAGGCACTGCCTGTAACTTCTTGGTGGTGCCAGCATCTCTTGCTCCAGGTTTTGGAAACCTGGTGCTGGGAGAGTGGAGAGACTGAGCCAGCTGTCACCCAGCTCCCAACTCTGGCCAGGCTGACTCACCCGGTGACAACAGCAATCCAGAGAGGGATTTGAGGCCAGCAGGCCAGGCTGTCTCCAGCCGGCCCTGTGAAGAGGAAGAGTGAAAACAGGGAATTAGCTTGAAACTTAAACTGTTGTGAACGAGGGGGGTGAAAGGGCCGGCAAAGCCAGCTGATCTGACATGGAGCCACATACCTTGGGGATTAAGTAAATATGTACTGTAGAAAACCAAACCTGCATGTAATTCCAGGTTGCTTTTGTTTTGTTAAATACTGCCCTGAGATTTACAATTCCTCTGGGGTGGCTCTGAGGGGACTGAACTTTGGAGCCAAACTATCAGCCCAAACTGATTGCCCATTAACTCTTCCCTAGCTGGTATGGCTGGGCTGTTGCACCAGCTGAGCTTGGGGGGGGGTGGGGTGTCAGCCCTCCAGGACGCCCACTTCTCCTTGGGTGGTTTGGACAGCTGTTTGCCCTTGCCCTCGGAAGGGGAGTTCGGAAGTGTTTTTAACCCTTAGACACACCGAATAAGGGGAAGTAAGAGTTGTTCTCAGCAGTTTCCTTTCCTTGCAGTGATGCCTCATTAGAAGGCTCTTAAAGCCCTTTGTGGAGCGGGATCAGTTGGACACATGAGGGTGTCCTTGGGGAAGAGATGTGAGATTTGGGACAATTGCGTGCGATTGTCATTCCTCAGCTGTCTGCATCCCACAGAGGCTTTCTTCGGAATCTTCCAGCTGGCCCAAGTCCTGGGTCTCTTTTCCTGCTCTTGTAACTGACTGCAGTAGGCACATGAGGAACTCTTAGTCAATCTGGAAAAACTTGACTGACTATAAACAATCCCAAATTGAAAGAAATGCATGGCACTGGGGGGTGTGTATAATAGCACGGAGTGGAGCCAGCAAGTTCATGCCCTGGGAACCACAGCCCCACCAATTTGGAATGGGCTTCTTCTTCCAGGGAAGAAACCCAAGGCCAGTTAGAAAAATGTCTTAAATTGGTGTCAGTCACCAAAGAGGGGACCCACAGGGGCCTGTGAAACTGCGTGGGGTTCAGTCACTGGGCCAGTCCAGATGACCAAGGGTGCTCCCTGTAATTCATAATTATCTGACCAATTACTGCAGCTACTTTTTAATGAGCCTTCTGCCTGCTGCCACGGTGGTGAATTTGAAATCTTGAAGCTCCTGGTCTGAGTCTATCTGGGCCCAGTAGAGGACTTTGAGACAACTCACAGAGCCAAGAGTGTTTGGGGCCCAGGGGACTTGGGGACAAAGGGCCAAGTGTTACAGGGGTGGGGAATTTACAGGAGCTGAGTGGTTAGGAACAGGGTGTGTAGAGTGGACTTGGGGCAGGGGCGGGGGAAGGGGGTGTCCAGGAGCGTCTAAGAGATCTGGGAGGGTTAGGAAGGACCTGGCCACCCGCAGCCTGCGGCATTAGGCAGGCGGCAGTGTGGGACCGTGGCTGACTCCCCTTCTCCCTTGGTAGAAGCTGAGGCTGCATCAGAGCTCTGTCTGGATCCTGGTGGGATTAGATCTGGAGGGGAAGGGCCCCAAAAGAGAAAGGAATGGCATCAGTGTGTCTGCAAACAGCTGACTGTCCAGAAGATTTTCTTTTATTTTTAGGGGGCAGGGAAAGGGAGGTGACAACCCAGTTTCCCATAATGACCTTGAGTTAAATAGGATTTGGCAGTTTGTGTGGGTGGTAGAAAGCCTTTAGCTGCAAAGGTGACCCAAATGACAGTTTATCTTAAAGGGACACAAGGACTCCAAGAGTTTAGAATTTCCTAATCAGGAGACCACCCTCTTTACCCACAATGTACTGAGGTTGAGGCAAGGCCAGTCAAGGTTGGGGTTTCCGGGGCTAAGACCCTTGCTGAGATATTCCCTACTACGTTCTTTTTTTGGTTTCTATACCCTCTTGGAATGTTCCCCATGAAATCGGTCATGAAGCTTAGGCCCATTTCCCCTCCCCACAAAGGCTCCTGGCTACATACTCAGCTGGCCCCATCTCTGGTCTTTGAGTTTGATGTGGTGTGAGAAAGAGCCCGAGAGGGGAAGTTGACAGTTGCCAAGTATTTGCAGTGGCTGTTCCAGCCTTTAGTACAGTATTGGGCAAGGAACTAGACTAGAACCCGAGACCATGCTGCAGGCAGGCCTCTAGGGACAGTGGCAGAAGTAATGCAACTGGACCCACATGAGAAGGTCCTTGGTTCATATCCTGAGACCTCCCTGTGCACACTGAGTGTGTGAGCCTGCCCATGATCTAGCTAAAGTGGATCATGGCTTAAAGACCCTTTGAGAGTGCAGGCCCTCTCTCCTGTCTCTTTCTCTCATGGAAGAAATAAACCAATTACATTTAAACGTTTAAATGAATTAAGACAACAACAATTGACCTGGGAGAGAGAAGTGGCCCATCCTCACACTGGATGAGTCTGGTTCAGGAAGATAAGCTACCTGTCCTGTATGTGGTATCTAGAAGTCTTTCGGCTTGGTGCGTCTGGTCCCTGGGCTCGAACAATGGGCCCTATAATTCAGGCTGCCTCATGAATAGACAAGTACCTCTGTCTGACTTCCCTTGGGGAACAAAGTGTCCACAGCTGGAAATATGTGCCCCACAGCTTCATTTTCCAAAACAGGAGGTCAGCAACTGGGTTCATATCGCTGGAAAAGTCACCACCTGCTCCGGGTCACAGCCAGGAAGCATACCTATACAATGAGAGGGGAAAAAATGATCCCTCAGGTCCTGCCATGCTCTCAAGTTCTCCTACTGTGCCAGTCACCACAGGAAAGCAATGGATTACCAAGTTCCCTGAGTTGGGCACAGGAGAGGTGGGTGGAAAACAAACATTTGTCCTCATTACTGATTAGCTCGGCCTTCCTTGCTGGTCATCAGATCCCAGCGAATAAAAATGTTAGTTTTCCCCTATAATTTTCAGGGGATTGAGGGACTTCAGTTCCCTAACTAGCACATCAAGTAAAATTTCTTGTTTTTTATTTGTTTGTTTGATCTTAAAATCACCAAATTTTCTATTTGGGCTTTTGAGAATCCTTCCTAGATCTAGTAATACTGAAAACTAAGTGTACAAGTCCCATGTTGGGTCTGCTTAGCTCTTCTGCGTCTTCATCGTCATCTTTCACATTAGTTAGTTATGAATCACCATGAGAGAGAGACAGGCAGGCAGTCCCCCAGCAGGGTCCTCATATGCCATCCCAAGTCTCAACCAGCTGGGAGCAGGAACAAGAGTATTGAGGACAGTCATGAGATGCAAACCCAGGACCTTCTCGTGTGGGTTCACTTGCATTACCCCTGCACCACTGCCTGCCTCACCTCCTGGTGACTGTTGTTTGGACTTCAAGCTCTTCTGAACTTTCATTGTTTTGGACCCAAGTGCATTTGTTTACGACTGCGCAGGGCCCTTCTGACCTCGCTATCATTATGCTTAGCTATTTCCATCCTATGATCTGCGAGGCCCTCCACCTGAAGAAGATGCTCTCAGCTGTATTTATGAGGAAGCATTCGTTCTACCCAGGAAAGGGGTCTGGTTGTCACAGTCACTGCCACCATCATCAAAACCCTCCAGAGGTTTGAGTAGCAGTGCAGGGAGGTTCCAGACCCAACATTCTCGCTTATCCTTGGACAAAAGCCTAACCACACCTAGAATGTCAGTTGTTGCCTTCAGGAGACACAATCTAAAAATACAGCAAGTCTATAATATCTGTGAAAGGAAACATTTTGGGCATATTTTTAGATGAACCATGGAGATCAGACAACAGTTGAAGCCAGATGAAAATGAGAGAAACAAATCTACTGAGACACTAGCATGCTCAAATGTGTGGTCATTTGTGGATACTCCTTAAAATGAGTGCGATATTAGAGTTCTGAACACGGGTGTGTGCCAAGATTCTCAGCCAGAATGCCAAAATATCAGGACAAGCAAGTAAACGAAGGATTGGTGAGAACTCACTCATTCATTTGCTTATTCACGTCCACAAATTTACTGAGCACCTATGTGCCAGGCACTGTCCTAGGCACAGGGGAGACTGCAAGGATCAAAGCAGACACAGATCATCACCCAATCACCACCCCTATAGAGCTGACACTTTAGTGAGGAATGTAGACATACTAAATAAGATGAATAAAACAGTGTGTCAGATCGTAGTAGGCGCTGAGGAGAGAAAAATGAAGCAAGAACAGATTTGGGCAGGACTGGCATTATAGACGGGGCTGCAAGAAAGGCCACGCTGAGAAGGGGCTATTGAGGAAAAAGCTGAGCGAAGTGAGGGCACAGAGGGAGGGGAGGAGGTGGTGTTTTGGGGAGAGGGAAGAGCAAGGGCCCAGAGGAGACACTATGTCTGGGTATTTGGAGGACCATGAGACAGCCAGGCTAGAGCAGGTGTGATTCTCTAGTGGTACGTGGTGTTCATGGAGTGATGACTGTCTTCAGACTGAAAAAGCCCCTAATGCTTTGAAAGGGTGAGTTAACTCCAACAAGATGACTTTTAATGACAATTTTTAAAAAAAGTTTATAGCACCACCACTCCCTCCCAAAAAGTCAACTGTATTGGTGTCTAGCATAAAGATGCATTTCTGCTCCACTTTGTCGAAAGACTCTGGAGCATTGTGGTCACTATCAGTCAACACTTTGAGAGGGTCCTTGAGCTATTGGAGGGAGTCCAGGGAGCAACTCAGGAAGACAGGACAAGAAGCTATGGCTGGGGTTGGTTGGCAGATTCATGAGAGTTTAGTTGACTCCTCAAGAGGCAGGAGACAGTATCTATTGCTTTCCAATACAGCAGAGGCATGGGACCTGTTCCAGGTGGTTCTGGAGGGCTACACACAGTCTGTGTGTAGGCCTTAGCCCTGCGGACCTGGGTCCTGCAACAGCACCACCATTCTGCCCTTTGGAGCTTTCTGCAAATGAAGAGGCTGCTCTTTAAACAAGTGGGTGTAGGAATTCCCGCATTAGAGGAGGGCAGGTTCTAAACACCTCTTTGGTGTGACGTCAACATGTCCTTTAGCAGTTTTTTCATTCCTTTGAACAGCTTTTCAGGGTGCTGGAGAGTGGGGAGCAGCTGGGAGAATGCAAGGCAGGCTTAAATCATATCCTGTGCTCTGAACATCAGTGCTTAGACACTCATAGCTCCAGAAATGGATCCTGATGACTTCTCTGAACTCCTAATAATATGCCAAACTGTGGCAGGGTTTATGTCTGGTGCCCAGCATGACTATGGTACTAAACATGACTGTGGTCTTCCATGTGGCCATAGTGCTCCATGTGGCTGTAATTCTCTATATGGCTGTGGTTCTCTATATGGCTGTGGCACTCTGTGACCATGGTCCTCCATGTGGCTGTGGTGCTCTGTGTGATACAATACTGTAATATAATGTACTCTACATTATGTGATACTATATGTGACCATGGTCCTCCATTTAGTCATGGTCCTCTGTGTGATGCAATACGTTAATATAGTGTGGTCTACACTATGTGATACTGTACGTGGCCGTGGTCCTCCACATGGCTGTGGTGCTCCGTGTAATGCAATACTGCAATGTAGTGTACTCTACATTATGTAATACTGTACATGGCCTGTGGTCCTACATGTGTCCGTGGCCCTGTATATGATGCGATACTGTAATATAGTGTAATCTACAGTATGTGATACTATATGGTACTCCATGTAGCTGTGGTCCTCTGTGTAATACAATATTGTAATATAGTGGTACTCCATGTAATATAGTGTACTCTACATTATGTGACACTGTGTGTGGCTGTGTTCCTCCACGTGGCCGTGGTGCTCCGTGTGATGCAATGTTGTAATACAGTGTACTCTACATTATGTGACACTGTGTGTGGCCGTGTTCCTCCACGTGGCCATGGTGCTCCATGTGATGCAATGCTGTAATATAGTGTACTCTACATTATGTGACACTGTGTGTGGCTGTGTTTCTCCACGTGGCCGTGGTGCTCCATGTGATGCAATGTAGTAATATAGTGTTACTCTACATTGTGTGACATTGTGTGTGGCCGTGTTCCTCCACGTGGCCGTGGTGCTCCGTGTGATGCAATGTTGTAATACAGTGTACTCTCCATTATACTCTACATTGTGTGACATTGTGTGTGGCCGTGTTCCTCCACGTGGCCGTGGTGCTCCGTGTGATGCAATGTTGTAATACAGTGTACTCTACATTATGTGACACTGTGTGTGGCCGTGTTCCTCCACGTGGCCGTGGTGCTCTGTGTGATGCAATGTTGTAATATAGTGTTACTCTACACTATGCGACACTGTGTGTGGCCGTGTTTCTCCACGTGGCCGTGGTGCTCTGTGTGATGCAATGTTGTAATACAGTGTACTCTCCATTATGTGACACTGTGTGTGGCTGTGTTCCTCCACGTGGCCGTGGTGCTCTGTGTGATGCAATGTTGTAATACAGTGTACTCTCCATTATGTGACACTGTGTGTGGCTGTGTTCCTCCACGTGGCCGTGGTGCTCTGTGTGATGCAATGTTGTAATACAGTGTACTCTCCATTATGTGACACTGTGTGTGGCTGTGTTCCTCCACGTGGCCGTGGTGCTCTGTGTGATGCAATGTTGTAATACAGTGTACTCTCCATTATGTGACACTGTGTGTGGCTGTGTTCCTCCACGTGGCCGTGGTGCTCTGTGTGATGCAATGTTGTAATACAGTGTACTCTCCATTATGTGACACTGTGTGTGGCTGTGTTCCTCCACGTGGCCGTGGTGCTCTGTGTGATGCAATGTTGTAATACAGTGTACTCTCCATTATGTGACACTGTGTGTGGCTGTGTTCCTCCACGTGGCCGTGGTGCTCTGTGTGATGCAATGTTGTAATACAGTGTACTCTCCATTATGTGACACTGTGTGTGGCTGTGTTCCTCCACGTGGCCGTGGTGCTCTGTGTGATGCAATGTTGTAATACAGTGTACTCTCCATTATGTGACACTGTGTGTGGCTGTGTTCCTCCACGTGGCCGTGGTGCTCTGTGTGATGCAATGTTGTAATATAGTGTACTCTACACTATGTGACACTGTGTGTGGCCATGGCACACTACATGATGGCAGTCCTGTACATGACCTAGCACCTGCATGACGGTACAGTGCTTTTTCACCTACATCGTGTTGCTCGACCTTCTCGACCACGCTCAGAGGCAGGGGTGATCAGCAGCCCATTTCAGAGATGCAGGTGAAATAAGGCATTGAGGGTACTTTCCTGGAGGAGACTTTGAACACGTTTCCATGCCTCAAAATTAGAACTTTTCCCACAGTGACAGATAATCTCAGCCTGGTCCGGCCTACGCCAGGGTTGTAAAGAGGTCAAGAGACAAATGGTTAAATAGCAGGCCTAGTTCACAGAGGGATCTGGAGAGAGGTCTGATAAGCAGTCAGTGAATCAACAGGAGGCAGGCAGGGATGTAGTTAAGTCAACTTTTACCAAATATTTTGTAGAATTGGGTAGCAGTATTTGCATACATACAATGACTGGGATACTTGCCAGAGGATTAAGGTAGTCATTGATTATCAGGGTTTATTTTAAAGAGTTAACCACATTGCACAGTTGAGTTTCTTTCATTTGCCAGTCAGTGTAGCATTTTAAATATACAGGACCTAGCTGTTGAGAGATGAGCAGGGAGTTCTCTCCAACTAAATCTGAGGTTTAGCTGCATTCTTAGTAGAGAAGGGAAAGATGACTTTGTAAAAAGACCACCAGCAGGTGGCATGGTGGTTGGGGCATTATATTCCCACATGGCCAAGACTTTCCTTTTGTAAGAGAAGTCTTAGAAGACTTTCTGAAGGAGGTGACAACTCAGAGGATAGCAGTCTTAATCTTTCATTGGTTGCAGAACCCTTCAAAAATCTAAAGAAAGTATGAACCCTGTCCCAAGAACTATGTACAGCAATACACATTTTTATACCTTGAAGGGCCCTATGCCCCCAGATGCCTATCCTAGACACTAGGTTAAGGAGGCTTGATCTGGGGCCAGCAGGTGGCATAGAGGTTAAAGGCACTGGACTCCCGCATGGCCAAGAGCAGTTAAGTCCCAGACCTGGCAGCTTGCTTTCTCACTTCCTCTCTTTCTCTCTCTCTCTTTCCGAACATCCTTCTCTCTATCCCTCTCTCTTTCTCTCTCTATGTCTCTTTCTGGTGAGTGCACATGCCCTATAGCAAATTTAAAAATAATAATAATAAATAAAATTAAATAACAATTCTGAAACTTTTTTTTTTTTTTTAAAGAAGGCTCGAACTAGATTCAGTCAAAACCCTTCTAAGTCCTCCAGGCTCAGCTGCAGATTCAGGACCAGCACCTATGTCAGAGGCAGGAGACACTCTGGAGGCCCGTGACCCAGAAGCCAGAACCATAAGCACCACACCACAAATCTGCACTGTTCATTGGCGTTTGGCCCTGGCTCTCAGTCACAGGCCAGATTGTCCCCTGAAAAGAAAATTCAAGGGCACATTCCTGAAAGCAGAGATGACCAATGGAGTGAGAGAAGTCTGGGCCCAGGGCCTTTGATTCCCTTTCCAGTGGCCTTGCAGATCAGTGAAGCCTCTGACCACTGTGCCCACATCCGATTCGAATGCTCTCCTGGGTAACTGTCTCCAGGTGTTTATCCCACTTCTGCCGACCTCTGGGCCCTGATTGACCAAGGCAGCCTCAACACTAAGTGAGGTTCTAGGACTGAGTTTTAAATCTCTTTCAGAAGGCCAGCAGGTGGCATGGTGGTTGGGGCATTATATTCCCACATGGCCAAGTTCTGGACCTGGTGACTTGCTTTCTCACTTTTCCTTTCTCTCTCTCTGGTCAAATTAAAAAATAATAACAAATAAAATTAAATAAGTCATTCTTTAAAAAAAAAAAACTCTGAGTTCCAGAGCACCCCAGGGCCTCCAAAAGGTGGGGCCAAGTGGGAGGAGGAGCTGGTAGGGTTCTGAAGGACCCCACCTCCATTTAACTCGATCAGTTTCACTTCTGCTTTGTAGCTTAAAATTCCATGGAAGATTTTCTTGTGCATTCTGGAAGAGTGCCAGGGCTTTAAAGAGAAGGAAAAGTAAGGCCTGAGAGTAACTGTTCTAGGAAATCACTCAGCATGCTGCACTCCCCACTTGACCTTTATGTGGCATGGCCGAATTTTGTCCTGTTGACATCTCAACCTTTGACCCTCTATTCCAAGGTGATGTCAGTTGTGGACTGAAATGCCCTCCGCCAGCTTGGGCCCTTGCCCCTTAAGAAAGGACCCCTACTGCCACCCCCGCCTTGCTCAGCCTTCAGTCATGGCCTGTGCTCCACCACTGGGAGTCCCCAGTCTAGAAGCCCTAAGTGCTCAGCTGGGGCTGAGACAGCTCTTCAAAGGGATAAGCCCAACTTGAGCTACCAGGAAACGCAGGCTTTTGCCTGTCCCTCTGTGCCTCAAAAGCACCCAGCCCCAGGTTAGTGTGACCTGGCACCCCAGCCCCACAGTGTCACCCCAGGTGGCCAAGGTCTTCTTGCTGCTTAGAAACTTCATGCATGTCATCATGCTAGCCAGGGCTGCCGGAAACCAGCTCTTAGCCCCATAGACCCTAGAAGGGCTCCCAGTGACCTGCTGTGTGACCTGGGGCAAGTGACTCACTTTCTGGGCTTTGGTTCCCTCATCTGAAAAGTGAAGATGTGAAGGTTGGTGAAACACCTATACACACCACCTCGTTCACTATGAGAGTGTTCGTGAGAGATGAGAGATGACCGCCCCCTCCGCCAGGGCAGAGACATGGGGGAGGTGGGGAAGACGGTGGATGCCCCCAGCCTCAGCTCTGTGCCTTTCGCATACTGGCCCAGATGCTCTGCTGGGCACAAGGGGTGAAAGGCAAGGAACCTGCTGGCCTGACCGCGCTGGTTCTGGGATTCCCCTGGAAGGGGAGATTCTGCCCACGCAACAGAAACACTTGGGGAATTTTAGCTCTTGACTCTTTTTAGAAGTCTGCGGGAGGGCATCACTCTCCCCACAGGGAGGGCTTTGGGCCTGTCTTCTCTTCCACTCAAGACCTTAGCCTTGTGGAGCCGCCCAGTGACAACAGCCCGTTTCTTCATTAGCAGGGGCTGGTCCAAGGCAGGCCGTTCTGCGGTGAGGGGCTGAGACTGGAGAAATTGTTCAGAGGCCTGGCTTCCACTCAGTCCCAGCTGCCCAAACCCCCCATACTGGCCCAGCTTCACCTACAGGGAATTAATCCTCTTCATCTGTGTGTCCAGGTAGCTCCATTGGTTGGGGGTGGGCTATAGTGAGGCCAAGCCATGAGTTTCCATGGCAACTCACCACACTTTGTGGTCACTTGTTGCTGTGTCTCTTTTGCTACAGATTGTGACATCCGTGAGAGCAGGTGGCATGTCCCCCTTACTCATCAGGTATTTCAGCCCCTGGCTCAGTATCAGGCACACAGTAAATGTCTGTTGCCTGAATGACACGTGACCGAGCAGGACACAGCTGATACTAACCTTCATGTCTGCTCAATGCCAGTGTTCACTGAGCACCTGCTATGTGCCATGGACCGTTCTAAAGCACTTCACTTGTAACAAGGCCATCTACTTCCCAACAGTGACCTTCCCACGTGAGTACTGTTTCATCCCTTCTCACTGACCAACACTTGAGGATCAGTGACTTACTGTCACATAGCTTGTGAGTGACCCAGTCAGACCGAAACCCAGGGCAGCTGCACTTAGCCAATTAATCATCCCATAGAAGAGACCACACTGAGAGCTCCTAGGGGAGTCTGCAGCAGGGCCATTAGCACCCCAGGAGTCTAACTGGCTCAAGCAGTGTGACATAGCCCTCCTGATGGGAGTTGGCTTATTGGCTACAGACCAGAAAGAACCAGGGCAGAGCTAAGTCCATGCGTGGCTCCAGGGCCCGACACTGTCCGGGGCCATCCCCTGCTTCCTTCTACTCCTCTCACCTCAGGCTGTCTTCTGTCATACCCGCCCTGTTCTGCAACTCAGATCCCCCAGCTCCACTCAGCTGGGCGGTGGGGTCCTCTGCCCAGCAGTTCCGGAGGGCACATCTCTCCTGCCTCCCCTGACAGTGACTGGGTGAGCCTGAGCCAGTCACTGGACATGGTGTGCTGATTGCTTGGCCATCTGTGGGCCCCAGGCTGCTCTCTGAGCCAGAGGTATACCAGACCAGGTAAACCATCAGGTTAGGGAATGGAGAGGTGGACAGAAGAAACTGGGGTGACCAGAAGCAGGGGGTCAGGTACGCATCAAAGTGTTCTTACAGAAGGACAACATCTTGTTTTCAGTCATCCCAAGCAAAGAACTGCCTGTACCGGCCAGACCTCCAGGTCTAGCCCTGCAGGCCTTATCCTGTCATTTGTTGACACTCAAGGGCAACACCAATGTTTTCAAGGTTGAGTTAAAAACCTTTCTGTCCTCAGGGAGTTTGTAGTTCAAAGACAAAATGCATAGTGACCAAAGTAGTCCCACAGGTTTGGGGGGTTCTTTTGAACTGTTCTAGAAGAGTTAAGGACACTGATGTGAGAGAAAAGGCAGCCCCTTTGCTGGATCCCAGTTCCTGGGGCTATTTCCATGGACACAAGAGGCCAGCTCTCCCTCCCCTCCATCTGCAGCCCAGTGAGCGGGACACAGCTGACCTGGGCTTTCAGAGGTGGAAAGGTGTCTCCCGGGTCTTTCTGAGCTCCCAGGGCCAGCATGCTGTGGCCTCTCAGGCCAGCAGCAGGTCATCATGGGGGCTGGGGCCAGTGTGACCACAAAGGGCAGCATGACCCTAATGCAGGCGGGCAGCCCGGACAGACACACCCACGTGGAGCCCGTCCACCCTTGGCTCTGCATCCCATGTCCTCACATCCCAGTTGACAAGCAGCGGGAGTCTGACCTGGCCTCTCTGGTACACTTCCCTGTGAACACACAGCAGGGGAGGCCAGACTCCTTCAGCAATGGTGAGGCATGGGGCCAGCGTGGGCTGGAGATACAGTGTACCCTCCCAGGGTTCGAACCTCCTCAACCAACAGATCCAACACCACAGCTTGGGGTTGTCTCCTGAGTCTTCGACTCAGTGGAAGTATGTGTGTGTGTACGTGCACATGCGTATGTGTTTCCACACGCCACATGCAGTGTTTTCCTTCTCACAGAGCTAATATGTTGGGTTGTCAGGAAAGCCATGATGCGTTTTCATATAGGAAAACATAGAAAAATAAGTCACGACTTTCCTGACAACCTAATAGCGTACCAACTTGGATTTTGAGCTCAGGCGTGAGATATACCAAAGTTCACATGCTAGCTCTTTGGTCCTTTTGCTGTGTGACCCTGGGCAAGTTACTTTGCCACTCCGTGCCCCAGTTTCTTCACTGTCGAATGAAGATTAAATTATATAATGAATGTCTCTAAAACCTTTAGCACAAAATGAGTGCTCAGTAAGTGTTGGCCAGGATGGGGAAGCCATGACTGTATGTAACCGACCACCTCCGCGCCTCGCCTATGCCTTCTTCTTCCAGACAGAAGCAGTTGGTTTTGTTTTAAGTGAGGCTGTTAGGTTGGGATGGAGAGGGGATCTGTGCCATCGAAGGACCAGATGTGGGTTTTGACCCCAGCTCTTCAGGCTGGAAGCCTTGGACAAGTCCCTTGACGTGAATTTCACATTTCCGCTATTCAAATGACCACAAACTCAGGGGCTCAAAGCAGCACACACTTACCCTCTTGCAGTTCCGGAAGTCAGCAGTCCCATGTGGGCCTCGTGGGTGTTGGGACTGTGCTCCTCCTGGAGGCTCAGGGATGAGACATTCCCTCGCCCTTTCCAGTGTCTAGAGGCCACATCCTTTCCTTGGTTCCCCGCCCCTCCACAGTCTTTGAAGCCGGCCATGCTGCATCATGCCGACCTTTTACCCATAGTCCCAGTTCTTTTGACTGTCACACCTTTCCCATCCATTTTTATTTTTTATTTTTAAAACGATTTTTTAATTTAATGTATTAATTTTTTAGAGATTTTTGCTATAGGGCATGTGCACTCACCAGAAAGACAGAGAAGCAGAAAGTGAGAAACTACCCCCCAGATTGGCCACACCGCAATCCCTTCTCCATTCTCCTCTCAGGATCTTGGGCACACACGCACACGTGCTTGGCGTGAGTTTAAACCACCGGGTCCGCGACTCGAACTGCAGTCCACTACATGGGAGTCCAGCAACATAGCCATTACGCTATCTGCTGGTCCCAATTATTATTATATTTTTAAATTTGCTGTAGGGAATGTGTGCTCACCAGAGAGAGACACGCAGAGTGCAGGAAAGTAAGAAAGCAAGCCACCAAGTCCGGGACTTGAACTGTGGTTGGCTAGCCAACCGCCTCAACCACATCACCTGCTGGCCCCTCCTGTCCTTTTTTAAGGCCCTTTATGATTACACTGGGCCCACAAGGGTAATCCCTGATAATCTCCTTTAAAGCCAGACGATTAGCAAATTGAATTCCATCTGCAGCCTGAATGCCCCTTTCCCATGTGGAATTCCACATCCATCCACAGGTTCTGTGCCCGGGATATGGGCATCTTGGGGGTGGGGTGCATTACTTTGCTAGTCACATTCTCTGAGCCTCAGTTTTCTACTCTGTAAAGAGCCAGTATTAATTCCCACCTCCCAGGCATGTTGGAGGGATTCTATGAGATCATCGAGCATGCTAGGAAGTGATCAGAAAATGTCACTTGGGTGGCATGGTGGTTAAGGCGCTGGATTCCCACATGGCTAGCCATGGTTCTAATCCTGGACCTGACGCTTGCTTTTTCACTTTCCTTCTCTCTCTCTCTCTCTGTCTCTCCCTGATAAGCATGCATGCCCTGTAACAAATTAAAAGATAATAAGGGGCCAGCAGGTGGCATGGTGGTTAAGGACGCTGGACTCCCACATGGGCGACTATGGTTCAAGTTCTGGACCTGGCGGCTTGCTTTCTCACTTTCCTTCTCTCTCTCTCTCTCTCTCTTACTCTTTCTTACTCTTTCTTTCTCTGGTCAAATTAAATAAATAAATAAATAAAGTTAAATAAAAGAATTCTCAACTAATAATAATGGTAAATAAAAATTAAATAATTCTTTTTTTTTTTTTGAGAGGTTTTCGCTATAGGGCGTGTGCGCTCGCCAGACAGAGAGAGACAGAGAGACAGAAAGCAAGAAATCAACCCCCAGGGGGGCTGGCCACGCTGCAATCCCTTCTCCTCCGTTCTCCTTTCAGGATCTTGGGCACGCACGCACATGCACCCGGCGTGAGTTTTAAGCCACCCGGTCCAGGACGCAAACCACGGTCGACTATGTGGGAGTCCAGCGACATAGCCATTACGCTAACTGCTGGTCCCAAATTAAATAATTCTGATAAGAAAAGAAAATGTTGCTTGGGTCTATGTTGAGCACTGGCTAACAAAAGCTCTGCTCCAGGTGCCACAGAGTTACCAGGGGTGGAAGATGTCACAGTCCCAGCTGTTGAGTGGCTGGCAACACAGCTGGGGCCACAGGGTGTCACCTGGAAGGGTTTGCCCTTGGAGAGCAACAGAAACTGGGGACATCACTGTACCCCATGGTGGACACATCCCACAGGGCTTCCTGCAGGGGTAAACTGGACCCGCGGGAAGGGCATTGGGGAAGCTCTCCTAGGTCACAAGGACCACTTAGGCAGTGCTCAAATATGACAAGGGGAAAATACGGATGGGCTCTGGGATTCATCTTGTGTCTAGCTTGGGATGTGGTCGAGTAGCCCACAATGACACCGGTGGATGAGTGTTTCGACGAGGCAGACCATGGCAGGTGGAAGGCCATGAGCATAGACTGGGGCCTTCCAAACCACTGACACCATTGTTCATAAAGTACTTGCTGTGTGCTGAGCAATTTGATTTGTTCTCAGAGCAATTGTATGACGTAAGAACTAGACTGTTCCCCTTTTTAAAGATGAGAACAATCAGGGCTCAGAGAGGTTCAGTATTTGCCTAAGGTCACACAGCATACGTAGCCATAGGATTCAAATGCATACAGTCTGGCTCCTGGGAAAGAAGGATAGGATCTAAGATGAGACACAAAAATGAGAGATGAGAAAGTTTGGTTCCTGTGGAGAACCGGAGAGAGCGACTGGTTTGGCCAGAACAGAAGTGGGTATGGGGAGAGATGGCCACACCTCACAGAGCTTAGTGCTTGTGGGGTGGAGTTTGACCTTGATTGGAAGAGCAGAAGGGAGCCATTGAAGGCTTTCTATAGATACACGGCAAGTCCAGGTAACCGGAAGGGGAGGGGAGATGATTTTCCAACCACCTTCTCTGATGCTGGCGGGTTGGGATGCTCTCTACAGGGCACTTTCGGCAGGGCTGCTGCTGAGGCAAACCATCTCCCGGGCCCTTGTGAGCCAAGGCCTGGAGAATTTGCTTCCTGGCCTCTGCAGGATGTGTTGACCCAGCCATTTCCCCTTGCAATGTCCTGCTTCTCCTGAATCCCCCAGTACTCCCAGCCCAGATCCACAAGCTGATAGCAGGACGCCAGGCAGCCAGCAGGGTCAACTCCATGGCAGTTGACCTTTGTCCCAGCAGAGATTAAACGGATTCCTAATGAATAGCCTGTAGGATAGGTACCTTGGCACAGCTTGTAAGTAATTTAAGGCTTGTCCTCAGAGGCCAGTCCATAAATTATGCTTAATTAGCTGAAGGTCACCAGGACACACTAGCCCTGGTGTTCCCGGGCACGGAGACCTCTGGATTCCATGTTGCAGTGTGAAGGAGAGGCCGAGCTTCTCCGTTAAACACTGCCTTTCCTTTTGCAAGGCAACAGCTGTTTTCTCACCTTTGCCAGCACCTCCCAGAAGTACTACCACCCAGGGTTGGAGTCCCAGCCAAGCCACTTCCTGGCTGTATCCCTGATGGACATTTACACTTCTGGGGGCCTCAGTGACCCATCTCTAAGATGGGCCAATAGTCCAGGTCCACAGCCCCTTATATAAAACCCTTGCCACCACTCACGTTTCAGAGTTTGGATAGGACTTAGGGATGTGCCATGGCACATAGGCCACTTACCTAATGATGCGCGCTAAGTCTGTGGGGTGGGTCTGGGCAGCACCTTTAACGGAACCCCGTGACATTCACAGCAGTGGGAGAAAGAACCTAGACAGTGTCTCATGTTGGTTCCAACTAGGGCTTGCCTCAAATGTATGGGCTAACATTAATAAAAATGTGGAATTTGAGAGCTTTGGGGTTGGTTGGTTTGTTTTTTGAAAGAGAGGGTTTTTTTTATATATAGTGTGTTTGTGCTTGACAGAGAGAGCCAAAGTGAGAAATCACCTCTCGGGGGCATGGCAATACTGCAGTCCCTTCTCCTCCATTCTCTTCTTGGGGTTTTGGGCACAAACACACACACACACACACACACACACCTGGCATGAGTTTCAAGCTGCCAGGTCCAGGACTCAAACCACATTTGGCCATGTGGGAGTCCAGCGCCTTAACCACTATGCCACCTGCCGGCCCCACTTTTGGAGTGTGCAGACCTCACTTGAGCTCAGAGAAGTCCTGAGCGCATGCTAACTACAAGTACTGCTATTACTACTCTTGTCCCTAAGTCTATCTGCTTCCCTGATGGCTGTTTTCCTCCCCTGCTTGTGCAGAGGGGTGGTTGTGCCCACCACGTTCCCAAGCTCCACGTGGGCTGGCTGTCGGCTGTCAGACTTCGCATCTGTTGCACAGGGAGCAGGGAAGGCTGCTGCAGCTGGGGCTGCCATCCCATGTGCGACAGCAAAGGCTGGCTTCCTGGCTGTGACCCGGAGGGCCCTGCTCTTCCTTTATCACTCTTTGTAAAAGGGGACCCACAAATGATGTGACTGGTCCTGGTGATTGCCATTCCCTAAGGGCTGTCAGTGTCATCCCACCTTTCGCAGGAGAGGCAAAATCATTTCATTCATTCATTCACACACTCCCCGGGCACCCTGGGAATCCATCAATGTCTCCACTCCAGAGAATGTGTGTCTTTGAGCAATGAGAGAGATAGACAATAAATGAGCAAATAACTGGTTTACTTCCAAAGGGGGGGGCAAGTGCAGTACAGACAGTAAAACAGGGTGATGTAAGGAGGAGGGAGTCAACCTTCAATTCAGTGAGAGACTAAATTGGCTCTAGTGTTAACCTGTGCCTGTTGCATTCTGGGGGCAAAAGGTAGATCTGGCGTCACATCTGGATTCCCATCCCCAAGGCAGAGTGGTCATGAGTTAGTGAGGGCTCCCTTGACCCTGCAGCCCCAGATTCTCACAGCAAACCAAGAGGCCAGGTGTGGGGGGCAGGAGGGCGAGGAGGGGGTGCCTTGGTTTCTCCAAGTCCTCACTGTGCCAGGTTACCCCCCAACACCCGGAGCTTCTGCCCACTCCTTGCGGCTCCTGAGCACCCGCACTTCTGACCTTCCCACCCTAGTACTGGGAGGCCAGTTTCAATTTCCCTGCTTTCCCCAGATGGAGTTGAAGCCCAGAGACGCCAAGTGACTCATCCAAAAGTCGCACAGCAAATCAACTCCAGAGCAGATTTGTGAGGCCCTAGCCAGGCTGCTTTCCCGTCCAAAGGGTAGTGGGTGCTGGGACCTGCCTTGGAATAAGCCAGCCCCTACTCTCCAAGAGGGCTGAGGGGCTGATGGAGGCCCTCAGGACACTGGGGCATTTACTTACATACCTGTAGGAAATTCCCCTACCCCCATCTCAAGGGAGAGGGAACGAAGTTCCCAGAAAGCCCAGGGCAAAGGCAAGATCTCTCCCACACCTTTCCATCCCTCCCCAGTCCCCCCTCCCTGCACCCCCGACCCCCACCGTCAGTTCTGCAGAGAGCTCAAATCTGCAGTTC
>NW_006159616.1:10861161-10861379 GCF_000334495.1 Tupaia belangeri chinensis
GGAAGCTGCCAACCCCCAGGGATGCTCCGAGGAGGCAGGGGCCGCCCAGCTGAGCCAGTGCCTGCCAGGGGGCGGCGGGGGAGGGCTGGGGACGGTTCACGCGGCGGCCAGCAGACTGGCTGCGTGTTGCAATGTCTGGTGGCGTTTGCAGTCTCCTGTCGGTGTGTGCAGCTGGGGTGACCTCGGGCCGGCGGAGGAGCGTGTGTGGCTCCCCCGCC
>NW_006159616.1:10861852-10873260 GCF_000334495.1 Tupaia belangeri chinensis
GCCACTGTGTTATTGGAAACTGTGCGCCACCCGAGCGAGCGAGCGAGCGAGGAGGTCGGAGCTGTCCTGCCCGGCCCGCACCCTGACACCACCCTGGGGCCGGCCTGCCACCGGGATCTGCTTCCTCACTGCCGCCCCTCCCCCGCTCTGCTTCCGCCTAGCGCGCTGGCAGCTGGAGGGACCTGGGAATCGGAGTCAAGACCTTGCTTTCTGGACCTGGGGCTTGCCAAAGCCCACCTTCCCCATACAGGGAGGCGCTAGGGCTCAGTGGATAGCAGCCCAGTCTTCCGTTTTCTCAGGCCAAACCCTGGAGGTCCTCTTGGATCCCCCTCTTCGTCTGACAGGGTTCATCTGAATCCCTTCTTTTCTCTCACCTCCACCCAAGCGCCCTAGCCTCCTCCAGTCATCACGCCTGTCACCTGAGAGTGTACAGCAGCTTCTAACTGGACCCCCCCCCATACGCACACACTGCTCCTTCCCACCCCCATTCCAAGCAGTCAGAACCTGTGCTCCAAAACCCAAGGCAGAGGCTGTCATTTGTTCACAACCCGCCCCCCCAAAGGTCTTCCTGCACTTGGGATAAAATTCACAGTCGGCACCAGGCTGATGTCCCCTACTCCGTTCTGCCCCGCTGACCTCCTAACACCAAGCCCATTCCCACCCTGGGCCTTTCCACCACCTGTTCCCTCTGCTTGGGGTGCTCTCCCAGGATGCCTGCTTTGCTCCCTCCTTCACTTCCCTAGGACTTTGCAGAATCTCCCCATACCACTCTCAGCCCATGCTCATGCCATCCAGCCCCCTACAAAGTTCTGTGTTCCTTCTACCAATATTGGCCCCCTCTATAGGTTATATGTGAAGGTCTTCAGCAAATTCATGGGAAAGTGCATATTATCAAAAACTATGCATGGACTTCAAACATTTTTATACCCAAATAAACTTGTACTTTAATTCCATTTTCCATGAGGTCTTTGAAGTCCCCTCATGTAGTCATTAGCTGATGTGTTTATTGTCTTCCACTGACACAGAAACACACAAGCAAACTCCAAAAGAATGGGATAAACTTATTCTCTGCTGTATCTCAGGGCCTCATGACAGTGTCTGCTAGACAGCTGCCACTCAATAGTAGTACTCCTTGAGTGAGTGAGTGAGAGTAATGAATGAGTGAGTGAGGTAGGTCAAGGGTGTGGGAAGAACTTGGCTTGAGAGTCCAGGTTTAAGTGTTGCTTTGAAACTTCTGGAGGTGCAGCCAGCCTGTTAAAAATCCATTCGTACGTTGGACGTCCACTCCCATTTCACAAGATAGGAATACTGAAGGTATGCACTGTGCCTGAAGAGTGGTCTATAAATGCTACTTCCCCACACACATGCCCCCCCACCCCCCCAAGGATCACCTGTCAGTTTCCACTAAGAGGTCCGGCTGGAGGAACTGAAGCAAAGGTCACAGGCCACAGCCAGGGACCCTGGTCCAAGTTTCTCCACTTTTTACATTTTGCCAAGTGTAGTTCAGGCAGTCAGAGAAGGATCCAGTCCTTGGGGAGGTCTTGGAGACTATTAAAATGTTTTGAAAAGAAGTCTTAGCCCTTACATTCCTGGCAGGAAGTAAGAGGTGGTGCTGCTCTCCCTTGGAGTCAACCTTTGCAACTGTTTCCCTAGAGAGTTTTCTGAGTGGTTCCAGAACTGAAAGGTTCACAAGAATCACACCCTGGGATGAGCTGGAGACTGCTCAGTTGTCAAAGTTGGTTTTTGAGCAGTTGCTGAACACTGGTTCTTGGCAGGTGGTGGTTTTAGGGCTTGAAGGGTGTACTCGGTCTGCAAGGACATGAGCGTCCAGCCTCAGGGAGACATGCGAATCTTAGCCACTGAGAGTGATGAGACCTGGGAAATAGAAAGGCAGGGATAGTGTTGAAGTAGCTAGTGTCTGTGAGGCGAAGGGCATATGACAAGCAAGCTTCTCGGGTGGAGACACTTGAGCAGAAGAGAGGGCACTCTGCCCGGAGAGGGCTACTTGGGGGCCAAGAACAGAGAATAGCTAGTGCAAAGGCCCTGAGGTTGAAGTGGACCCTGTGGTTATGAGACCCAAGAGTCCTAGGAGGAGAGGAGCCCCAAGGGCAGAGATGAGAGTGGACTGGGAAAGGTAAACACTAGATTTTACTCTAGGGACATCCCTGAGAGTTGTGAGCAGAGGGATGAGGTCCAACTTACACTCTAGAAAAATTTCTTTGCTGTGTTGAGAATAGGTTGAGGAAGAGACAGGGGCACCAGGGCACATGGAGAAGCAGAAAGACCTGTGGACCATTGCTGTGGTCCAAGGAAGGAGCCATGGGGGCTGGGCTCATATGGTAGCTGTGGAGCTGGTGAGCAGCAGTCAGCTTCTGGACTTCAGAGGTCATTACAACAGGGCCTGTTGATGGATTGGGTGCAGGGAGGGAAAAACAATTAATTTGTAATGGTGAAGAGGTTTTGGGGGTGAGAACTATTGGGAGTCTTAAAACCCTCAGGAGATAGCAGCACAGTGTGGTGGAGGAGAGGCAGGCCTTCCTGGGCTTCAACCATTAAATGAGGTAATAGGACCCACCCGCATCTCCTACGGCTACCACATGAAATGACTACAAGCTGGGAGGACTTAAAACAATGGGACTGTACCCTCTCACAGTTCTGGAGGCCAGAAATCCAAAGCAAGGAATGTAGGGCCTCATCTTTCCCAGCCTCTTCCAGATTCTGGGGGCTCTGGCCTTCCTTGGCTTGAGGTCGTGTCATTGTTCTCTGCCCCTGTCTTCACATGGCCTTCCTCTCTTCTCTGTCTCTGTCTCCCATAAGGAACTAGGCATTGGATTTAGCACTATCCCACACCCCCAATCCGAGGTGACCTTACCTCGAGACCGTTAACCTAATTATATCTGCAAAGACCCTTTTTCCAAATAAGGTCAAGTTCACAGGTACTGGGAGTTGACACTTGGCCAGAACTTCTTGGGAGATTCAAATCAGCCCATTATACCACCCCAAGTGGACACGAGGACTAATCTAAGAGCCCAGAGCAGGGCCCAAGAAAAGCTAGCTGTGGGAGTGGTGAGTGCTTGCCACTGCCTCTCCCGACCCCTGGGATACTGAGGATGCTCCTGGCACAGCCCATACCCTCTTGTTGCAACCCGTGCTCAGGAGAGCAGATTCCTCTCCTCACCTGTGCTCCCACCTCAGCCACCGTGTCCTTGTGGTGGGGCCAGGACCATGGCTTTCACCTGTTCAGTGTCTACTTGCTCAGCAAGTCTAGGCACTGCACCAGGGCATGGCCTCCTTCCCTAGGAAGCTGACATCTCCCTGCCCAATGCTGGGCACATGGTGATAACCTGGGCAATGAATGGATAGGTCGCTTCACTGGGTCATTTGGCTTCTGCATGTCAAGTCTGTGGCCAAGGAAAGAGGCTTGGGAATCAGACTGTGTAGATTGGGGTTCCAGCTCTTAACAATTGAGTAATTTGGGGTAAGTCACATACCTCCTTTGTACCTTCGCTTTCTCATGTACGAAATGATCATGGGCCTGCCTCCTGGAGCTGTCGGGGGACGAGATGCCAGACTACCTCTGTCTGCATCCGCGCTGAGCCCGGCCTGGCCCTGACATGACAACATCGTGGTCATTCCTGTGCCTCTCCAGGGGCTAGCTCCAGGCTGGATGTCCTCAGCTGAGAGGAACTCTCTGCCCTGTTCCAGGTTGCGGTCAGGGCCTTGTGGGAGGGCAACACTGCTGGCTGATCTAATGTGAGGCGCTTCGTAGCAATCCTCTCTAACAGCTGAGCCAGCGGTAGCCAAAACATTCTCAGCAGGCCAGAACAGGGCCCGGAGCCAGTGAGAGCCTGTTCCGAAGGCCACGTGGGAGAGCCTTGCCTGTCACTCCAGCAGCTTAAGAACAGGAAGGACACCTAAGGATCTAGCCCGAGTCCCTAAAAGAGAGACCCAGTGGTTTGGTCATCTCTGATCTCCTGGGATTAACAGTGAGACACCTTTAGCAAACCCAATGCTCCACAGATAAACGCTGGCTGCTATTTTTATTATCAGCACTGCCCCAGAAATAGGCCCCTCTTGATCGCAGAAGAGCCCTCTACTCTGCAGGGCTGGAATCCTGGAAGTGATGGCTGCCTGGGTCTATGTCTTGCCCACGTTGGACACTGGCTTGCCTGGAGCAGAACTACAGAATTTTAGCCATTTCTGGACCCACCTTTCCACCTGACAGACTACGGACTGAGTGTGTAGTGTCTGGAAAGAGAGTCCTAGGGGAAAAAAGTGGAAGGAAATAGAAAGTCTGGAAAGGAGATGTCAGGAGAGGTGAACTCAGTCGTGTGGACAGGTTATGAAGGATTGTCTTTCAGAAGAATGGCTGACAGGCCTGTGACTATGCCTGGGTGACGGGCATCTGCAATGGGGGAGAGTTAGAGGAATCCCACTGGGATTCATTCCTAGGAAAAAGCCTCCTCACCAGGCCGTGCCAGAGAGGAAAGGGCTGCAGACCAAGCAGCAGCCTTCAAGCTTTATTTTCATCTTAGCAAGAGTCTTTGTAGAAATGACTGTTACAGTAGGTGGCATGGTGGTTAAGGCGCTGGACTCCCACATGGCCAACCGTGGTTCAAGTGCCAGACCTAGCAGCTTGCTTTCTCACGTTCCCTCTTCCTCTCTCTCTCCGATGACTATAGCAAATTAAATAATAAATTTAATTAAGTTAAAAATTACTAAAAAAAAGAAGAAGAAGAAAGAAATGACTTACAGAAGCCAAGTTTAAGTGTCACTGTTCTGGAGAGGCATCCTGGGGTGAAGTCTGCCCACCTCCCTGACCTCCTAGCACTCAGCTATCACAGAGCTCCTTACTAGAATCCCCAGGGTTCCCCAGAGCTCAACTTGGAAACCTCTCCTACTGAGAGGTTTCCCAGGGATGACCCATGGCCTACTCTACGTGTGACAGTTTTGGTCTCTACCTTCCCGGGCTGGTGACATGGACCAAAGAGGGTCATCCAGATTCTGTGGTCTGCTCCAGGTGTGTCTGGGGACAGGTGGAGAGACACAGAGTCCCCCCCCCCAGGACCCCAGCTTTACAGGGGAGAGAGAGAGCTTATGCAAGCAAGGGCAGATCTATGCTGTTTCTGTGTTAGTGACAGTAATGATATTGATGATAATTATTAACGCTAACATTTACCATGTGCCCTTTCTTAGTCCTAACCACCCTTGCAGTGGGTACTTTCAGAACCTTCATTCAGGCTTGTGGTTACGGGAGCGGGATTCCACATGGTCAACCTCAGTTCAAATGCCAGCCCCAGTGACTTGAAAAATATGCTGGACACTTGTGCATACATGCCAAAAATTCCAACAAGACGGAGAAATGGAGAAGGAATTGTGACGAGACTATCCCATATGGAGGAGATTTTGTCTTTCTCCTCTCACAAGCACACACACCCTCTGGCACCTTAAAAACAAAACAAAACCCTTATTGTTAGACAATGACTAGGTTTTCCAAGTTCATCTCATTTATAAGCAGATCAAAGAACTGAACCCAGGCACTCTGGCTTCTGAGCCCATGTTCCAGTCCATTCTACCCAAGAGATGGAGTTTGTCTTTGTGAAAATAAACCGGGAAGTGAAAGAGGAGGGACGTCCACATTTAACCTATACTGCAATGTCTCTGTAGCTTCAGAGTACATGTGTTCATGCCTCAAGTATCACATGCCTCCACGCGCAGTCACACGCTCCTCCCTTCCCGGATAGCACTCGGCTCTAACTGTGGACGTGTTACAGACTGGAGCTGGTTTGCGTGCTCATTCTCATCTGGCCACAGGCTGGGGTGCTGGGAGTGGAGAGCACACACCCTCCCACGGTGACCTCCCCATCCCACCCTTCACTCAGCCTGCTGTGGGTGGGGTCTCTAGTGGGTATTTTCTTCCCTTCAGAGAAGCCAGCTCATCCACGCTCCAGCTCCAAAATGGGGTCCCCCAGGATATAAGCCAGCCTGCCAAAGATCTGCCTGGGGACCTGACACTTTCCGGGGCTGCCAATTATAAACAGATGCTCCTCCTGGGACTCTCCCAGAGACCACCCAGCTCATGTCACTGATGGGATGCTGGTCTGCAGCTGAGCTCCAGGAATGACAGCCAGGTCCAGGCATCAGCACGAGGCCCTCTGGGCAATGCAGGCGAAGCTGGTACAGAGTGGCTGTCAGCCTCCTCTGGTCAGCAGAGTTTCTGGAGGCCGACTGGGCCAGCGCCATGTGATGACATGAGCTGACCGTTTACTGTGTGCCCGGCCCATGCTGGATGTGATGAATAAGATTCCCCAGAGGACCTCACAAGCTCACGGGGGAGGTGGGCGTGTCCACACATAGGTCAGCGCACTCGCATCTGTGCGCTGGTGGAGGTGTACACAAGGGTAGTGTTAGCAGGGAGGAACGGGAGTTCTGAGTCACTGCACTGCTGTTAGGAGCTGCGTGACCCAGGGCAAGTTGCTTTGCTTGTCTGAGGCTCACATAAAAAGCTGGAACAAGTAATTTCATCTACCTTATAGGTTTGTGAGGAGTGAAAGAAAAAAGACGTGTCCTCAGCCCAGTGCCTGGCCCATGGTACAGTGTTGTTTCAGGGAGGATTCAGCAGCCAGAGAGTCTCTGAAAATGAGGAGCATTTAAGGAGGGCTCTGTGGGATGAATAGGAGTTCACAAGTAGCCTTGGTATTTAAAAACAGAAAAGAAAAAAAAAAAAGCACAGGGGGAAAAAAAGGCTGTTTTGGTTTTGTTTTTTTGTTTTTTCGTTTTTTTCCTGAGCATTACTTAGGGTCACAGGGAAAACCTCCAAGAAACCAGATAGACTCCAAATGGCAATGACAGCGAACAGGGCCACCCACGCTGTGTAGTGAGGGACTATAGTCAGATTCCCTGGACTCCCAGCAGGTCCCCTCACTCACTCTTCTCCCCACAAGGGAAGAAGTGATGCAAATAGCCACCTCGCAATGGATGGGAGCCCCAGGATGCAGCTCTAGGGGGGTGGGAGAGCTGCAGTGCTGATTTACATATGCGGAAACATTCCCTTGACAGACCGGCTGTGGGGGAGCTTTTATTCCACCTCCTGTTTTGTTTTTTCATTTGTTTATTTTTTGCTGGAGGGTGTATATGCTCCAGAGAGACAGTGAGAGGGAGAAGAAGAAAGAAGTACTTCAATGGAGAGTGGTCATTCCTCCACTCCTTCTCCCCCCACCTCCTCTCAGGACTTTGAGCACTCACACATATGTGCCTGGCGTGTTTCTCAAGTTGCCTGGTCTGGGACTTGAACCATGCAGTCGCCCATGTGGGATCCAGCCATCTTAACCTCCTTGCCACCTGTTGGCCCTGCCTTCTGGCTTTTTCCCCCCCACAAATAGGACTTTTTATGTCACTATTAAAAGTCTGAACTTTAAACAGATTCCTGGACTGGTGGTTCATACCCATCAACTCGTTCAATTTTGGCGCCCGTCTCATCCCCAGTCGCTTTTCCAGAGCTACTACCCTCACCATGAAGCTCCATGAGTTTTCCCAATTCAAACGTGGGCTTCTTCAGCATTTTTGCTTTTCTGACGAAGACATCGTGGAGAGGGTAGAGGGACTGGCAGGCCTTTTCTATGTCTTTTCCAGGGCTGCCTGGAATCAGTTTATCGACCACTTCTTTCGAGTCACTTGTCTGCACCTCCCGGGTCATGATTTCCATCACCTTCTGCATTTGGCAGACCCGTTGAGGTGGAGCATCAGAGGTCTTCCGTATCTGATTGCTGCGTTCTTTAGTAAACCCAACACAGAAGAGACGAGGCAAACAACCATCGGTAGTCTTGACACCGACGTGAGCTTCAATCATGGTCTGCCGTTTTTTGACCATAGAACACATTTTGTCACGGGTGAGATCCAGGCCATGGAAGCTAGTCAGGCAGTTTTTGCCCTGAACGTCCTCAGTAATTAGCTTGAATCCTAAATGCGACTTCGTCCTTCTGCAGATCTGCCAGGCTCACTTCAAACGCACAGCCCTTAAGGCCGCCAGACGCAATTTTGGCTCCTCGAGTCCTGGTAATGAGTGTTTTCCCAATATTTCTTATGTTGAACATAGCAGGTGCTTTCACGTCATACCAATCTTTTTTAGAAAATGGATCAACCACTTTCCTCTTGGCTCCCTTTTTGCTGCCTTTGGTAAGGCGCTTATTCTTGCCAACCGCCATGGTGCTACTCAGAGAGCCAAAAGGGCTAGAAGTTTTTGCGATAGGGCACGTGCACTCACCAGAAAGACAGAGAGACAGAAAGCGAGAAATCACCCCCGGGGGAATGGCCACATCACAATCCCTTCTCCTCCATTCTCCTCTGGGGATCTTGGGCACGCACACACACATGCCCAGCATGAGTTTAAGCCACCAGGTCCAGGACTCGAACTGCAGTTGATTACATGGGAGTTCAGCGACATAGCCATGATGTCAACTGCTGGTCCCCCTGCCTTCTGTTTTTAAGATTATATATAATGGTATTTGCCTTTTTTTTTTTAATTTTTTTAAGAACTATTATTTTTGTTGTTGTTGTTATTATTATCATTTGTCCAGAGAGAGAGAGATAGAAAAGGAAAGTGAAAAAACCAAGCCGCCAGATCCGGGACTCAAACTGCAGTCAGCCATGTGGGAGTTCAGTGCCCCAACCTCCACACCACCTGCTAGCCACCGTACTTGTTTTTCAGAGACTTTTCCCTCATGCAGACAAACGTGAAGCAGCAAATGGCAGTCAGCCATGATGCTACCCCCAGGCACCCCTGTTCTGGTGGAGCCTACTTTCCTGCACTAACCCGTGGTGTTTTTAGAGCTGAGACAACCCCATAAGGATGACTCTGCTCCCTTTTGTCAGCACGTTAGGTCCCCAAGTATTTGCCACATTGTGACATCCATCCTGTTACGGGCTGCAGACAGGCCGTGTGGTGGGGCGGCACTGTGGGCAGTCCCAGTAGACGGCCGGAACTACACAGTGGGGCCAGCCCTGCATGCATCCCTGCAGGACCCCATGAAGGTGCATTTTCTAGCAGGAGAGTGGTTGGCAGTGCCCTGCCTGGCAACCTGTGGGGCCAGGTAAACCCTTGGTGTAGAAACCAGCTCTGTCATACGGCAACTCAGCCTCCTCTTTTCTGTAAAATGGGCATAATACAGCCACCTCCTAAATCCCCCAAGTTAAATGAGGTTCCCTGGATCGTCCTTTACCCCCCTGCCATAATCTGTTACTGCTTTCTCCTTCCTTCTCTGTCTTCCAGACTGGCACGTGGGTTCCCCGAGGCAGGGACCGGGTCTGATCCGTTCTCTATTGGGTCCCCAGCACCGAGCACAGCCCCCAGCCCTCAGGGGCTCTGTGTGACTGACTCAGTAGGTGGCTGGAGGGGGTTGTGACACTGAGCAAGACTAAGCATCAGAGGAGCTGTTGGGTGGGACTGAAGGCTGGTCCTGGGGTGCCTGGGTAAGGAGCGTAGTTCCCACTGGGCCTGGTGACTCAGAGCATATCTGCAGAGGGGCAGGCTCTGGGTTCGAATTCTGCCTCCAGTACCCATTAATAGCGTGACTTTGGGCAAGTTCCTTACCTCCTGGGCACCGTGGCCTCCTCAGCTGTGGGAGTGGATAATAGCCATCTGCAACTTGTGGCGGCGAGGGGCTCGGGCTGGCTGGGGCTGCCAGGAGGACAGCCCTGGGGAGAGAAGGGCAGGACGGGCCTTTGAGAGGAGGCCCTGGCTGGGCAGCACCTTGCCTCTAGAGGCCAGCGGGCTCTCTGCTCCCCTATCCCCTGGCCAGTCACAGGATGGGGAGAAGCAGAAGCTCGCCATTTGCCACAGATGGGAGGGGGCCAGGGAATGACAAGCAGCCCCAGCCCTTACTCCGTAAGCCCAGAGTCAGAGTGAAACCTGGGTGGCTGTGCCTCACAGCGCACCCCATCTGTGGGGATGATGAAAAGCCGTGCTGGGTCCCCAGGGCTCATGCCCCTCCCCAGATTCCTGCAAACCCTGCCTCCTGCTGCCCGGCCCTCACCCTCACCCTGCTCTGGGCGGGGCTTTTGTCCTGACAGCTGTCGAGGGCACCCACAGGTGACTCTGGCAGGAGCCACCTGGGCAGGCCTGCTGGGCTGTACCTGCCAGTTTCCTGGTCAGTGACTCAGATTCCCCAGCGGAGTCTGGGCAGGGGACTGGAGGAGGATCCTAGAAGGGACAATGGCTGGAGTAGTCCCTCTTGCAGTCCTACCCCAGAGGTCCTGTTTCCCTCAGCTCTCCCACACTCCCCTAGGGCCAGCCCCCGGCCACCACATCACCATGGAGATGCAGGTGGTCCTGAGATGACAGGCCCGGCCCAGCCCCCTCCACCACTGAACATCCACCCAGGGACAGCAGCACACAGAGACACACGTAGACACAGAGATACACAGACACAGAGACACACTCACAGATACACACTTACAGACTCAGACACACAGTCCAAACACAGACACTCACAGACACGCAAAAACACATAGAGAAATACGAACAGGCAGACAGGCAGAGACCGCTAATGGTGGGGCGTGCACACACCCGCCTGAGTCTCATTTTCATTTAGTGTCAGAGCCCACTCCTCACTCAACTCAGACCCCGGATGGTTTTCACACTTGAGGGAAACTCTGGGTCTCACTGACTCAAGGACCAAGTACACTCCAGAATTGCAGGTCCCGAGACCCTAAATAGCTCAGTCAAGGATGAACAGTCTCTCAGCCTGGAGAGATGATTTAGCCATCTCCCACACTGTCCCACTGTGAGCTTTTATTAATTCACTCAACAAACAGTGTATGTTATGCTGGGCACTCGGAAACAAAAATGAACAAGACAGAATTGGGGTCCTCAAGGGGTTCTCAGCCCAGTGGTTAGAGAGGTGAGGCAGGTAGAAAGCAAACCTGTCATGGTGCCTGGGGAGAGGCAGTCCCACTCCCCCAGCCCACCAGGGGTTGCCTCAATGGATCCTCTAATGGAAATGGCCAAGTCTCAGGGCCTGCCTGGTGTCCTTCCCTGCCCGTGAAGGACGGCAGGGCACAAACTTCATTTCCTCTCCCTTACTCCTGCCCCCACTTCCTTCTGCAGCCAAGTAGACAGTGCTGTTCTCTCAAGTTCTGTGACCACAGGGTTCCTGGTCAGACCAAGGGGAACTCTAGACCCCTGCCCTTCTCACCTTTCCCAAGAACTCGGGAGCCAGAAATAACTCATTTACCTGGGGCCAGGAAGCATGCAAGCCCCTTCTGCTGGAACCTGTTTGTGCCAGAAGCAACCCTGGGTTCCCAGGGTGAAAGGCATTCCCTCTGGACCACCACCCCAGGACCTCCAGTGATCACTGGTCCTCAAGGGAATCTGTTCTCCTGTACTTGACAAGCTCCCAGTTTTACTCTTT
>NW_006159616.1:10873596-10881199 GCF_000334495.1 Tupaia belangeri chinensis
CTCCCAGTGTTTCTCTTTCCCCCTGTATTAACTTGCCCAGAAATTCTCAGGTTTCCCAAAGCACCCCTCTCTGCCTCAGCCCAACTCCAGACAACTGTGCAAGTTCTGTGGCCCCGTGACCCACAGGAGCCAGAGGTGGACAGTACCAGCAGGAGAAAGGAGTCAGGATTACTTCATCTCAGGCTGACATACTCAGAACCTTCTATGGAAGGAAGGAAAGACAGATGAATGGAATGGATGACTGATAGATAAATGGATAGGTAGGGTAAGTAAAAGACAGGAAAAAGAAGGAGTCGATAAGTGGGTAGGAGGATGGTTGGTTGGATGGATAGACAGAATGTAGTGGGTGAAAGGAAGGAAGGAAGGGTGGGTAAATGAATGAATGGATGGGCAGATGGATGGATGGATAGATGGATGGTTGGTTGGTTGGATGGATAGACAGGATGGGGCAAGTGACAAGAAGGAAGGAAGGGTGGGTAAATGAATGCATGGATGGTTGGGTGGGCAGTTGGCTGGCTGGATGGTTGATTGGATGGATAGACAGAATGGGGTGGGTGAAAGGAAGGAAGAATGGGTGAATGAATGAATGAATGTTGGATGGGCAGACAGATGGTCAACTGGTTGAATGGATGGATGGAATGGGGTGAGTGAAAGGGAGGAAGGTTGGATGAGTGGTAGATGGAGAGAGAAGCAAGTGGTTGGTTCCAAAGAGATGAGTAAAAGGAAGGAAGAAGGGGTGGCTAAGTGGGTGGGTGAATGGATGGATGGGTAGACAGATGGCTGGAGTGACAAGGAGGACGGAAGGAATACTAGATGACAATGGCTGTTAGCAAGGGTGGGGCCTGTGAGGTGGGAGGATGCTCACACCAAATTGCCTTCCTGGAACATGTTTGTCTTTTTCTTCTCCATGAACTAACCTCCCAGCCTCTCCTAGAGAAATGCATTCTATTTTTAGTTCAGAGACATGAAGGTGTCCTTTGGAGCCTGTCTAATTGCAGTCCTTTTGCCCTCAGTGGACTTCTGTGGTCATGGGAAGTAACTGACGGAATCCCCCCTTATAAAACTCTCCCCGTATTTCAAGACGTCGATAAAACGGCCGAACTAGGGCTTTCCCAGAGATGTTCTAGGGGTTGAGAGAACACTTAAAAATATATATATTGTAGAAGTTTAAAACACTCTAATAATAAGAATTTAATCCATTGGAAACCATCTGAATATTTGCGTGTCTCCCCAACTAAACCCATTTTGTGCCCTTTCTGTTTACGTTCTGAGATTTCAAGCAAGTGGTGGATAAACTATTGCCATTCGCAACTCCTTGTCTTAAATCTCTTCTTGGAGGTACAGCACCCCTCTGGAGGTCAGCAGTGAGAGTTAGGTTTCCAAACCAGCCATTCAGAAATTTGTCTAAACCCTTTGAGGATCAATTTATTGACCCTGCCTGGTGGTGCAGTCAGTGCCAACTGAACTGCAGTGCTAGTAGCCAGGTGACCAACTGGGGTTCGGGTATCCAGGTTGGTCTGAAAATAATACGAGTGCATCAGCAAATGCCTAAGATCCAGAGGAGCTGGAGGGCTGGGAGAGGGGGATCATGACAAGACCCTGTCAAGGATTCTCTTTCTGGCTCATTCCCTTGTTTGTGCACGTGAGAATAAAATAAGTAAACTTTAAAAATAAGTAATAGTCTGAAAAAAAAAAAAAACAACTCATGTATGGGCCAGGCAGTAGACAGCAATGATGCAACGAACCTATGAAGAAAGGTCCCAGGTTCGCGACCCCAAACCTCCTTGTGCATGCGCACGCTGGCATATGTCCATAACCTAACCTGGCTGAGGTGGGTGGATTGCAGCATGGAGACCCTGTTGGGAGTGCCTGTCTTTGTCTCTATCTCCCTGTCTCTCTGCGTCTCTCTCAGAGAAAAAAGAAAGACTCAGTCAATCCACTCAGGGTTCCTGCCAAGGCTGCGTTCTGGCGTCCTGGCGTCCTGGAGTCCTGGCATAATTACTCCGTTATTACCTGCTGGGTGAGACGGTGTTTTCTGCTCAGACGGAGTCTCTCCACCTCTCTTCTGCGCTTCCTTCAGCGTGTGGCTGCAGCCAGGTGCAAGGTTTCCCTCGGCCTCTGTGCACCTCAAGGCCAGAACCGCCCAGTTGTTCCTACAGCTGGTGTTAATAATAATCCTGGGTCTGAGCTAGTGGCTGAGAAGGCAGCTGAGAGCATTCGGAATACAGGGCACCAAGATCCTGCCATTGATTCCATGGTGGCAGGAGGTGTCCTGCCGGACAGGATAGAGGAGACAGCTCATAAATAACACTCCATTGACTAATCATAAGTGGGCTCAGAAGCTACTGGTTTGCATAAGAGTAAGCTACGCCTCTTTTAAAAATCTTAGTGGGAGCTAGCTCCATGGCCTGGTGGCTAAAGCAGCCAGATCCTGCATGGCTGACTGTGCAGCTCACATCTTGCACCCAGCGGCCGGGAAAACTCGCCTGGTGCATGTGCCTTCCCAAAATCCCAAAAGGAGGGTAACATGGAGAAGGGATTGCAGCATGACCACTCTCAGTGGGGGTCGCTTCCTCCTGTTTCTCTCTGTGGTGAGAGCATATGCCTTCCAGGGGGGAAAAATGGATAAACCATAAAACATATTACTGGTAATTTGCTTTATATACTTTGGTGAAATCTGGGAGGCCAATAATTAAAAGATAAATGACTTTAAATACTGAATTTCTAACGGCAATCATATCGGAATGGTTTGCTTAATGACTACCTATTTAATGTTGTTACTCTCTCCTTCCAGATTGTTCTCTGGGGCCGGACTGAGAAATGCTTAAAGGAGACCACAGAAGAGATCCGGCAGATGGGTACCGAGTGCCACTACTTCATCTGTGACGTGGGCAACCGGGAGGAGGTGTACCAGACAGCCAAGGCTGTCCGCGAGAAGGTCAGTAGCCTGGGTGGGCCTGTCCTCAAGGTGGCTGAACGCAGGGTACCACCAGGCGGAGAGAACCTCCTTTCTGCAGCCTGGGAGCAAGCCCGGCTTAGGGCAGCCTGCTTTGTCCAGGGCGCCTTTGGAGACTCCTGGAGGCTGGCCCAAGCCACGTGGGTGAGGATGAGGGCTGATTATGTAGCAGGAGTAGTCCTCTGTGGTCCCCTTGCAAATTTAGACCTGTGGGTTTCTTTCCAAGACCCTGGGGGGCAAGTATATCCCATGGCCCTCTGAAATAATCCTTCTCACTCCTGCCACCTATTGGGACTGAGTATATAAGCAAACTTCAAGAGAGTGAAGAGGCCCACCTGTGTGGCACATGGCAACTATGTAACAGTCACCTCATTTATTCTAACTGCCATGTGCCAGGTATATTATATGTCATAAATTGTTTCTACTCCTCAGAATAACCCTGCAATGGTATTAGCTCCACCTTGCAACCAAGACTGAGGCTCAAAGAGGCTGTGTGGCTTCCCAAGGCCACATGGCTGGTGGTGGGCCCAGTTCGAACTCCCACAGGTGCAACCTCTGGGCTGGTTCCTTCATGGTGCCATGGCCCTCTCCTCTGCAGGTGGGTGACATCACCATCCTGGTGAACAATGCTGCCGTGGTGCACGGGAAGAGTTTGATGGACAGCGATGACGATGCCCTCCTCAAGTCCCAGCACATCAACACCCTGGGCCAGTTCTGGGTAAGGACTGTCATGCCAGCCCTGGGCATGAGGGAGCTCAAGCAGGGTAGGGTGGAGGGAGAGGTCACCAGGTTTGGCCTCAGGTCAGTGGGGATGTCCAAGGACAAGGTGGCCAGATCAAAGGAGTGACAGGCCCTAGGAGCCATAGAACTTCCTGAAATGCCAGCTCCATGTCCTATAGCAGGGACCCTCACCCGCCTCAGGAGTGCCCGGGCCCTGGAGTAGTGCGTGTGCCCAAGGCGGGCTGGTCTCTCAGGAAGGGGAGTGAAGGTAGAAGCTGCAACTCCCCCACCTAACCCCCCACCTACCTCCATCTGTTCTCAGACCACTAAGGCCTTCTTGCCGCGCATGCTGGAGTTGCAGAACGGCCACATCGTGTGCCTCAACTCCGTGCTGGCACTGTCTGCCATCCCCGGCGCCATCGACTACTGCACGTCCAAAGCGTCAGCCTTCGCCTTCATGGAGAGCCTAACCTTGGGGCTGCTGGACTGTCCAGGCGTCAGTGCCACCACTGTGCTGCCCTTCCACACCAGCACCGAGATGTTCCAGGGCATGAGGGTCAGGTCAGTATCGGGGACTGGCACTGTGTGCGCTCTAGCAGAACAGCCCAGAAGCACTGGCCTTTGGGCTTTGATTTTCCTCCCGCAAGGCAGTGGGAAGTGCAGTGGGTTCGAATCCTGCTTCTCAGCTCAGGGAGCTTATAGAAAATACCATCACTAGGTGTGTGCAATGGAATACCTCCCAACGATGAAAAGAGAAGCAACCGTCAGTACCTGAGCAACATGGGTGACTGTCAGGAGCATTATGCAGAGTGAAAGGAGCCAGAGACAAAAGGGCATATTCTGTGTGATTCTATTTGTGCAGTTTTAGAACAGGCAAAACTGGACTACAGTGATAGAAATCAGAGTGGTGGCTACCCCTGGAGGGGGGAGGACACAGTCTGGGACAGAGCCCATGGGAACCTTCTAGGCTTTTAGAAATGCTATCTTGGCCCAGCCCCTATGGTGCAGTGCTAATGCAAGTGCCTGCAAAGCTGGAAGCCATACAACTATCACAGGTTTGGATCCCTGGGTCAGCCTGAAAACATGCCAGGTACACACATGGGTGAGTGCCCAGGATCCTGAGGAGCTGGAGGGTTGGAGGGCTGTGGATAGGGAACGTGGCAGGACCAGAATCCCCTGCTGAGGGTGCTTCTCTCTCGGTCTCTCACACACACTCTCCATCATTAAAAAACTTTCTTCTTGATCTGGTGGTAGTTAGTTAAGTACTCAAGCTGTGTACTTAAGATCAACATCTTTTGGGCCAGCCCCCATAGAAGCACAGTTAAGTGCTACATAGAAGAAGTCAAATCCCTTATAACCAAACGGTTCAAGTCCCAGCCCTGGCAGTTTGAAAAACAAGCCAGGCACACTCATGTGCATGTCTAGGGTCCTGATGGGATGGAGAATTGGAAGAAAATGAATTGTAATGTGACTAGGCCCATTGGGGGGCGCTTTCTCTCTCCACACACTCACACAGCCATATGTGCCCTCCTTTTTTCTCTCTCTCTCTTTAAAGATTTATACCTTTTATTATATGCAAATTAGATTTCAATATAAAGAAATGGACCGGGCCCCACCACTGTGGTGCAAGCCATAGTGTGCAGCTCTGCAGCACTGGAAGTCACCTGGTCAACCACAGGATCGCATCGCCACAGACCCAAAACATGCTGGGTGCTTGTGCCCAGGGTCCTGTCTGGCTGAAGGGTTGGGGGAAGGGAGTCAATGTGTGAAGAGACCCTGCCAGGGCTGCCTTTCTCTCTCCCTCTCTCTTGCTCTCTCTCTTTTGAAATAAATAAATTAGAATAATAATAATAAAGAAATGTAGAGGCCCATTCACTCCAGACCAATTAAATCGGGGGATGGGGACCCTTGGCTTCAAGGTCACACTTGGGAGCCAGGCATGGAGGTGGTGACTGCCACGTAGCTGTGGTGTGCTGGGCAACGCTGGGTCCAGTTAGCTACTGCTCTGGCCTGCATTGCCCACCTGTGAAATGGGTGCTGAGAATTCTGATCTCGGTTTCTACGGTGAGGGTGAAATGGGATCTGGCGTGGAACACCGTATGTGCTGTGTGTTAAGTACCCCATAGACAGCAGTCATGTGGAGTTCTAGATAATGACAACTGAAGATGATCCGGAAACTCTTTTCCCTTGTTTTGTTTTTTTTCTTCAATCTGGCATGCGACTACCTTCTGAATTATATGCTTCAGCTTCTTCCCAAAATGAGGATAGCATGGAAGGGTCATCTGAGAATGAAGTGAAACCACTTAGCTTAGTGCACACCATGTGGGGATCACTCAGTGCGCCTTCGTTATTATTAACAGGGCCTGTGGTTTGGTGGTCAAGAAGCTAAAGCGCCTGGTTTTAAGTCACATCTGAGCTACCGTTCAGCTGTAAACATTGGGCTGCTTTTGTTACTTCCCCGACTTGACTTTGCCCATCTGTAAAACGGTGGAAATAGTTGCCTTGCAGAGTGTTTGAGGAAATTAGAAATAGTAGTACGTGGAAAGTGTCTAGTGCAAAGCTCTGGACGTACATGCTCAAGACAGAGCTGTGGTTTCATTATGTTTTCAACAGTAAAAATGTCCTCATAAATGCACTTGTTAGGAATTTCCTAGCAGACCCTATCTCCAGAGTTCCTCGGAGAAGCGTGTGTTTCACTAGCTTAGATGTAACTTAGCATCAGCTCTGGATTTACAGGAGGCCGGACTACTGACTTGAGGTGTCTCCGTGGCTTTTTTCCTCATGAAGACTCGATTTGGTTTCTTTCCATCTGAGGACACAGGAGGTGCGCAGTTAATGCACCCTGGGCAGAAGTGCAGCAGTGGCCATCCGCGTTTCCATCCTGCCCTGAGCAGGAGTGGGTGGGACGTCACAGACATCCCATCTGTGTGTCTTGTTCAGCTTCTGGCGTAGTTTCCTCTCCACCGCTTTCAGAAGGAAATTCAAGGTTTCCTGGAGTCATTTTTCCACGGTGGCTCAGAGTATGGACCCAAACTGCTTGGGGGGGTCAGATCTCAGCTCTGTGTGACCTTGGGCAAGTTACTTAACTTGCCTATACCTCAGTTTCCTCCTCTGTAAAAGGGGATTAATAATAGCACCTTCACTCACTCTGTGAGTCAGAGGAGCTCACAGGTGTGAATCGACTAACCATGCCTGGCAAGGCGTGAGCACCAGGTGGATATTATCGGGCTGTCAGAAAAGTCATGGTATATTTTTTCTATGTTTTTCTATGTAAAATTGCGTCATGACTTTCCCAACAAGCCAGTAGTTACCTGCTTGTTAACGTTCCCCTCGCGCTCATGTTTAGTAGCTTCCCAGGATGGAAGATGGGAGACCTGCTTGCCGATGGGTGGGCGCTGCTGTTTGTAATCGCTACTTATTGAGCCTCTTCTATGTTCCAGCCGGACACCACCAGACGCTTTACAAACACAGCTGCATTTGACCCTCACAGCATCCCTGCAAGGGAGCTCTGAGCCCCATTTTACAGATGAGGGAACTAAAGCTCAGAGAAGCCCAAGGCTGCACGGCTAGGAATTGGCAAGCTGAGCATGTGAGACTTCCCAAGAGTTTGTGCTGCCTCCATGGAGTTACAACCCCTGCCAGTTCCCTGTATACCCATCCCACCAACTATAGAGAGGAAGGAGGAATCCCCCCAGCAGTTGCACTTGAGGTTTCATCAGGTTCTCCTGTAGGGTCTATAGGAAGATTCCCCCCAACCCCACAAGCCCATGGAAATAGGACTGGCCTGAGGTGAAGGCTGGAAAATCCAGACCATCGCCAGGTCTATAGGATTCCAATACTAGTGAGCTGCCCCAACGTGAATCTCTGTAGAACCTGGGGGCTGGCCAGTCCAGACTGTGTGTGTGTGGGGGGGCGGGGGTGGGGGCC
>NW_006159616.1:10881793-10898300 GCF_000334495.1 Tupaia belangeri chinensis
CCTGGGGCCTGGCCAGTCCAGACTGTGTGTGTGTGTGGGGGTGGGGGTGGGGGCTGTGGGCCTCTCAGAAGTACCATCGTGATAGCAAAGGAAGCATAGGGCAGCAGGTGAGATCCACAGCCACTGAGGCCACACCCGTGTTGGAAGCCCAAGAGCTGCCCATGGCTTAGGACTGACTCATCACCTCTAATCTTCCTGGTGTCTGAGCAGATCCCAAGCCCTTAGTGGGATTGGAGCCAGAGCCAGCAACATCAGCCCTACACCTACAGGCACAGTGAGTAGAGACGATGAAGCAATTGGCTTAGAACTTGTGCAGGCCTGATTTGAAGCCCTAGTGTCCTACTGACTGACTGAAGCCTCAGTTTCCTTCTCTGTAAGTTGGGAGAGTAGTTGATCCAAGAGCCTGGCACTTAGGGAATATCTTCATTGAATAGGAGCTAGGGTCAGATGCCATTAAATAGGCATGAGAAGCCCCTGCTATTTGCTTATTCAATCTTCTTTCATTTGTGAAGTCCCACAGAGAACACTCTGTAAATGTTCAAATGAATCAATGAATGTGAGTTATTGAACCAGCTAGCTGAGCAGAGAAAGGCATTTCTGACAAAGTCCCTGCCTTTAGACAGATAAGTAGGACACATTTGAGGAATGGCAGGTTGTTGGGTGTTTCTCCATTTGGCAAGGGTGTGTTAAATACCTATTACGTGCTGGACACTACTAGATGCTAAATAGGAGTGGGAGTAGGACCGATCAGGTCTCCATCCTTGAGGAATTCACAGTCCAATGGAGGAGACAGGCTCTCAACAAGGAAGCCACCAAACAGGCAAGGGCATTCTACAATAGGTGGGGCAAACGCAGCTGAGGAGATTATCATGGGGCCCAGATCAGAGGTCACTTTGGAGGGACTGGGCTGAGACGCCTCCCAGGGGAGGAGCCTGGACGAGCGAGCCAGGCCCCTGGGACTGCTGGAGAAAGGCCCTGACAGGACAGCGTAAGGTGGTGAGAACAGAAGGGCCAGTGCTGCTGCAGCACAGTCAGTCAGGAGGACGGCCTCAGAATGGCAGGCAGGGCCCAGATGGTGCAGGTCTTAGAGAATGTGCAAGAGTCCAGGTGTGCTGGGAGCCTCTGCAAAGTTTTGGAGAATGGATCCCAGGCAGATGGGCTAGAAGTCTGTAACTCTCTAGGAAAGACCCTCTGAGAGCTGGGAGCCCCATTCACAGGTTCTATGGACAGGAAGAAGTGAGGAAATGTACTCCCAGCAAGTCCGGGGTTGCAGAGTATTCCAAGCAGGCCTTAAAGTCTCTCAAACAACAAAGCCAAAGGGGTAACCCTGACACGTTAGCCTCACCGAGGCTTCCAGCAGAAGCACGTGCTCCTCCAGGAGATATCCACTGTGTCTCTTCCTCACGTTCAGGTTTCCCAACCTCTTTCCCCCACTGAAGCCGGAGACGGTGGCCCGGAAGACAGTGGAGGCCGTGCAGCTCAATCAGGCTCTCCTCCTGCTCCCCTGGACGATGCATGCCCTCATTATCTTGAAAAGGTACCAGGCTTGGGGAGGAAACTCCAGTCAGGCTTAACCATTTGTCCTTCGCTGACTGGGCCCTGGTCGGAAAGAGGAAGTACGCAGTGATCAAGTAGTCATGTCTGCTGTGGGCATGAGCGTGAAGAGTGGCAGCAAGTGTGCCCTGGATGCACTAATCTTACTGTAGAGCAATGGTTCTCAAACATGTTGGTCTCAGAACCCCTTTATTCGCTCAAAAGTATTGAAGGACCAAAAGAACTTTAGTTTATGCATGTTGCATCCATCACTTTCTACCATATTAGAAATGAAAACAATGTAATAAGATTTATATATTTGCAGTATTTATTCATATATAAATAGCAATAGCAAACACATTCTATCAACATAAATGTATTTTTATGACAAGTGATCATAGCTTCCAAATTAAAATAAATGTAGCAAGGATGGCATTGTTTTATATTTTTGCAAATCTTTTTGTTACCTGATTTCATCAATATGACTAGATTTTGTTTAAATAATTTTCTATTTTATTTTATTTATTATAATTATTTTTTTAACTTGATCAGGGTGAAGGAGTGAGAAAGCAAGCTGCCAGAACAGGCACTCAAACTGTGGTCCACCATGTGGGAATCCAGCATCTTAACCACTACACCAACCTCCCAGCCCCCATGGTTGGATTTTTGTATCTGCCTCTGATTTTAATCTGTTGTGATATTCCATATCATGTAGATTCTGGGAAACTACTGTACATTCATGAGAGAATGGGAGTATAAAAGCCAATTGAAGGGCCGGCACATGGCGTGGTGGTTAAGGGCACTGGACTCCCACATGGCTGACCACGGTTTGAGTCCTAGACCTGCAGCTTGCTTTCTCACTTTCTCTCTCTCTCTCTCTCTGAATTATTTTTCATTTTTTCTCTTTCTCTCTCTCTCTCTCTCTCTCTCTCACACACACACACACACACACACACACATTCTGTCCCTCTCTGGTCAAATTAAAATAAATAAACACATAAATAAAATAAATAAAGTTCAATAAAATAATTCCCAAAAAAAAGAAGCCAAATGACATCGTAGTATTATTGTAAAAATAGTTTGACCTTAGTATTATAAAAATATTAGTTTGAACCCCCAAAGAGAGCTCAAGTACCCTCAAGAGTGCCTGGACCACACTTTGAGAACCACTGTTCTAGAGACAAGAAATGGCCCCAGAGCCAGTGTGGTGCATGCCTGTAATCTGAGCTACTCGGGAGGCTGAAGCAGGAGGATCATGAGTTCAAGATCACCCTGCCACCCCGTCTTGTGAGGACATCAGTGACCCAGCCGCTGTCCTTGACCCCACTGACCATCTTCTTTTCCTCCTTGCCCCTCCCCCCCAGCATCCTCCCACAGGCTGCACTTGAGGAGATCCACAGATTCTCAGGAACCTACACCTGCATGAACACTTTCAAAGGGCGGACATAGAGGCAGGATGCAGAGACCCGCTCGAGAGCCATGGAGCCTGAGGGGGCCACGGTGCCTGGACACATAACCCACGCATCTGTCCCTTGGCACACTTCTGCTAGGTGAACAGGACTGCTCCTGTCTGTCCCCAGGGAAGACTCTGGCTGCTCCTCAGGCCAGCCCCAGGACCTTTGCACAGGACCGATAGGAGTACCTCTGACCCAGATGGGGAGGCAAGAAACCAGCCAGCGCCGCCTTGACACTCTGTCCGTTTCTGATTCCGTAGAGTCGATTGTACATTGCTCTTCAAGTCCCAGCAGCCCCAGCCGTGTGCGTAGACTATTCCCAGGAGAGTCTGTCTCAGATGCTCTGCCTCTCCCTCCAAGGCCCACTCATCCCCAGCTTGCGCAAACTGGTTGAACGGCAGGAATTAAAAAAAAAAAAAAAGCGATGGCTTTCATGAGTTCCGTTGTTCAAATCCTTGGTGGGCAGTTGGGAGGGGCCATCCCAACCACAACCTCATCTTTAGAGAAAATTGGTCTGCTGCAAGTGGAGGGGGTGGGCAGAGGTCAGGAGAGAAACTGCAGCCCAGGCCAGGGGCAGAGGGAGGTTCTAGTTCCTTGCCAGCCCTGCCAGCCCTCCTCCCTTGCAATAGCCCTGTGGTTGAGGGCTTTGTTTCCCTGGTGTGGCCACATGGACTTGTCTGCAGGGAGCTGCCCTCTGTTTTGCCACTAGTACCAACAGCTACCAGGCCACCAATTCAGGCCCAGTCCTGAGGCATCAATTTTACCTGTGTTAATTATCGACACCGTCAAGCAGCACCTGAAGACTGAAAACTCAGCTCTCGGAGACCACTTTGAAGACTTCCAACAGCCATGATGTGGTTAGCCAGGATGATCCCCAATACTCAGGGGCTGACAATACAGGCTCTGTCTTCCTGATGCTACTCTTCCTGGGGGCTGCCTACCGCTCTGCTGCATCCTCTTTGCTCTGGAACTCAGCCTAACAGAACAGGCAACATCTGGGGCCATATCTAGTGGCAGAGTTTCCCCCGGAGAAATGTGCATTGGATCTTAACGTTGCTGCCCGTCAGGCCGGCTGGTGGCATGGCGGTAAAGGAGGCTGGATCCCACGTGGCCAACTGCGCAGTTTGAGTCTTGGACCTGGCAACTTGATAAACACACTGGGCAGATGTCCTCCCTGGAAAGGAGGGAGAAACAGAAGAGAAGGGATTGCAGTGTGACCGTTCTCCATGAGAAATGCTTTCTCATTCTGTCTCTCCAGGAAGCACACATGCCCTTTGACAAATTAAACAAACAAAAATAAACAATGCTTGTTGCTTCTGCTCACATTTCATCGGCCAGAACAGGTCACGTGGTCCACCCCCCACACACACAGCAGCACATGCAATCCCCCAAGGAGGAGCGGTTGGTGGCCGTGGACACCAATGCCCCCTGCCATGCCATGAAAGCAGAGGACAAATGAAAACAGTGAGGGAAACGGACAGGACGTAGCAGCTCTCAGTGGGACACACTAGGGGCAATCAGAACCCTAAAGAGGCAGATGTCAGCACTCCCCTCTGGGGAGGTGATACAAAGGGACTTTGAAAAGTTCATTAGGAAAGTGCAATTAAAACACATTTACTTTGGTGCAGAAAACTTTGAAATATGTATATAATTTTTTCTTTTTTTTCTTTCTTTCTTTCTTTTTTTTTTGGAGAGGTTTTCACTATAGGGCACATGCACCTGCCAGAGAAATAGAGACAGAAAGTGAGAAATCACCCCCCAGGGGGTGATGTATTATAGACGCATACGGAGAGAATCACCACAATCATCTCTCCTCCATTCTCCTCTCAGGATTTTGGGCACGTATGCACATGCACCTGGCGTGAGTTTTAAGCCACCAGGTCTGGGACTCGAACCCCTTCTCCTTCATTCTCCTCCCAGGATCTTGGGCACACACGCACACGCGCCCGGCATGAGTCTAAGCTGCCGGGTCCGGGACTTGAATCACGGTCAACTACATGGGAGTTCAGTGACAGCCATTACGCTAACTGTTGGTCCCTAGTTTTTTCTTAATGTGTATGTTCCATGTACTTTTTGAATCTCCCTCATTGTGAAACCCATTGCAGAGGTGAAGAAAGTGGCTCAGAGCGGGACAGGGGCTCTCTCAGGGTTGGAATTTGAACCCTGCTTCATCTGGCCCACGATCCCCTCTTTGGATTGACCATGGCAGCCAATGAGGCGCCAGGCCAAGACTCACTGTCACCTTCATTTTGGTCCTTAGCACCATGCATCATCCAAGTGTGGGGGCTGCTAAAACGGTTCTGCTGAACACAACAGGGACAGAGGAGGATGATGAAGTAGGGGTCCTGTCTGCTGAGCCCTCGTTTTTTGATTTTTTGTTTTTTTTTTTAAACATTATTTAACTTTTATTATTAGTTTTTAAAATTTGACCAGAGAAAGTGAGAAATCCAGCTGCCAGGTCCAAAATTCAAACCACAGTCAGCCACATGGGAGTCCAGCATCTTTAACCACCACACTATCCTCTGGCCCCAAGCCCCCATTTTTCTGACCCTCCTTGGATAGCAGATTTCTGTGCTCATGGTCTGGCTCCAGGCTGACTTTTTTTTTTTAAAGAGGTTTTTGCTATAGGGCATGTGTACTCGCTGGAGAGACAGAGAGACAGAAAGCAAGAAATCTCCCTCCAACGGGGATGGCCACACCGCAATCCCTTCTCCATTCTCTCGGGATTTTTGAGCACGCATGTACATGTGCCCAGCGTGTTTTAAGCCACCAGGTCTAGGACTCGAATTGCAGTCAACTATGTGGGAGGACAGCAATGTAAACATTACACCATTTGCTGGTCTCAAGGCTAACCTTTTCTGAGCAGGAGCTGACTCCTGAAGTTTCCATGAAATTGTGTTCGGCCTACAAGCCAGGAATGCGGCAAGGGCCCCTGGGATCTGACCGGGCCCTGGGAGTGAGTGGAGCCCAGCCGAGTCGTCCCCAGGGCCTGCTGAGAATGCCGCTGCCTGGGCTGAGGGGGGACCTCTCGGGTTCCCAGAGCCCAGGCGTTTCTCTGGATTGCAGGGCAGGGCCTGGGCCTGGCAGCCCCTCCTTAGCATCCAGGATGCTGTCAGTCTTTTCCTGGATCTTTTCCCAGAGGAACCAGGGGGGAGAGCCTTGGGCAGATTCCCAGGAGCCCCATTTTGGTCCCTCCCCAGAGTGGTTTGGCTGCTCACAGAGCCTTGGGAGCGAGAATGGAGAGCTAATTCTGTCCCTCCACTTGGCCAAGCAAAGGAGAGTGACAAACACCAACCCTGAGGGACAGGACAGTGTGTGCCAACCCCGCACAGAAGACGGGTCCTGGGAAATGACCCAGTTGCCATGTGTGGAGTTCCTCCCCATCCCCAGATCAGGGAAGGGCACTGAGGCCCATGCTGGCACCATTTGGGGGCCAGGCTAGCAGGCCTGGTGAGTGGTCAGGAATCCAGCCTGCAGCCACTGCCTGTCCCCTGGGCTTGACAACTTTGGAAAGCGTTCTCTCTTCCCAGACCAAAGTGACCTCGGGAAGGGCCAGGGCGACAGGAAGCTCCCAGGCTGACCACATGGCTCAGTCCTAGCTCCCTTCTTCCAAGAGTCCTATCCAATGGGAGAGACAGCCTCTGCTCCGGGATGTCCCAGTCTGACGGACACCAAGTCAAGGAGCCGGGTCAGGAGCAAACGAACCCCACTGCCAACTTGGACCGCCACGAGGGAGAGAACCACTGAGTGAAGGACGAGGGGTCATCTGAGCGGAGAAGAGGCCCTCCCTCCCCCGCAGCCCTTCCGAGGGGTCTTCCCTGATATTCAGGAAACAGATCATCGCTGAGAACCGGGGGTCTATTTGAGGAGGACTTCGAAATGTAGACATTGCCCACCCTGGGCACAACCAGGAGCTGACAGATGTCCTTCGAGACAGAAAAAAGGTCTGAAGCCACTTGTGGGCACCCTGGCCACGCCAAGCTTCCCTGGATCAGGGCTGTTACCCTGTGACTCGGTTTATAGATGTTTCTTAATGCATGTCTCCCCATAAACCAAGGGTTGCTGGGGACCAGAGTTGGTTCAGCCTTGGCTGGGTCAGCTCCCTCAGCCCTGTAGGGTCCAACCCCATCTGCCACCTATCGCAGCCCCCCTGAGACCCTGAGCCCCCAGCTACCCAGCAGGCCCAGGGTGCTGAGGTGCCCACCCTGAGTGGCCTAGGTTTCCCCAGACCCACCATGAGATGGGAGACCCTGTGTCAAGGGGGAAGAAATCCGGACTCTGGAGTCCCACTGGCATAGGCTAAGATCCGGAGTGTGACAGCTTCTTTCCTCACCTGCAAAATGGACTTGAGGTTCAAGTCATCCTGGCTCCAGGGTCTGGGTGAGTGTCAAGGACCATTCAGAACTCAGAAGGCTGTGTGGATGTGAGGGGCAGTGTGACACTGCTGGCTCCCAACTAGGACCTGAACGCCCTTCAGGACACCTGGGATCACCGCTTGGCCTGGCCTGTGATGGCAGCATCCTATGAGGCCTGGCCGGCCTCCTTGTGTTTGGTGGGGTGAAACTGTGGCTCAGACCCCAACATGGAGACCACCAGACAGGGCCAAGCAAGGCCCCTGGCAAAACGGGAGGCGCTTCACGGCGAACAGGAGCCACTGTCCTGCACACGCAGCAGGGCGGGACAGTTCTCCGGCCCATTGCACCATCGTTGGCTTTGAGCAGCCCCTCAGTGCCCAGATCTCTCCACAGCTCAGGAAGCCACAAAATTCTCCCAGAAGGTTCTCTGGGGCAGTAGCATGGCCACTACCTTGCTGGGAAGTGAACAGCTCCCCCAATCTCTACCCCTCCCAGTGGTGACAACCTAGTGTCTGAACATTGCCAAATGTCCCCTAAAGGGCTATCTCCCCCACTCCCCCTGCCCCCACCAACCCCCATGGAGAACTCCTGGTCTACACTCATCTTCTTGTTACATCTTCATATTGACCGTCGTTTTGGACTGAGCTCCTGCACTAGACCCCAACAAGCCACCAGACTCCAAATCAAAATGGAGTCACTCATGCTAAAGTGCCACGTCACCAAGCCAAACTAAGCCGATTATTGACCCTCTGAGAAATCAGGAGAACCAGAAATAACAAATTCTTCATATATGCCAGTTTCAATCAGCATAGTGAAGTTCCCTTGACTTCATTTCTGTTAACCTGTTAACTGATCAGTTATTTTTCTATTGTCCCATCTACTGTCCTCGCCTTACGAGGAAAGTGCAGTCATGCATCCCTTAATGACAGGGATCCCCTCTAAGAAGTGATTTCATTATGGGAACACCACAGGGTGCGCTTACACCGACCTGGACAGCACAGCTGACTACTCCTGGCTCCGTGGTGTAGCAGCTTGCGCTGGAGCTGCGCATGGCGTAGCAGGATCACTCTTGGGCTGCACGCCTGGCCAGCATGTTACTGTGCCTGTGCTGAACACTGTAGAAAACTGCTACACAGTGGCAAGCATTTGTGCATCTAAACATATCTAACCTGAAAATGTACAGTAAAAATACAGTATAAGGGGGCCAGCAGGTGGCACGGTGGCTAAGGCACTGCACTTCCACATGGCCAACCACAGTTCACATTCTGGACCCAGTGACTTGAAAATCACACTGGGCACGAGTGCATATGTACCCAAAAAAAATCCCAAGAGGAGAACAGAAGAGAAGGGATTATGGCATGGCCATCCCCCTTGGGGAATGATTTCTCACTTTCCCTCTCATTATCTCTTTGGTGAGCACATGGGACCTATGGCAAAAACATTAAAAAGAAAAAAAGATTATAAAAGATTGAAAAAGAAAAACAGACAAAGTCCATCTGTATAGGAGACTTACCACATGACTGGATCTTCCAGCACTGGAAGTTGTTCTGGGCGAGTCAGTGAGCGACTGTCAGAGGATGAGGGCCTTGGACGTTATTGTACACCACTGTAGCCTTTATAAACACTGTGCAATTAGCCTACACTACATTTATAAAACAATATTTTCCTCTCTTCAATAATAAATTAACTTTACCTTACTGTAACTTTTTAGTTTATAAACTTACATTTTTTTTTAACTTTTTGATTCTTTTGTAATGACATGTAGCTTAAAACACAAACACATTATATGACTATACAAAAATATTTACTCTCTGCTTTCATTTTTTAAAATTTGCTACAGGGCAGGTGGACTTACTGGAAAGAGACAGAGAAAGAGAGAAAGTGAGAAAGCACCTCCTGGGGGGGATGGCCGCTCTGCAATTCCTTCTCCTCCATTCTCCTCTTGGGACTTTTGGCACACATGCACATGCTCCTGGTGTTTCCTAAGCCACCAGGTCCAGGCCTCGAACCATGCAGTTGGCCATGATGGGATCCAGCTGCCTTAACTGCCGCACCACCGGCTGGCCCTATTTTCTATCTTTATGGCCTCATTCTTTGAGGGATCTTTGAAAAGTTAGTGGAACTGCATCTTATGAAAAAACTGTGCATAAATTTCAATTCTTTTAATATTAAAATAAACTCATGTTTTAATTTTTCTGCAAACTTGTGAAAGTCCCCAGGTATGAGCTTTAGCTAGTATTTTTTTTTTTTTAACTCCATTGTTAAAAACTAAGACACAAACACACACATTAGCCTAGGCCTGCCCACAGTCACATCATCAATGTCACTCTTCCATCTCCACATCCTGTCTGTCCCACTGGAAGGAAGGTCTTCAGGGACAACAGCATACACAGAGCTGTCCTCTCCTATGGTAGCAATGTCTACCTCCTGACGGACCTGCCCAAGGCTCTTCGGAAGGCATCACTTTTCAGAAATACGTCCATGGTGGTTTGTTTGATTTTCTTTTGTTCATCATAGATTTGTTTGTAAGCAGATAATGCACTATGAACATTCTTCTCTCTTAATGAAATCCTTCCAGGGTTGGGGAATCGATGTTTTCAAAGCTTTTAAGATCGGCAAAAGCTTCTGCTAAACCCTTCACCGTGAACTCTCTTGGCAGTTCTTTTTCTTCTGTGGTCTCCTTTCTCTCCCCTCCGCCCCACCTATGCATTCCTGTTCCTGTACCAGTGCCAATACCTCCTCACTAGCCAGTTCCTCAGGAACCTTCTAGGAGCTCTTCCACGTCACGCTCGCCCACACCCCTGCTCACCCATACCCAGGCCACGGTTTCTTGCCACTCTGCCACAGCTTTGTTGATTTCGCAACCTCCTTTCCCTTGGCGAGTCTTCGGAAGTCATGGACAAACCGCTGAGGTTCTTCTTCCAGATGCCACTCACACACAACACGAGGGTAAACAGGCACGTGGCGAAACGGCGCGACCAAGAAGTGGGGTAAACAAGATGTACTGGGCTGCCGCCTGGGTGGCACGGCACGCTGCTTCCCAGAAAACCTCTTTTTGTAAGTAGGAGGAATACACTAAAATAATATTAAAACACACAGACTAGGGGCCTGCAGGTAGCAGTGGTGGTTAAGGTGCTGGACTCCCACTTGCTCAATCATGGTTTGAGTCCCCAGACCTGGTGACTTGAAAAATCACACCAGGCAAGTGTGTGTGCCCAGAATCCTAAGAGGAGAATGGAGGAGAAGGGATTGCAGCGTGGCTATCCCCAACCATGGGGAGGGGAGTGATTGCTCACTTTGCCTCCTTCTGTCTCTCTCTAGCTCTCTCTGGTGAGTGCATGTGCCCCATGGCAAAAAAATCTTAAAAAAAAAAAAAGAAAAAAAAGAAAAAGACACAGGCTACTAAATGCATAAACCAGTGAGAGTCATTTGTTACCAGGGACTGAGCACAGGCCGTGACTGTGGGTGCTGTACTGTTGTCCCAACGGCAGAGCAGATTTGTTTACACCAGCATCACCACTAACGGGGGGAACATGTGCCAACACATCCCGGCAGCTTCAATGTCACGAGGGGGTAGAAATATTTCGGCTCCGTTACCCTCCGTGAGACCGCCGTCACATACGCAGTCTATGGTGACCCACACGTCATTACAGGTGCGTGACTGCGACTGAAACGACCAAGCACATTCCGTTCATTTCCGATTTCTTCAGCTCTGCCCCATTTCAAAAACCAACCTCCTGCACAGCTACTGAGAACACATCCTCTGTCTTATGGAGGGAAATGTTGCCTGATTGTAGAATATAGTATCAGCATTCATGATCCTTAAACTAAATCATAGTTTGTCTTCTGACACAGGCCAGAGCCGGCACCACTGGCGCAGAGCAACTGAGGACACTGAGGCCTGAGAGCTTTCTCTAATGGCCTGACCAGAGACAGGGAAGCAGCAGAACCCAGAAGGGAAACGTAAGCCCTGGTCCTGGCCCATAATCTCCAAGGGGGAGCCAGGAATCCAGGGGGCCTAAACCCCTGGGGCCGTCCTTGGCCCCATGGTTTCTCTTCCTTTGGACTTGGTTTGAAGACTCCTCATGCCACCCTCCTGGCTAGTTTCCGCTGCTGCTGCAGAACTTTCCGCCTTGCTTCCCCCCATCACATCCTTGTCATTCCTTTCATTTTTCAGTGTTCACAAGACAAAGGAAATAAGCACTTGGAGGAAGACACACGCTGTGTTTGTTCTTCGGAGCTGCTGCTGTGATGTAACTGGATCCTGCTCGGGGAAGGTCACATGGGGACCCAGCCTGGGCCTAACTTCCACAGCCCTGGCACGCTGAGCATCAGATGAGGCTTAAGCATCCCCTCAATGCCATGATGGAATCCCTGCTGCAGTGGCTTCTTGCTGGGAGTGGCAGGCGGAATTCTGGGCACGTCCACTCTTCTCAGTCATCCATGCCAGGCCGGCCTCGCTTGTTCTCTGCCCTGGCTGAGGGGCTGAGCCGAGAGGATCCGTGTTAACGGGTCCTGGGGAAGCTCAGCAGCCAGCAGAGAAGGAAAGACTGTGGGATGGAGTCTGCCGTGGGACCTTTTGAGTTTAACCTTAACCTTAAACTCCCTCAGCCCGTTTCCTCATCTATAGGGTGGGATCAATACCCTGCCCTCCACAAAGCTGCTTGTGAAAATCAAGGAAATAATACATACAATACACTAATGCGTGTGTGTTGTATTGATAAATGCCAAGGAGCAAACTAATAAATCTATAGTACATTTATGTATTTATTTTAGGGTTTTGCTTGCCAGAGAAACAGAGAGGGAAAGTGAGAAACCCCACCCCTCTCCCTGGGGGAATGATTATGTGCAATCCCTTCTCCACTCTCCTGTGATTTTGGGCACGCATGCACACATGCCTCTAGGACCAGGACTCAAACTGTGCTCAGCCATGTGGGAGTCCAGCACCTTAACTACCATGCCACCTGCTGGCCCAGTACATTTACTTTATAATAAAAGTCATAATTCCTGTGTGTTTGGTACACAACCGACCCTAAGATACATGCGTTTAGAAATTAAGATTTCCTAACATTTGCTGGAAACTGAGGCTGAGACAGATGAAGTCATTGTCTTAGGGTTTATTTCAAAGCTAATTAATTGGGAGAGCTGGGGTTTAAACCCCAGAGTCTAGTTGCAAAACCCTGGTTTTAGTGGCTTCTTGAATAAGAAGCTCCTACTGGCCAAACCGTGTCAAAGACTCTGCTAGAGTCCAATATCGCATGGCCCAGCTGCTGCCTTCCAGGCTGCAGGTGGACCCGGGCTGCAGACCTCTGAGATTAGACATGGGTCTCCTTCCAGAGTTTGCTGGGGAGACCTACCTTCTTACCTGTGGGCCCGGGAGGGAGCAGAGCATCTGCCTCTTCCATGCCCCAAGCCTCCTCAGATGTACACACTTTCACTTGCTCTCATCTCTCTCTCTCTCTCCAGCTGGGGCTGGGCACAGAGCTGGTGCCCATGGGTAGATTGTTGCCCATGAAACGTGCCCAGCACTCTGCCAGGTGCCTCAGAGGACTCCTAACAGAGCTAAGGATGTGGCGGTAGTGCAGGCCTGCTAGACTGTAGGTAGTGGGGAGCCAGGCAGGAGTTTGCCGGCCCCACGCCAGGCACCCCACCCTAGGTGTACCTGGCATTGCCCCTGGTCCCAGCCTGGAGTCAGGTGCAGAGCGTCTCCCCGATGGCACAAGGCCCTGGCCGGCTTCCTCCCGCAGTACCCAGCTGCAGACATGGCACCGCTGCAGTTTCTAGGAAGTGTCAGGGAGCGCGAGAACTGGGCAGCCTCTGAGAACTGGGCAGCCTCTGAGTCCTGCCGTAGCTGGTCTGCTGAGGCATGGTGTCTGCGGTTGTTGCCACCCCTGTTGGACCCTGGACACTGCCTGCTGCCACCACCCCCTAGAGCAGATCCTCCACACTCTGCTTCTCCGCATCTCCTATTACGAAGTCAGGCTAGGGGAGCGTCAGAGTGGGCTGGTAGTGACTATACCCGCGCCCCAGCAGCCAGGGGCAGTGAAAGTGAACATGGGGCCGGTCCGATGCCTTCAGAGTTCCTCTGGAGCCACCCCAGACCTCAGAGAAGGGCTGACGCCCTGAGTACCGCGTTCCTCACGAGACACCAGGAGACTCCCTGAGTGATTATTGGCCCTACCACAGTGATTCTTGCTGGGACAAAAGAGAGAAATGTATTAATCCTAGTAACCGGAAATCCCAACGGGCAGCAGTTTCAGTACAGCCGGATCCAGGGTGCAAGCTGTGTTCCAGGAAGCAGTCTAGACCCAGTTTCCCTTCCTCTGCGCTTCATTTCCACGTCCTCTGGGCTGGTTTTGTTCTCAGACATCTGCTCTCACAAGGGCAACCTGGCAGCTCAACTCCAGGCAGATGCCCTTCCAGGTCTAAGGGCAGAGGGAAATGAGACTCTGTCCTTGTCGCCCAGAGCTAGTCCTGACTGGTTCTGGTGGCCTCGGGTTAAGTCACATGCCCACAGGTAAACCAATTGTGCCAGCCAGAGGAATGCAATGCCCTGATTGGCCCAGGCCTGAGTCTTGTGGCCCACCCCTGCTCCAAGGAGGGCCTCAGCCCATTGAAACACATGGACTGACAGCTGGGGAGAGGGATTCCCTGCAAGTCCAAGGGGGAGGCCTTGTCAGATGAAGGGGAAAGGATAGCAGAAACAATAGCTGTCACAGAACACCCCTGGTGGACTCCCTCATGCCCCAGGGCCTTCCTGAGTGACAGTTGGCTGATGCTCTGACGGGCAACCCTGAGGTCCTGGGACCTTGTCCTCTCCTGACTGACAGTTGGCCTGCGTGGTGGCAGGCAGTTGGCACAGCCCTCTTGACTGCTGGTCCCTGCTGCCTGGCAGTCGGCGGGCATCCTGGTGGGCGGTTTGGCAGTGTGGTGCCTGGCAGTCGAGCAGTCCTATTTGGCAGTGCTTCATGGGCTGCCCTGAGATAGGAGGGGAGGTCTTGGGGGTCAATGCCATCGGGCTCTGCGAAGTATCCCTCTTTGCAAGAACAGAAACCTGAGCCACCATGCCCCAACCAGGAAGAGAGAGTGGTGGCAGGGAGGCTGGGGTTGGCTCTAAAAGCCCATTGCCTCCACTAGGGAGCAGACGGTGCCAGAGGCCGTGCGGGGCCAATGGTGTCCTCTGGGATTTTGGGCTCAGTGGCCCTGGAGTGGAGGAATTTGGAAAATATTAGAATGGGTGCTTGGCTTGTCCCCACTTATTTGATGTCACTCAACTTCCAACAGATAGTTTTTGTTTGCTTGTTTTTTTTTCTTTTTGAAAGAGAGAGACTGAAGGAGAGAAAGGGAGAGAGACAAAGAGGAAGGTCTTTTCGACAGTCTAGCCACACTCGGATGCTCCTGTCCCGGCCTCCCGGTTGGCTGGGATTATAGTAGGCACACACCATCACACCAAGCCCATTAGGTGGGTCTGGGAACTGAACCTGGGCGTCCCATGGCCGAGCTACTGCGCCACAGTGGCTGGGCCAATAAATAGCTCTTAAAGGCCCCTGTGGGTCAGGCACGGGAGTGCAGCAGAACTTAGGCTGGGCCTGTCCTCACTGAGCTTTCCGCCAACCGGGTGGGAGTGGGACTCGTGCCATGATGCGTGTGTGTTGGGGGTACAGGACACGTGTGCTGAGACCACAAAAGATCTGATAGAAGGACAGGATGGCATTTAAGGTGAAAAGGCTGGAGGGAGGGGTGTACGCCAGGGGTCTTCAGGGTTCTAGAGAGTCACAGAGGCCAAAGCGCAGAGAACATGACCGGCTCTGGAAGGGAGTTTAGTTTTTCTCCCAAGGGAGAAACCCTCAGCTCAGAGCGGGGCCAGGATCAGACTTGTGTTTCAAAAAGGTGGTTTCAGATTCTGAGAGATTGACTATGGTGGTCACGGGTGGAAGCAGGGAGCCCTTCTCTGATCCAGGGAGATGGAGTGGCTCGAGGGGGGTGGGGGCGGTACTTTAAGGAAGCAGGTGGATCCAAGAGAGGGCTAGAGCTGGCATGGATAGGCCTGGGGATGGACAGGCCTGGCAGCCAAGGGAGAAGCTGGCCCTCTGTGTGGGGGCCAGGGGGGCGGCCTGCTTCATCTGTGCTTTGTGCTGCTGTGAGGAAAGGAAAGGGGTCCCCAAGTCCGAGCTGAGGAGGGCTGACCAGCGGGCAGGGAGACACCTGGTCCAGGTTGAGAGCTGGCAGCCGAGGGCAGGGCTGGCCCAGCATGAGCAGGGAGAAGCAGGGCTCCCCTTCCCGCCGGGCTTGGCACAGAGCAGAGGGCCCACAGGCGTGTCGTGAAGGACCCCTAGGCACAGAGCTCCAGGCCAAGTTCTGCAGAGTGTGGCTGTGACGATGAGGAGTATCGCTCACAGAGCACCTCTCAGGCCATTGCGCAGATCCCCTTATCCTCCTGCAGCGGTGGGCTTGGGGCTCCCACCTTGGGGTTCATACAGGCCCAGTGTGGAGGTGGGAGCAGGCCATGACCCTCCCACCTGTACCTCCAACGTGTGCTTTCTCTGTGACACCCCATGGCTCCTGAGATGACGCTGCCCTGCTGGGGTCTGGGGCTGGAAAAGACCCTCCTTCTACTCCCTGGCTTTTCTGCCTGATCGCAGCCCCAGGGGCCCCCGGGCTGAGCCCTTGGCCTGTTTCTCACCACGATCAGTCATTTCTTCCCTTCCGTCTTCCTGGGTTCTCCCTTTCCTGTCCCCACATCCTCCATAAAGCCTCCAACTCCCCTAGACTATGGACAGTGTCTTAAGTGGTCGCTGCCTCCAGGCTGTCTCTCCCCCATGGGTATCTCCACCTCACAGCCAGGGCATCCCTCCCAGAGCACAGAGCTGACCACGCCCTGCTTAGAACCTTCAATGGTTCCCCATTGCCCACAGGATAAATAGCTTTTTCACTCTTCACAATGCCTGAAAGGCTCTTTCTAACCTGCTCCAAACAATGAATGCTTCACAAATGTTGCTGAATGATCTTCCAGAACTGAAGGAACATCATGTCCCTGAACAGCATTAAAAGAAACCTTCCATTTTCATCAGCAAACAGAAAGATAGAGTCTCTCCTTTAGAAATATGACTGCTATCCCACAACAAGTTATGCATGGAGGTGCTTTTTTTTTTTTTTTTTTTTTTT
>NW_006159616.1:10898959-10919083 GCF_000334495.1 Tupaia belangeri chinensis
AACTGCAGTCGACTATGTGGGAGTCCAGCGACATAGCCATTACGCTAACTGCTGGTTCCTGTGCATGGAGGTTCTTATGGTAGCATTATTTGTGCTGGAAAAAACTGGAAACTGTGCAAATGACCATCAGATGCAGTCTGGATAAATCATTTCTTAATACAATGGAGCTCTGCCTAGCAAAGAAATGAATGGATCCCTACCACATGCAACAATGTGGATTGATTTTATAAACACAATATTGAGCAAAGGGAGTCAGGCAGAAGATTTTGTTCTGTATGGCCTCATTTTTAAGAAGCTCAGAAACAGACACAGCTAATCTCTGGAGACAGACATAACCCTAGTTACCTAGTTACCAATCTCAGGGCTAGTATGTCTGGGGACAAGAGTAGGGGAATCTTCCAGGGCTTGGAAATGTTTGGTGTTGTGGGACAGTGGTTTAGTGGTTAAGGCAGTTGGATCCCGTATGGCCAACTGCACAGTTCAAGTCCTAGATCCAGGGACTTGAAGAACATTCTGGGTGAGTGTGTGCCCAAAATCCTGAAAGGAGAATGGAGGAGAAGGGGTTGTGGTGTAGCCATCCACTCTAGGGGTGCTTTTCCACTCCATCTTCCCTGCCCCCATATGTCTCTATCTGGTGAGTGCATGTGTCCTAGAGCAAAACAAACAAAACAAAACGAAAAGACAAGAAAAAGAATAAGAATGTTCGCTGTTGTGATCTGAGTGGCTATCACAGATAGCCGGGTGTATTTGTCCGTGACGTTGAGCTGTACACTTGAGATCCGTACACCGCACTGTCTGCAAGTGTGACCTCAGTACAAAAGTAATAGCAATCATGGTTCAGAGTATCAGGTAGCTATTAAAAAGGATGACCAGCAGGTGGCATGGTGGTTAAGGTGCTGGATTCCCCCATGGCTGACCACAGTTCAAGTCCCAGAACTTGTGGCTTGCTTTCTCATTTTCCCTCTCTCCCTCCTCCTCTTTTTTCGTCTCTCTCTGGTGAGTGTGCGCTATAGCAACTTAAAATAAATTAATTAATTTAATTAAATTAATAATCTTTAAAAAAAATTAGAATGACTCAGATGCATTCAACTTGGCATGTCCCACACTGTATCATTAGTAAACACAGAGAAAAACGTGTACATGGGGCTCCCATTATTGTCAAACCAGCAAGAACTTGTACACACATGCCCATGTGTAAGTACAGGGACCGGGGACAAAGGTTACCTGAAGTATGCAGAGGGTGGCACTGTGGATGGGACCGTTCAATTATTTTTTAAAAAAGTTTGTCTAGTTCTTCCATGAGTGAGAGAGACAGAGAGAAAGAGAGAGACTTGGTGCTGCCTTCCGCCCGTAGCTTCAGCCAACCCAGGATGCTGGGCATACCTGGCATACTCAGGGAGGTCTCCGGCTGCAAACCCAGAACCTTCCTACACGGACCTGCCTCCCAGAGCCTTGCATTTCTCTGCTGCACCGTCCAGCCCCCGCCGTTCAGCTTTACGTATCTGTTTGCACTGATTGCTGCAGGCATGTTCATTTATAGTAGTTTAAAAGGGACTTTAATGGAAGAATGAAAATGAGAATGGGAAAGTGACTACAGGGGCTGAGAGCCAGGGCTTTGGAGTCAGAGCGACCTGGGTTGTTCTGTCACCGACTTGGAGACTTCAGAAGGGTGGGTGGCTTGGCCGCTGAAGATCCCAAGAGTCAGATATGCCAGGCCTTTTGCACAACCTGGGACCCACCCGGCAGCGGCGGCTGTCACTATCATCGCAACCGTCCTCTCCTCTCTCCCTGCAGCTGGCTCCCGCTTTAATCTCTCTGCACAAGCCTGCCAAATATGTCAGGGAAATGGTGTCTGGGGTCAGCTCATGACACAGTGGTAACACTCTCAAGTGAGGCTGATCCCTGTGGAGGGTCACAGGTTCAGTTCCTGGGTAGACCTGTGCACACCAGGGATGGGCCCATGGACCTGGAGGGCTCATACCACAGGTTCATATCCCGAACTGGCCTGGGAACATGCCCACCTTCCTAACGAGCAGGAGGACTGGGGAAAGGAGGCCTCAGCCTGATGAGACCCGGTGGAGGGTGACTTCTCTTCCTCTCTCACATGGGCGTGCACATGCTCTCTATCAGGCATAAAATAAACTTTAAAAAATCCAATTACCACTAAGGAGTGAAAAGGCAAAAATAAAAAAGGATGGCCAGCAGATGGCTTGGAGGTTACGGTAGCTGGATCTTACATGGCCGACTGCACAGTTTGTATCCCAGACCCGGTGGCTTGAACATGCCAGAAGCATGTACGCACATGCCCAGAATCCCAGAAGAGAATGGAGGAGAAGGGATTGCAGTGTGGCTGACCCCATCTGGAGGGTGCATTCTCACTTCCTCTCTGTCTCTGTCTCTGGCTAGTGCACACACCCTACACCAATAACAAACAAAAAGGGAGACTGGGATGAGGAGGGATCTGGAGGACCAGCCCCTGCGAGTTCAAGGTCAAAGGGCAGGCCCGTTGGCCTCCAGGGCCAGGGCGGCAAGCTGGCCTCCCTTCTGAGACCGGCTGGCCCCTGTGTCCGGCTCCTGCCCGAGGCCAGAATGACAGATGAGCCCACAGGAAAGGTCACCGTCTCTGGAGCGCTTGTGTGTTTGGCGCAGGCGGGCGGGTGGGGCGGCCGCCTTCTGAGGCTGGCGGATGTCTGGCGTTTGAGGACCCGAACCTCGCCAGCGATCAGGCTTTATTTTGGTTACTGAAGATGGGAAGGTTCCAGTCATAAATAACTGCCTGGCCGGGCAGCCAGCCTCTCCCCGGGTGCCTGTGGGCTCAGGCTTCATCAAGGCCAGCACGTCCCCCGCCTGGCAGCGGGCAGGAGGTCTGGTGTTGGGGCTCGGAAGCCCAGTGGGGAGGCGAGGGGGAGAGGAAAGGGGTCTCAGGGCCTGGGTTCAGAGCAAGGTTAGCCAAATAGTGGATAAATTAAGCGAGGGAAACAGACAGCTCCCCTCAGGGTGAACTTTTCACCCAGCTAACCTGCTCCCCACCCACTCTCAGGTGGCGCGGCGGCTCCCACCGGTACTGTCACCTCCCAGGGGGGTTGTCACCTGCCTCCTCCCCCACCACTGCCACTGCCAGCCCAGGTGAGAGTGCAAGGATGGAGAGGCTCATTACATCATCCAGAAACCAGGGTGTGGACCCAGCCTGGAGTTGACACTTGGGCAGGACAGCCAGAGGGCCCTTCCTCCCTCCCTGCCCGAACCCTGGCATCTGCCCTTGGCAATGACAGGGCATCCTTGCGGGTAGCCAGGGTTGTCCTGCCTGAAGGTGGCCCTGGAGATTCAGGTCGCCTCCCAAGCAGGATCCTCTAGCCCATCCTCTCCTCTGCTTGCTCTGGCCTGAGCCACCCCTTCAAATGCAGTTGGAGGTTCAGGGAGCAAGGGAAGAGGCCTCCCTGTGACTTAGGGGGCTCAACGGCCCCGTGCAATAGCTGTGTCCTCAGATTTCGGCCACAAACAGTCCCGTCCCTTGGTTCCTGGACCCTCTTTGGGCCAGACCCAGGGATGGAAACGACCGTCGAGGTCACAAAGCCACAGTGTGTGCTGTAAGAGAGCGAGGTGTCAGGGGTCAGGCCTCCGTAGAAGGAGGATCTGCAGAGATGGAGGACGTTCTGGGCCCTGGCCACCTGGCCATCCTCCTCCACAGACCCTCCACTGGTGGCTATCCAGGCTGACAAGGTATTCTGAATAAGCCAGGCCAGAGGGCTGAAAGGTGACCCTGGAGGGACACTGCAGACCCTCCATGCTGCTGGAGAGCTGCCTGGGACCTGGTATTCAGTCACTCCATGGGCAGGTACAGGTGAGGGCCCATGCCTGGTGAGCATGTGCCCAATGAGCATGCACCCAGTGCTGGACACAGAGGGAAAGATGGGCCAGGCCTGTGCTCACAGAGGTGAGCTAGAGAGAGACAGCAGAAGGTGAGTGGGTGACCCCATACACAGACCAACCACACAGCAAATCCCATACCACGGCTAGAACCCCATAGGGAGTGGATAGAATCATTAGAGCACGACTTTGGCTGGGGTGGTCAGGGAAGGCCTCTGGGAGAAGGTGTCCTTTGAGCTGAGGTTGAACAATCAAGAGGGGACGGCCACATGGAGAGTGTAGAGTCAGGCTGAGAGCTGGGCGGAGCCAAAGGCACAGGGCTGAGAGGCAGGGGCAGAGGCCAGGCAGAGGCAGCACTGGGCCCAGGTCACAGGCTGAGACCTGCCGTTGGCCCTCTGGGTGGACATTCCTCCGGTTGCTGGCTCAGGGCAACCACCACCTCCCCAGTCATGACCTGGTCCTACCAACCACAGGGAAGGCTGGGAAACGATGAGCCCTTTGGGAGGTGAGTGGTCAGGAGGAAATCCTGGCTCTGTCACTTGCCATGCATGCGTCCTGGGCTCCTGATTTCAACCCCAGAAACCTCAGTGTGGGTTTCTGTAAAATGGGAATGCGATATTGACCTTCCCAAGGATTGAGGAAGAGTCAAAGAATGCAGCTGCCTGAGAAGCAAGCACTCCCCCAGAGAGAGGGCGTAGGCGGAGGAGGAACTGCGCTTGCAGCTTGGCAAGAAGGCAGGAGCAGTGGGCCTCTCTTCTCACTGTCACAGACACTCCAATGCAGCCAACACCCTGCGGAGGAAATGAAAACCTAAAAGCTTCGGTCCCCGCCATCTGTGTGACTTTCTTCTCTCCCTGTGGGGATGTGTGTAGTGCTGAAAGGCCTGAGAGCTCTCTACAAAATGAGGCCTGGAAGGTCCCTCAGGCTCCCTCACCTCCAAGATCCGCACTTCAGTGACTATGGACTCGAGCAAGCTGCCTGCATGCCATAGGATCCAGAGTCATCGTTGCCATTAAACAAGTGCGTCTAGTACCAGGCCTAATGACGCTGAGCCTGGTCCCGAGCTGCACTCCTTGGAGTGGAGCTCTGCTGCAGACATGGTCACTCCTGGAGCCAGAGTCTGCCAGCCCCCGGGGCCTGCTGGGATGGACCTTGTGCTCGTCATTCCACAGTCACCAGCTGTGGTAGGAAGGCAGAGAACTTGGGTGGAAGGATGAGAATTTGGCTCTTCCACAAAGAGATCCTCTATTCCAGAGACTTCCTGGACTTCAGAAACCATCAGTGTTCTTTTATTTTCCAACGTAAAATCTATTCTATGCTTTCTGACTACAAAAGCTCTCTCTCTCTATTTATATATTTTTTCATTACTTTTAACAATTAAAATAAAGTTAACACATGTTCAGGGCTAGGTCAATGTCTCACTGCATCAAGGCGGTTTTCCCAGACTGCAGTGAAAGCTGTATTTGTCACAGAGAAGGGACTCTGCTCAGGAAGGGAAGACCAGCGGGGGGAAGGAGGGAGGAAGGAGGGAGGAAGGGAAGGAGGAAGAAAAGGTGGCATGAGAGAAAGAGAAAAGGAGGAAGGAAGGAAGACAGGAAGGGAAGGCAGGAGGCAAGGAGGAAGGCAGAGAGGGGTAAGGTAGGGAGAAGGGAAGGAGAGGGAGAGAGGAAGGAAAGAGGGAGAAAGAGGAGGAAGAAATAATGGATTGAGAGAAAGAAAAAAGGAAGAAGGAAGGAAGGGGATAAGAGAAGGAAGAAGGAAAGGAAAGAATGAAAACGAGTTCCAAATTAAACCTATGTGATCTTTTATAGAGAGTCGATTGCTTTTAAAATGGGTCATTTTGGTCATCTTCATGCTGCTCCCCAGGGAAGCCGAAGCTGGGCCCATTGAACAGTGGGATTTCCCCCCGGGACAGTGACCTTTCTGCTTCCTGTGTTTCCCACAGTTCTAGGGCCAGGGGCTTCCCAGAACAGATGGTCTATCCATAGACTCATTGTTTTACAATATTTATTCAGTCTTACTCAAAAGATGGTGGCATGACAAGAGAGGTTTTATTATTTTTTTTTATTTAATTGGGCATTCACTGACTACAGGAACAAATCCTATTTTCCCGTCTGTACACAGTTTTCAGGACCAGCTTAAAGCAGACAATTTTGAATATAGCTACACTTTAAAATTTTATTTTTACAGTTTATGATTCTTGTTTAACACTGTAATAGCTGTTTTTGTGTATTTCCACATAATCTTCCAAATTTTTACTGCAAAGATAATTTCAGTGGTTTTTTACTAGCCTTTCATGTGGTTTGACCACATTTTTGGAAAGTTCTTTTCCTAATGGGTGTTTAGTTTGTTTCTAGTTTTTGGGTTTTTTTTTTTTTTTTTTTTAGCCATTGACAAGAATTCAGTCATGTATGTTTTAGTGGCTCTAGCATTTTGCATCTTTTACATCTTTCCCCTGGAATGAATTCTCATAGGGAGTTACAGGGACCAAGAACATAAATAGTTTCATGCCTTTTTTTCCTCTGGGTGTTATGCTATTTCTTTCACAGAGGGTAATACCAATTTGTAAAGCCAACAGCAGCACAGTGAGTATGTGCATTTCTCTGCATGCTTGCCAGTGCTGGGTGTGGCCTTCAAAACATTTCTTCTTGCAAAATTAGTAAATATAAACCAGTTTCTTAATGCTGCCCTAATCTGCCCTTCTTTGATTATAAATGAGGAAAAAACATTTTTTAATATGATGATTCAAGTTACGTGAGCTTGGCATGTTAATCTTTTTTCAAATGTTTTTAGAAGAATTATTTTATTTAACTTTATTTATTATTATTATTATTTTAATTTTTCCAGAGAGAGATGCAGAAAGAGAGAGAGAAAGTAAGAAAGCAAGCCACCAGGTCTGAGACTCTAACCATGGTCAGCCATGTGGGAATCCAGTGGCCTTCACCCCCCACGCACCTGGCCAGCCCTGGCAAATTAATCTTGAAACTCCAACTGTCAGGTATAAACTGGGGATAATACTGTCTCCCCGGGAACAGCAGGTGGCGTGATGGTTAAAGGCACTGGATTCCCACATGGCTGACCTTGGTTCAAAGTCCTGGATCTGACGGCTTGCTCTCTCACTTTCTCTCTATCTCTCTGTCTGATCAAACTGAAAAATAATAATAGTAATAACAATAAAGTTAAATAAAAATAATTTAAAAAAAATACTGTCTCCCCATAGGTTTATTGTGTTAAGTTTTTTCTTTTTTTCCATACTTTTTTCAGACAACCATTTAACCTTTGTTTGCATATTTATAGGAGTTGTAGTCACATGCAATAACTTCAGAGTACCAAAAGTAAAACATGGTCATTGCCCCAAAAGCTTACACTTTATTTGAATATTTCCAGCATCTCTCAAACCACCCTAAATAAGTCTTTTCAGAGTAACTTGAGGGATCATCAGTTAGTGTAATGGCTATGTCGCTGGACTGCCATGTAGTCGACCGCAGTTTGAGTCCCAGACCCGGCGGCTTAAACTCACTCCGGGCACGTATGCGTGAGTGCCCAAGATCCCGAGAGGAGAATGGAGAAGGGGTTGTGGTGTGGCCATTCCCCCTGGGAGGTGATTTCTCGCTGTCTGTCTCTCTGTCTCTGTCTTTCTGGCGAGCACACGTGCCCTATAGCAAAAACCTCTCCAAAAAAAAATAAAAGAGTAACTTGATTATACAATAGTAATTACATTACTGTAGAACCCAGACCCCCAAAATAAATTGATTTCATAATAGACACAGCTATCTGGGTTTCAAATATGTAAATAGTTTCTAGCTTTTCATGCCTGAATAAAGGGATTACCACCTGAAGAAACCCGCTTGGTTGGAGAGATTTAATTAAGACAGGAATGCAAGAATTTTCCTGAAACAGACAAAAGGATTACAGAGTTTCATAGATAATATACAAAAAATGAGCACTGTGTTCATGTTGCCAAATTTTATACTAATTTTCTTGCTATACTTTCTGTGATAATTAAATGAGAAGTAAAATTCTTTTTTTTGTTTGTTTTGGAGAGGTTTTCGCTATAGGGCACGTGCGCTCGCCAGACAGACAGAGACAGACATAGAGACAGAAAGCGAGAAATCACCCCTCAGGGGGATGGTCACGCCGCAATCCCTTCTCCTCCATTCTCCTCTCGGGATCTTGGGCACGCACGCACACGCGCCTGGCGTGAGTTTTAAGCCACCGGGTTCAGGACGCGAACCGCGGTTGACTACGTGGGAGTCCAGCGACATAGCCATTACACTAACTGCTGGTTCCCGAGAAGTAAAATTCTTAATGCAGTATCTAACAGAAGATAAACATTCAATGACTGCTGACTGGGAGGACTCTAATTTCTTCATATGTAAATGATTTTTGTATTTCCTGTGTTCACGTATTAATATACGTGTTTGTGTGTGTGTGTGTGTTGTTTTTTGGTTTTTCAATATACGTGTTTTTGTGTGTGTGTGTGTGTTGTTTTTTGTTTTTGGGTTTTTTTTTTTTTTTTTTTACCATAGGGTGTGTGTGCTCACCAGAGAGAAACAGAAAGGGGGAAAATGAGAAATCACCCTTCAGGGAGGATGGCCACACAACAATCCCTCCTACTACATCCTCATCTTGGAATTGTGGGCACACACACTCGCACCTGGTGTGATTTTCAAACCACTGGGTCCTGGACCTGAATTACAGTCCGCCATGTGGGAGTCCAGCACCTTAACCACCATAGCACCTGCTGGCCCCCTTTTTTATTTTAATGACCTCTTTATACATTTTACCCATTCTTCTTTTGCTTCATATTTATTGACATTGTACTTTGTTCACAAAATTTTTTTTTAGAGGTTTTTACTATAGAGCGCGTGCGCTCTCCAGACAGAGAGACAAGAGAGGCAGAAAGCGAGAAATCACCCCCCAGGGGGGATGGACACGCCACAGTCCCTTCTCCTCCATTCTCCTCTCAGGATCTTGGGCATGCACACACATGCGCCTGGTGTGAGTTTTAAGCCACCGGGTTCGGGACGCAAACCACGGTCGACTACGTGGGAGTCCAGTGACATAGCCATTACGCTAACTGCTGGTTCCCAAACTTTCTTCATTTTGAAAAAAATATTGGAAAGTTTGTAGCTTCCCATATCTGTTCTTCGAACCTCAAAGATGCCCTGGGTGGTATTAGAGCCAACTCCTCTACCCCATCTCGGAATTATCCAAGACTCCGTGGGCAGAAATAAGAGTCTGAGGGTTGACCAGCTGGAGTAATTTAGCTAATTTTGTCCCAGGTTCAGTCTTCTTTTCTAGGAGTCATGGTTCGCTGGGAACTTTGAAGTAAATGGGATATTTCTTTGGAAATGAAGGACTCGGAATCGACTCGTTCTAACGGACTCTTGCCTCAAATTTGATTTGAAGTCAGTTTGCTTGATTTGGTCATTGTTACTGTTCTCAATTTTTTTCCTCTTGTAACAAATACATTCATTTATCAACTACCTAATGAGAGCTTTCTAGATGCAAGACTTGGGGAAATAATAGTGACCAAACAGATGTTCCAATGGAATTTACAGTTTCTTGAGAGATGCACGCCAGCCAATGGCAGCTAGTCCGTGAGTGTTTAGCAAGCATCCGCTGCATGTCAGCCTATCTGCTGCATCTGGGGACACATAGGTGCCCTCCGGAGCCCAGCAGCAGCAGTACAAATAAATGGAAACTATTTAAAGTGCAAACTACAAAGGAAGGGTCAGGGGAGCTATGTGGGGTATAACCCAAAGATGTGACTTATTCTGGTTAGGGTTCTGTCTGCTGGGAAGGGTGTTAGTCAAGGAAGACTTCCCCAAGGAGGCAGCATTCACAGTGAGCCCTGAAGGCTGACTTGGAGTAAACCAGGCAAAGGTAGAAAAGACCTTTTGAGACAAAGGGAACTGCACATGCAAAGCCTTGGGTGGGAAAAAACAGTTGCAAGGTCTTCCTTGAGGCTGAGCCGGGGTGTCTCCTAGTCTGGAGGGTCAGAGTTTGGGAGACCCCTCTGGAGCCTGGTCTGTCCCTGCTCCAGCAGATATTTCATTGTTTGATGTCAGGAGGGGTGGCAGGGAGCTGAGGGCACGTGGCAGAAGGTGAGGGAGGGCCACATAGAGTCTACTGTCGCTGGCCACTTTCTCTGACCTCAGCCAGAGCTTGGCCTCCTGCCCTTCAGGAGTTCATGGGGAGGTGAAATCTCCAAGTGAAGGCTGGTTCCTTCCCCTCCTGGGATGCCAGAGTTGTTCAGACAAGGCCCAGGAAGGCCCCTTCCTCCCCTTCCAGGACTCTCTCTCATTCATCCTGTCCTCTCCCCTCCCCAGTTCTGAGGACCAAGCAGCTGGAGACGGTTCTGTTCCTGGTATAGAACCCCAAGCCTGGGACCCTGGGAGGAGGCTGGACCATTGCACCTCCTCTACACTGGAGGGGCTACATTGCCCTTGGTGGCCCTGCTCCCCCTGAGGTGCAGGGCATGGCTCAGAGCTCACATTTATGCAGGGGCTCCAGGAGAGCGATGAGGCCACCACCACCATGAACCGTGCACTGTTTGCAAAGCGTACTCTGTAAACCAAGCTTTGGCGGTTTGCCTCTGTAAGTGCCTGGGGGCTGTCACTGGCTCCTGACCCTGTCCTTTCAGGGAAATTCCAGCCCATAATTCAGGGCCTTGGGAACTGGTGCTCAGCCTTTGCAGCCAGGCTACTTTGGGTTGGAATCCCTGATCTATTTACTCTCTTCAAGACACTGGGCAGACTTATCTGTCTGAGCCTCAGCTTCTCCACGAGTGAAACGGCTTCTCTGGTAAGCTGCAGGGCTGTGGCACCAGTGGAAGCCCCTGGCGATGATTCCTGATGGCAACTGAGGAGAGGGGTTTTTGCAACCAGTGGCTTCTCTTCCCAAGTTAGTCAATAAAGGCATGGCGGGTGGGAGGTGGTCAGTATCAACCAGGAAAACTGAGGCTTTGTAGGAGCCTGCATTCTGGTAGGAAGGCTCTGTAGCAGGTCTCATTTCATCCTCCCAAGAACCTGGTGATGAAGACAGAGGATTCAAAGGTTCAGAAAGGTCGTCAAGCTCACCCAAGTTTGCACAGCAAGTAAAAGGCCCAGCCGGGGTCCCCCACTGACTGCTGGACTCGAGAACCTGTCCATGGCACATTCAGGAGGGCTGTGAGCTGAGAACCAGGCCCAGTCTCATATCTTGAAGAAAGGAGGCTGAGAAAAAGATGTCTCAGCACCAGTTCTGCCTGCAAGTCTAGAATTGCCCAACCCCCAAGCCTGCACCCTCAGGGCCCCCGGATCCCAGGATGGTTCCCAGCACAGTAGGCCTGTCCCTTGAAACTTGGCATTGCAGTTGGGGGAGGGTGGGCAGAGGGCAATTGGGCCCCTCGGCGCAGCCCTGGGTAGGGGAGCGGCTTGGCGGGCGGGCTCCTTTGTTGCACGCTGACAGGACGGTGCAGCCACCACACACGTCAGCTGCCAGCTCGCTGCGGTCACTCAATCCATCACTGAGAGCAGGGGCTCCTGCCCCGCCCCCCTCGCTCCTGGCCGCTTGGCCTGCAGTGTTGTTTTAGTCTGACTCGGGCTGTGAGATAAACGGGGCATGAACTGGCCCCCTGGCAGGGGGTCAGCCCCTTCTGCCCTCATTAAAGTGCCAATCAAGAAGAGGAATGGAGACAAGCCAAGGGAGCTCAGCCTGCTGGGCCAAGAGGCGGGATTCAGCTCCCCGACCAGAGACAGTCCAGCGAGTTCCACCCAGGGCCCTGTGAGCACTGGTTTGGTTGCAGATTGGCCAGAGCAGACAGCCCCCTGGTCCTCCCTGCAGCAAACTGGTTATTCACAGTACACAGCCCCTATTCACGCGGACTGACTCAGTTAGCTGTCTGGTTATCTGCTGCTATGTAACAAACCACACAAACCTTGGGACTTAAAGCAACAGCCATTAATTATGTCTTTGAATCTAAGGGCTGGCTGGGCTCAGCTAGGAGAATCTTCTGCGCTTTGTGATGGTGGCTGGAGCGGCTGTTGGCTGTGGCTCCCCTGAGCTAGAGAGCTTTGACATGGTCTAGACACTTACCTAGTGCCCTTGTGGGGACACCAGGAGGCTGGACTCACTTTACAGATGGGATGGATGTGCCCATTTCCACCGGGATCTCTGGGTCTCTCCATGGGGTAGTTAGACTACTTATACAGTGACTTGGGGCCCTGGAATAGGCCTTAGTAAGGCTTTGACCTAGAACTGGCACACAGCAGCTTATGCCCTACCCTAAAGCCAGTCAGAGCCTGCCCAGGTTCGGGGTAGATGCTGGGAGCCATGGTCCTTTAGGAATATCTGGAACTGGGACCAACAGCATAATGGCTATGTCGCTGGACTCCCACGTAGTCGACCGTGGTTCGCGTCCCGGCCCCGGTGGCTTAAATTCACACTGGGCGCGGGTGGGTGCGTGCCCAAGATCCCGAGAGGAGAATGGAGGAGAAGGGATGGCGGCGTGGCCACTCCCCCCAGGGGGTGATTTCGCGCTTTCTGTCTCTCTGTCTCTTTCTCTCTGTCTGGCGCGCGCATGCACCCTATAGCAAAAAAAAAACCTCTAAAAAAAAAAAAAAGGAATATCTGGAACTAACTACCACAGTGTGATCTCAGTGGGGATACTTTGCTCAGGAGAGAGGCAGGGCCAGCACTCTTTTCTCCTGGACTCTCTGCCTTGAGGGCAAGTGGGTCAGAGCCTCTTCAGGTACGATGGAGGGGTGAGGGTGCTATAATTCTCTTCTCCTATATATGAGGAGTCTTCAAAAAAATTCATGGAAAATATGTATTATGAAAAAAACATGCACAGATTTAAAGATACTTTGTACCAAAATTAACTTACATTATAATTCCATTTTTCCTTTTTTTTTTTTTTTTTAGAGAGATTTTTGCTATAGGCCATATGCTGTTGCTGGAGAGAGACAAAAAGTGAGAATCACCCCCCTCCCCAGGGTGATGGCCACACCGCAATCACTTCTCCTTCATTCTCTTCCTAGGATCTTGGGCATGCACGCACATGTGCCTCGCATGAGTTTTAAGCTACCAGATCCAGGACTCGAACTGCAGTTGACTATGTGGGAATCCAGTAATATAACCATTACGCCATCTGCTGGCCCCCAATTATTCCTTTTTGAAGTCCCTTAGTATCATATATATCCTCTATAGTTCATCTATTTCTAGAAGAATTCCTGAGCAACCATTTAAAAGAAAAGTAATAGTATGATTATGTATTATATAATAAGACAAATATTTATAATTATTACTTTGCCAAAGAACTTGTAATATGCCAAGCATTGTCCTGAACAATTATATCTTATTTAATTCTCCCAACAACCCTCTGAAGATGGTACTGTTGTTACCCACGTTCTATAGATATATCGGGTAAGTAAGCTAAACTATAACCAAGACTCCCAAGTGTTTAGTAACTCAAACACAGTAAGTAGAGCTTTTTCTCCCATTTACTTCACCAATATGAGAATTCCTGGTTGGTAGGCATTCCCCTCTACCGAGTGACAGCCAGAGCCAGGTTCCATCTATCTCGTGGCTTACCGCCTGCTTAGGTCCAGTAGAATGCAAAGAAAACAGCTGTGTGGTGGGCGGATCGCGGTGCGTCCATCTGTGGGGAGGCAGGGGGAGTTTGGGATAGTCCCCATTTACCTTTTAAATTCACTCTCACTTTCTCCACCCTGTTCTCTATCCCAGGAGGCTAACCCCAAGGACTGTATCAGTGGGCTCCCCAACCCTCTGGCTTCTAGTTAGGTTCAACCAATGGAGGCAGTGGCAGATCAGATGGCAGGAAGAGAGGTGAGGGTAGTTATTCCCTGGCTCGCTCGCTCTCTTGGGCTGTAGTTTGGGAATAGCTGATATTATTATTATTATTATTATTATTATTAAAGACCATGGCCTCCCGAAGGTAGCCCTTCCCAGCAGCTTTACTGGGGATGGTAACAGGACGCTTCACCATCTCTTCTTGGTATCCTCTGATCAGCGCCTTTGTTAACCCCCCTGTAATCACTTTCATGGTAACAGGATACAGGTCATTTGTGTCCTGCTATGGCCCCGGCTGATACGGGAGGCAAGACTGAAGTCAGGAGCTACTGAGGAGGCTACCGCAAGAATCCAGGAGAGATGCCGGTGGCGTAGCTTTCTAAGGTGGGGCCAACAGATGTTCTGATGGGTGGGATGTGAGTTTGAGTGAGAGAGAAATTTCAAGGATCACTCCAAAATTGTTGGCCTGAACAAATGGAAGGATGGAGTTATTTATTAAGATGGAGGGGAAGGCAGGCTTGTGAAGGAACAAGGAACTGAACTTTAGATACGTTACGTTTGGGATGTGGGTTAGTCTACACTGTGTTGCTAACAGAAACACCCGAGACTGATGCATAAAGGACAGGTTTAGGGGACCAACAGGTGGTGTGGGGGTTAAGGTGCTGGACACTCCCACATGGCTGACCATGGGTCAAGTCCCAGACCTGGTGGCTTACTTTCTCACTTCCCCTCTCTCTTTCTCTCTCTCGTGTCTCTCTCTGTCAAATTAAAAATAAATGAATGAATAAATAAAATTAAATAATTCTCTTTTTTTTTGAGAGTTTTTTTTTTTCGCTATAGGGCGCGTGAACTCGCCAGACAGACAGAGAGAGACATAGAGACAGAAAGCGAGAAATCATCCCCCAGGGGGGATGGTCACACCGCAATCCCTTCTCCTCCATTCTCCTCTCAGGATCCTGGGCACATACGCACGTGCACCCGGCGTGAGTTTTAAGCCACTGGGTCCGGGACGCGAACCATGGTCGACTACGTGGGAATAGCCATTACGCTAACTGCTGGTTCCCAAAATTAAATAATTCTTAAAAGAAAAAAGAACAGAGGTCCATTTGGCTCATGATCCCAATGGCCAGAAAGTCCAAAGGCATGGGGCCAGCCTCACGACGTGTCCTCTCTGACAACGCAGAGAGGCAGCTTTGCGCAGTGGCAGTATCGTAGCCAATGAGGTTTATCCGAGGTGCGATTATTGCTAATTGAAAACAACGCAGAGAGAAAGGCAGGCATGTGCAGAGAGAGACAGTGAGGAGGAGGAAGCAGACTTTTCCTTCTCTGTCCCTCCCAGCTGATTCAATGGTGGCCTTCTATTAGTCCCTGCCTCGTAAAGGTTTCACCATGATTGCAGAATAAGTGAACCTTTGGGGCAAACCAAAAGCCAAACCATAACAAGATGATTTTTTTTTTTTAATTCCCGGATGACATGTGTACTCACCAGAGAAAGAGAAACAGAGAGGGAGAGGGAGAAAGTATCCCTTAGTGGGGCACGGTCCCACCACAATCCTTTCTCCTCCGTATCTCCAACCTGTTGTGATTTTGAGGATGCACACACATTTGTATGGCATGTGTCTCAAGCCACCAGGGCCAGTATTCAACCACAATAGGCCATGTGGGATCTGGCTCCCTCAACTGCCAGCCCACAGGGCCAGCCCAACACGATGCTCTTTTTAAGTTTCTAAGTAGAGGTGTTGAGAAGGCAGCTGGAGCTCGAGTCTGGATCTCAGGGCAGAGATCCAGGTTGGAGACGGAATTTAGAGAACAGTGAATATATAGACAGTATTATACTTAAAGCTGTGGGACTCAGTGAGGTCATGAAGGAGAGTTTGGGGAAAGAAAGAGGTCTGATCATGAACTCTGAGACTTTCCACCATTTGAAGCCAAGACAACAAGGAAGAAACAGCAACAAAGAATAAAGAAGAGATGTCAGTAAAGTAGAAAGAAAACCAAGAAATAATGACTTCCTGCAAGCAAAGTGGGGAAAAAAGTGTTTCAAAAAAGAGAGAAGGGAGGTCAACCAGTGGTGTGGTGGTTAAGGTGGCTGGATCTTACATGGCTGACTATGTGGTTTGAGTCTCAGACCTGGTGGTTTGTGAAACATACCTGGTGTGTGTGCGTGCATTCCCAAAGTCCCAGAGGTAGAATGGAAGAGGGGGGATTGCAGCATGGCCATCCTCACCCCTCCCACCCGGGAGATGCTTTCTCTCTCTTTCTCTATCTCTGGTGAATGCACGTGCCCTATAGAAAATTTAAATAAATAAAGACTTGATATCATTTATTAAAAGAGAGAGAAAGAGAAAAAGAGAAAGAGAGCGAGGCCAGCCACTGGTGTGGTGGTTGAAGCAGCTGGATCCCACATGGCTATGTGGTTCGAGTCCCAGACGTGGTGGTTTGGAAAACACACTGTGTGTGTGTGTGCGCATGCCCAAAAATCCCAAAAGAAGAACGGAAGAGAAGGGATTGTGGTATGGCCATCTCCCTTGGGGGTTGGGGATACTTGCTGTCACTTTCCCTCTCTCAGTGTCTCTCCCAGCAAGCACACATGCCCTGTAGCAAAATTAAAAAAAAAAAAAAAAAAAAAAAAAAAAACAAGAAACATTTTTTAAAAGAGAGAGAGCGATCAACCATGGCAAATTCAGTTTTCATTCTGGTTAGGAAGCCTTATAATAAAGATCAGAATTGGCAAAGTGGAGGTTTAGATGGCTTGAAAAGGGTAGGGTTATGGGGATGAGAGCTTAATTGGAAAGGACTTAGAGAAGAAAAGGAAATTTTTCTGTTTCTATCCATGTCAGGGTATCTGGTACTGAAGTTATCTGTCCATCACAAATGGTATAAAACTAGACAAAAAATATATGAAACAACATGATCGGGCATCAGACCACATGCAAATCAAGGCCATGGTCCTTCAGAGAAGGGAAGCACCAAGGCCGAGTTGCACACTCACCTTGACTTCCATCTGGGACTCAGGGAACAGGATTCTGAGCTTCAGGCTCCTGTCTCACCAGGGGGAGAAAAGTGGGGCCAGAGTTTAGGGGTGGATGCTAAGACAGCTAGGATTTGGTTACCAAAAAAGAACCACAAGACAATTCGGAAAGACTACCATTAAGAAGAAGAGGGCTTTATCCTAGGATGGTGGGCAAAACTGAAATAGATCCACAATAGGAAAGTCTAAAACCAATCTCAACAGATCAAGATGATCCACTAGTTATTTAATTGTCAGAAAAAAGTCCAACACTCTTCAGAAGACATTCATAAAATGTCTAATGTATAATTAAATTATTAGACATATAAAAAGCAGGAAATAGAAGCCAGCAGGTGGCATGGTGATTAAGGCACTGGATTCCCACATGGTCAACTGCAGTTTGAGTTCTGGACCTGACACCTTGCTCTCCCCCCTGCCCCCAGTCTCTCCCTGGTGAATACATATACCCTATAGTGAAGATTTAAAAATGATAATAATAATATAAAATAAAATAAATAAATCTTTTTTTATAAAGGCAGGAAATGTGACTCATAGACAAGTGAAAAAAAAAGTCAATAGTAGCAAACTTAATTTAATCCAGATGTTGGAATTAGCTGAAAAAAAACCTCTAAAATATATAAATGTATTAAAGGATTTCAGGGAAATGATGGACAAAATATGTGAATAGATGAGGAATTCAGCATAGAAATAGAAATTTTTAAATAGAAATTCTAGAACTTAAAGCTAATTCTAAACGTGCATGCACCCAATAACATAGCTCCAATACTTGAAGCAAAAACTGACAGAATCAAAGGAAGAAATCAAGAACTCTACAATCATAATGGGAGATTTTAACACTCCTTTCTGAAATACCGACCGAGCAAGCAGAAATAACAAATCAATACAAACACAGAAGATTTGAAAAAGAGAATGTGAAAAGGTAGAAAGAGAAATCTTAATCTTTTCAGAATTTTACTTTAAAGACAATGGAGTGTTGACCAATGGCTGGATTGGGGTATGGAACCAAGGGTAGATGAAAAGAGGAGAAGAGATGACAGCATGCTTGCATGCTGCTGGGGATGATCCAGGAAGGGGATGAGCCTTGGTGGTGAGTGGACAACTGCAGGTACAATGTCCTTGGGTAGGGCATTGAGTAGGGAAACAAGAATGGGATGTCAGGTGCAGTCAGAAGAGTTGATCTCAAGGGTAAGTGTGTGTGTGTGTGTGTGTGTGTGTCGGGGGGTGGGTGGTGGCTACAGTTTGAGAAGAGAACGTTTTCTCAAGGTGGTGTCATTTTGAGTCACTGGGCCATATTCCAGCCAGGCCTCCTAAAGTTGGAGTCCTTGGGCAGGACCTTTGCCAGTGTCTGAGTCTCAGTGTGCTCCTGTTTTTCTCCAGGTCTTTGTCCTAAGATAACTAATTCCAGTCAGCCATGGAAAGTTTCCCCACCATAGAGGCAGGGATAACACTGACACTTTTATAACTTTTTTTTAAAGTAATGAATTCACAGAAAAGGAAACGGCTCATAAACACAATTTCCTATAAACAAATTACACTTTCAAACTACTCTGAGAAAATCATTTCCCTCAAATTGGCAAATCAAAGACTTTGCTAACACATGATATGGGTAAGCGTATGAGGAAACACAGTGCCATTAACTTGTGGTGGCAGTATCAATTGGTATAAACTCTATAATTTAGCAATATTTATCAAAATTGCAAATGTAGGTGCATCCGAAGTGGGCCTAGCCGTGCCCCTTTAACTGGAAAGCCTCTGCCCCAAACCTCTCCTTCCAGCCCAATACCCAGTGAAAAGCCCAGAAGGTAGGAAGTAACATATAATTCATCAGATGACCAGAAGTCACCACCACAGAGGCACAAGAAATATGGGAAATCAAGAAAATATCTCTCCCACAAGGGGAAAGAACAGTCCTTTATCATCCACAGACAGTACAATGGAATACCTGGAAATGTCAGATAAAGAATTTAGGATATTCATAGAGACAAAGCTAACAGAGATACAAGAGAAGAGAGACAATGAAAATGCAGGAGAAAAGAGACAACAAGTTCCAGGACGTGAGGAAGTTCTTCAGAATTTCCTGTAATACAGACCATCAAAACCTCCCTTGAAAGTATTAAAAGCAAATTAGATCATGCAGAAGATTGAATCTCAGATGTAGAAGATGGAACTTCTGACCTAGAAAAATTCACCAAAAAGACTTAGAAAATAACCCCCCAAAATGAGAATAATATTTGAGTAATACTAGATACCGTTAGATGTGCGAACACCTGGATAATCTGTATCCCAGAAGGTGAAGAAACTAATTATGGCATTGAAAATCTATTCCATGAAATCCTGGAAGAAAACTTTTTAAACCTAGAGAGTTATTCAGCTATCCGGACCCAAGAAATACAAAGGACCTCACATAGAATCAACCTAAGATCTTCTCCAAGGCACATCATAGCCAGATTGACCAAAACCACAGACAGATAAGATACTAAAATTGGCAAGAGATAAACGTCAAGTTACTTTTAAAGGATTATCCTATCAGGCTAACATCGGACCTCTCATCGGAAACAATCAGGCAAGTAAAGAATGGGGAAAATATATTCAAAGTGTTAAGTGAAAAACAATTTGGGACCAGCAGTTAGTGTAATGGCTATGTTGCTGGACTCCCATGTAGTCGACCACAGTTGGAGTCCCAGACCCAGTGGTTTAAACTCACTCCGGGCGCATGTGTGAGCATGCTCAAGATTCCAAGAGGAGAATGGAGAAGGAATTGCAGTGTGGCCATTCCCCCTGAGGGGTGATTTCTTGCTTTCTGTCTCTCTGTCTCTCTCTGTCTTTTTGGCGAGCGCACACATGCCCTATGGCAAAAACCTCTCCAAAAAAAATTTTTTTTTTTTTCCAAAAAAAATTTCAACCAAAAACTATATCCGGCAAGATTATTCTTCATGTGGGAAGAAAAGATAAAAAGTTTTCTCAGATTAACAAAACCTGAAAGAATTAACCTACACCAGACCAGCTCTTTGAGAAGTTCTGAAAGAAGTACTATACCAGGAAAACTAAGAGAAATAAGAGAATAAAAAAATGACCAAGAAAAAGGCCAACTTAATGGTAGGGACAAGTTCTGAAATATCAATAATAATGTTGACTGCTAATGGAAAGGTCAGACCATAGTAACACAGCAAATTCAACAAAAGAGAGATTACATGAGACTGAACTGGTAAAAAAAAAAATTTATGACTTTTTTTCTAAAACATTACTAATTTTCTTCTATGCTTTGTCTTCCGGATTTAAGATTTTTGTTTTCTTTTGAGTTGTTGGGTTCAACAATTTGTTAAAAAATATTCTTTTTAAATTGAAACATAAGTTTTTCTCCCTTCCTGATCCCTTTACAATTGGAAAATATTTGTGAGCATTCTTATTTTATGGTAGAATGGTTGTGT
>NW_006159616.1:10919389-10932820 GCF_000334495.1 Tupaia belangeri chinensis
AAAGAAAGAAATTGAATTCTTACAGGGTTTTGTGCAAATAACAGACCAAATTGAGATAAGCCTATTTTTTTTTTATTTTGCAAATAAGTTAGTTTATACCTTTCTTTAATAAAAGGGGGAAATAGAGAAAGAAAAAAAATGTTTCAGAAGAAAATTACAGTGCACTCGTGACTAGATTCTAGCTTTGTCCATACTTAAAGATCTTTTGTGACTCAATAAAATATGAAAAAATAAAGTTTAGTATGGAAGGGAGGGAGGAGAAGGAAAAAACGGGTGAAAATATGCTTAATTCACAAAAAATGAGAAGTCCTTTGCTGATGATAATGTATATAGTAATATATTTGTTTCAGCTGACATGCATGGTATTTGTGTTGAAAAAGAAATGTATACTGTAAAGATGTGCTAAAACGTGCAAAATTAATTAATTAATTTTAAAAACCTATACACGTTAAAAAAAATGACAAATGCACAAAGGATTGAACCATTTCTCTTGTAGATTTTTTTTCCCTTCAATTTCCTATAGGACATATGCATATATAAGGAGAGACAGAAAGAGAGGGAAAGTGAGAAAACACCTCCCAGGAGAGATGGCCAGGCTGTAATCCCTCTCCTGCATTCTCCTCTTGAGATTTTGGGCTTGCATGCACATGCAAATGGCATGTTTTTCGAGTCATTGGGCCTAGGACTCAAATCATGCAGCCATGTGAAATCCAGCCTTAACTACCACACCGCTGGCTAGCCCATCTCTTCTAGAATTTTAAGTTACATTTGTAAGATCAGGTATATATAAGGTATTGTTTCTTTGTTTGCAATAGCAAGAAGACTGGTAACAATCTAAGTGGCTATCAGTAGGGGACTGGGTCAATAAATAGCACATCTGTACAGCGGAAATCATACCATGATCCAGGAAAATTAGAAAACTCTACATGCTCATCTGGAACGATCTCCAAGACATGTTACAGAATGAAAAGAAAAAAAAAGAGAAAGTAGTAAGCTAAAATTTTTATGAAAAATATAAAATAAAAAGTAGTCTATAGATGTGTATGTGTGTGTGTGTGTTTGTCCCTGGAAAAATACACAAGAAACCAGAGAGGGGAAGTGGGGAGCTGGAGGACAGAAGTGGGAGGGAGGAAAAGATAAAGTGACTATAAATAAAAACGAACACAGAAGGCAGGAAAGAGCATTTAACAAACAACATTCGACATAGTCTACTTCCTGTTCTCTTTCTAAATACTACAGTTCATCATCTAGATTCCTATTTCTAGACAGGAGTTCCATCTAGAATGTGAAGGGCATTCAAACCCAGCAACTTGATCATCAAGCAGGCCAAGTAGGTAGGTAAGAGGTAAGTTCAAGTCAGTCTGTCGGTCACATTTTCTAAGTACCTATTTTGCGCTTAAGACGAAATAATCGGGGCCGGCGGGTGATGTAGTGGTTAAGGGTGTTGGACTCCCACATGGCCAACTGCGGTTCAGTCCCAGACCTGGCGGCTTGCTTTCTCACTCTCCCTCTCTCTTTCTCTCTCTCTGGTCAAATTAAATAAATAAATAAATAACGTTAAATAAAATAATCCTTTTTTAAAAAGTATAAAGTATCACTCTCAGGAGATACTTTATGACCAACAATTCACTACTTCTGCTTTTGGTCTGTTGACATTTAAAAGTAGTATGAATTACCAAACTAAAACACCGATAGCTACAGACATTTCCTTTCATCGTTTATAAGAGCTCCCTTAATGTAATAACCAGATTAATGGAAGAAAACTTAGGGTTGAAATGTGAGCTGATAAGAAGTTGGTATATGTACTGAAATATCATAATGCACTCCATAAATATGCACAGTTGTTGTTTGTTCACTTAATATAATAACAATAAAAAAGAAATCGATACAGTGCCCCCTTTCTCCTAGCTTTTAGTAGCGTATTTGTGTTAGCTTCTGAGATGATCTGGCTGAGGTGTGTAGCCACTGTCCCCTGTGCTTGGATAGACAGGCGTAGCGAGCCTTGTCAGCCTTGGGCTGCCTGGGTCTCTGCCGGACTGTTCTTGCTCTGGCCTGTTCCCATGTGCGCCTGTCCACGTGAACACCTCCTGCCTCGGTGCCCCGACTTTAAACACTCTGGGCAGCTGGCCAGGCCTTGCTTCTGTTTGCACTTGCCTAATCTAATACTGGTGTTTAGCAAACAAAGCCAGGTTCCTGGAACCCAAACAAGGGACAAACAGATGCCCCCTTGCGCTCCAGAGGTCTCCAGTGGGCGGACCCAGGAACACGACATAATGCCCCCCAAATTCAGTGCCCAAAGAGACCTAAATGAAGCTTCTCTAAGGTTGACAGGGAGTGCTCAGAGGGGAAATACAGGGCCAGCCACCCACAGTGGGATCCAGCTATGAGAAAATGGGTCACTCTGACAGGGCTGGCCTGGCCAAACCACAGGGTGGCCCCTGTGCCACCCCAACATCCTTCTCCTCTAGGTCCCACTATTTCCTCATGGATCTCCCTAATTTCCCCCACCTCACCCCTTGCCATGGCAATATCTTCTCAACTGTTCTTTATCTTACTCGCACCCAGATGTGTGTTCCCATGGAGCTCAAAATTTATCAGATACATGACCCAAGCTGAGGCCCTTTGCCCACCGAAAAGCTCCCCAAGTGCCAAAGCCTGAGTCTTCATGGTGAACTTCAGGGCTGAGGGAGTGCTGGGGCACAGGGCTCTGACCAAACCCATGCCCATGGCTGCCAGAGCTGGGTCAGCTCTGTCCAGCATGGAGAAGGCTGTCCACGCCCTTCGATACCACCTCCAGGACTCCTCTGAAGTCCACCCACCCTTCATCTCAAGGAGCTTGAGTGTCCTGGAGAGTTACAGAGGGTCACAGGAAGTCAGGCAAGGGCATGATTTTGGGCCACGGCTGGCTTCCCTTGGGATGGACAGAGCGGGCAACACATTTCTGGCTAACTGAATGCTGGATGTCCCTTCTCCTACTTCCATGCTGTCCAACATGGCAGCCACGGCTACATGTGGCCCCTGAAATGTGTCTGGTCTGAATTGTAATGTTCTGTAAATGTAAAACACACACCAGATGTTGAAGATTTGCTATACAATAAGAATTCAAAGTATCTCTTTAGTAGTGATTCACACTACAGGACCAGCAGATGGTGTGGTGGTTAAGATGCTGGATTCCTACATGGCTGTCTGTGTTTCGAGTCCTGGACCTAGTGGCTTGAAAAATCATGCTGGCCATGTATTTGTATGCATAGCCCAAATCCCGAGAGAAGACTGGAGGAGGAGGGATTGCAGTGTAGCCATCTCCCCAGAGGAGTGATTTCTCACTTTCTGTCTCTCTCTCTGTCTCTCTTTGGTGAGCACACGTGCCCTATGTCAATACACACACACATACCCACCAATTATGCATGAAATGACAATATTTTGGACACATGTGGCTAAAAATTTAATTAAAAGACATTTCCCATTTTTTTTCTTTTTGAAAAATATGACTCTCAGGAAATTTTTAATTACATCTGTGACTTGTGTTATGTTTCTAAGTGATAGCACTGGTCTACTTAGTAAAGGGAGGAACTTTCTCAGAACCCCTTTCCTGTGTGGTTCCAGGGTGGAGTTGCCAGAAGGAAAGGTGTGTGAGATTTGGGAGGCAAAGGTGACAAGTGGTCAGGATGCTTTGAAGGTCACTGTGGGTTTGAGGCTATGAGAGAGCGACATCAAAGGGCTAGCTAGTTCCAGTTTGTCCTTGCTCCTTCCTGGCCTGTAGCCAACTCTTCCCTGATGGTCAGCCAGACCCTTCACTTTGCTGCAGACTCATAACAACTTTCCAATAACGTTCACCCCACCCCTCCATTGTCCTCCTCGTCCATCCATTCTGGGAGAGGGTAATGGCCTTTAGGCCTTTATCTCCCAGCCCCTCCCACAAAGACATAAAGCCTAATTTCTAGAATATATATATGTGTGTGTGTGTGTGTGTGTGTACACATTTCAGTGCAAAAGGGCACAACATTTACCAGATAGAGACCAAGAGACAGGGACAGGGAGAGGAAGAGGAAAAAACACCTTCCATGGGGCATGTCACACTGCAATCCCTTCTCTTCCATCTCTCTCCCTCCTGTCAAGATTTTGGACACACACACATACCCACTTGACATGTTTCTCAAGCTGCCAGGTCCAGGATTCGAGTCGCATGGCTAGTCACGTGGGATCTGTCTACCTTAATAACCAGGCCATGAAGCTGGCCCTAGAATACATTCTTTATTCCATGATGGACCTTATGGTTCTGCTTCCTTGTTGAACACTAATTGGCATCCATCTGTCCCGAGGCACTGGAGGCCACATAGACTAACAAAACCAAGAACACAAAACACAGGGGTTAATGCACCAAAATACAACAGGCTACATCTCAGAAATAAGAGGCCTGATCCTTGCAGGACACTAGCATACTTGCCTGGCAGGCCTCCTGCCCAGGCCTGAAGATGCTACTTCTTTTTGTCCCATCCACCACTCCTCAATATTCTCTCTCCTCTGCCTTCACTATTCCCTTTCTACCAGCTTTTTTCCAATCTACAAGCATAATCATCTCTGCTGTTTTAAAAGCATCTAAAAGAAAAGAAAACAAAACAAAAAACACCCTTGCTCTTCCCTCCCATAGTCAGATCTTCAGGCTGCATCCACATGCACTTCTTCACCTTTGGATCCTATTTCAACACCCGGACTGACTCTGGCCTGACACTCCCAGGCAGAGCAGGTCATTGGTGGCCTAGTTTCCAAATCCACTGGCTTCCTTTCAGTCTTGCTCAACCTGACCTCAGGGCAGAGTTGGGCACCACTGCTCGGTCTCTATTTCATCAGCCATGTCCCAGGGACACCCCTCTGTTGTCTCACCATCACCAATCTTTCCTGGCTCCTCCTCCCTTCACAGTTCTTACACCAAGATCTCCCAGGACTCCAGCTTTAGCCTACTTCCCACTTCGAGTCCTCTTGGGGACTGTCATTTACTTTACCGTCTCCAAACGCTGCCTCCTAAATCTCCTTCCAATGCTGATACTTGGAGGTTTGATAGGCCTCGTGTTCGATGTGTCCAAAATGAAACTCCTCATCTTCCATCCTGTTGAATAGTTATGACCCTTCCTGTTGAAAGTGACCGGAGTAAATGAACCTTTGCAGAGGCTTCTACGGCTTCTTTCCAGTCTTATGAGCATGCTTGATTCCCTGCTGCTATTTTTTTTTTTTTAATTTTTAAAAATAGATTTTGCCAGAGGTCACATGCACTTACCACAGAGAAAGAGAGAGAGACAGAAACAGTAAAGGGAAGCGAGAAAACACCCCTCTTGGGGAATGGCCAAATCACAATCTCTTCTCCATTTCTCCTTCTGGGATTTTTGGGTACACATGTATACTCTGCTGGGTGTTGTTTTTTCCAGCTGCCAGGTCAGGGACTTGAACCACATAGCTGGTCATGTGGAAACAGGTCACCTACACCACCACACCATGGTCTAGTCTCTCCTTGCTGTTTTTAAAACACCTAAAAGGAAAACAAAAGTCAAAACCACTCTGGGACTAAATGATGTCTCCAGGGCTGTTCATTCCTCTGGTTGGCCAGTCTTTGGTTTGCTTCACTTTGGCCCAGGTCTTCTCTACCAGGTTGGTTCCTGGCAGCTCCAGGCTCCTATCTTACAGGTTGAAGGGCTGTTGAAAGAAAGTATCTCTTCCTAACTTCTGCCCAAATCCCTAGGATTCACTCTGATGGGACCCAATGTCCATTCTGGAACCACTCCCTTTATCCAGGGATGGGGTGGCACTGATTGAACAAGCTTGGGTCATTTGACTACCCCTGAAACAGTATATATACATATACATGTATACATGTACACACACACACACACACACACACACACACACATAGTCACTAGAGAGACAAGGTTATTGATAGGCTGGGACCAAGTTAAATGGCTCTCCCCTTAAGCAGAGAGTAGAGGTAGTGCCCTTCTTGAACTACGAGGACAGAGAATAGGTAACGGAGAGTTCCTCCACGGGTATTTGTGGTCTATTTTTTTAAAAAGGGAGAGACAATTCTGCCCAGGCAATAAGAGCAAATGCCTACCACTCCAATATGGAAGACTTTTCCCTGTCCTTGTCTTTTCCCCTTTGCCCAAAGTACCAGCTTGATTCTTTCACATCCCTTCTCTTCTCCATTTCTTTAGTGTAATCCCTCCTTGCCTTCTCTTGCCAGGACTAGTTACACAGTTCTCTAAGGGGAATTCTTCTCTCTAGTCCTCTACTCATGCCATCCTCCATACCACTGACACAGTTATCTTTTGAAAGCTTTTGATGGCCATCGTATTCTTTTGTTCAGCATGATTTTGAAACTCACTCATGTGGTTTTGTGTGTCAATAGTTTGTTTGTTTTCAAGGTTGAGTAATATTCTACCTTACACTATAATTTGTGTATCCATTCTTCTGTTGATGGACATTTGGGTTATTTCTAGTTTGGGGCTATTATGAATAAACATTTATGTTTAAGTTTTTACTTGGATATGTTTCCATTTCTCTTGAGTAGACATGCCAAAAAGTAGAACTGATGGGTCATACGGTGAGTATATGTTTAACTCCTTGAGAATCTGCCAAACTATTTTCTAAAGCAGTTATTCTATTTTATTTTCTATTGCAAGTTATGAGAATTCCAGGTATTCCACATTCTTGCCAACACTTGCTATTGTCAGATATTTTAATCATTTCGGTGGTGTGCAGTGGCATGTCATTGTGGTTTAATGTTTCCCTGAGAGTAATTACATATTTTTCATGTGTTTATTTGGCCATTTATATAATTCTGCTCTAAATGTCATTCAAATGTTTACTTATTTATGATTGGGCTGCATGACTTACTGAGTTGATCTGTTAAAAATGTATTAAGAAATTTTGTTTCTATGTCTATGCTTTTAGTGGTTTTTTATTTTTGTTGTTGTTAAGCCTTTGTCTGGTTTTGATATCTAATACTGGACTCATAAAATGAGTAGGAAAAGTCCATTCTCCTCTACATTCTGAAAGGATGTAAGTAGAATTGATTTTTTTTTCTTAAATTTTTGCTGGAATTTACAAATGAAGCCATCTAATTCTGAATCTTTTTTTTGTGGGAAGAGTTTTCATTACAAATCTACAGTGAGAGTGTCATCTGCCTTTCCTTTTCCCAATTTAGGTTGTCCTGAAGATGTTTCTATCCTTTTGTGAACCCTCTTGTAACTGGCCAGAACCAGCCTGAATAAGAACAATCTAATGCTAACTGCTGTTTTGTAAGTTTCCTTGAGGGACTGAGAAGGCCGAGTGTTTGCTTGAGGGACTGAGAAGGCTGAGTGACCTAAAGTTGACCCCCACTGCAGGGAGAGAGTAAAAATGCTGGCTGCAACAGAGCAACCAATCAGAACAGTACCAGTTTTAATCTACATTTGCATAGAAAGTTTAAAGGACCAATAGCGCTGCTGCTCAAATTAACCAATCAGGATTGCACAAGTTTCAATCTTTCATTTGCAAAGATAGACTTAATTAAAGGCTTGGGCAAGAATTAGTCCTCTATAAAAGCCCATCCCCAAATACATTTTGGGAGGCAGTTTTTTGAGCAAAGCTAGCTCCCTGGTTAACAGTCACCCATAATAAAGCCTTCCTATGTGACAAACTTCGTAGTCAGAGATCGGCTCTTGTGGCAGTGACTGACTGATTCCTGGTCCATATCTAGCTTGGTTCAGTAACACTCTCATCAATTCCATTAGGGGCCTTGGCTCGGACTGGTTCCTGGTTGTCAGATCCAATTGCTCTCCCTCTCCAGGGATGACATTCACTCACTTTGGTCTTCTGGGGTACTTTGTGTGCTTGAAACACAGTCGATATCTTTTTTTTAAAATACCCCCCTCTTCATTATGACAAAATTATCTTCAATAATAATCACAGATGAAACAAATAAGAGTCATGATAAACGTAGGCAGTGAAAAAAATTCTTGTTGAACTGTAATATTTAATCATGCCAGTAAAGGTGAAATTAAATTAGTATTATAGTATAAAAAAGGTCACAGCTATTTAATCTCTTAAGATGTTTTATATTTATATTTTTATATTTACTTAATGGTTTGAATTTTGACACTTTTGGTTAGAGACCTATATAAGAAATACTTATTTAAATGATTCTCCAGTAATGAGTAATTGGGTTTTAATAATGACAATACATCTACATAAGTTATAACTTCAGCTATTACTGGATCATACCACTAATGTAACTACTTTATATTTCACGTATGAGCTAAAAGTTGCATTTACCAAATAAAAATATTATACTTCATAGTGTACACTATTTCTTTTTTAAAAAGAATTATTTTATTTAACTTTATTTATTTATTTTAATTTGACCAGAGAGGAACAGAGAGCGAGCAAGAAAGAAGAGAAAGCAAGTCGCCAGGTCCGGGATTCGAACCACTGTCGGCCATGTGGGACTCCAGCGTTCTTAACCACCACGCTACCAGCTGGCCCCAGTGTACACTATTTCATTGTTTAAATTTTTAAACACAAACTGTTAAGTAGTCACAGAATGTCAGAAGTGAAGCAACTCAAATTCTATTGCTTCATCTTATTTATTTATTTAGGTTTTTGCTATAGGGCATGTGTGCTCACCAGAGAGAGGGAAAGTGAGAAGTCACCCCTTGGGGAATGGCCACACCACAGTCCCTTCTCCTCTAGTCTCCTCTTGGGATTTTGAGCACACATGTGCACACACGCCTGCTATAATTTTCAAGTCACCAAGTCTGGGGCTTGAACTACAGTTGGCCACGTGGGCATCCAGTGCCTTAACTATCAAGCCACTAGTCCTCTATTGCTTCATCTTTATGATCACTGTCATCACTGCTTACTTCAAATCTGTTTACATGAAGGAATCTGTAGGGGCAGAGGTCAATCACTTGAACTATGCCCCAACAAGCTTGAATAATTCCAAACCATTCAAACATCCCTGCAAAATGAAGGATGTGTGGGGTAGATGCTGCATAAGTGAGAGTTCTCAGAATTAATTTCCACCTTGAATATAAAGCTTATTAAAGGATAAGCAATATAAATGTGCTAATTTGCAGTGCATACACACACGTGAAATAAAAAAATAGATTTTAAGCCCACTATAGATTTTTTTTGAGAGGTTTTTGCTATAGGGTGAGTGTGCTTGCCAGAAAGACAGAGAGAGACAGAGAGATAGAAAGTGAGAAATCACCTCCCGGGGGGATGGCCATGCCACAATCCCTTCTCCTCCATTCTCCTCTTGGGATCTTGAGCACGCACGCACACGTGCCCGGTGTGAGTTTAAGCCACTGGGTCCAGGACTTCAACCGCAGTCGACTACATGGGAGTCCAGTGACATAGCCAACTGCTGGTTGTCACCCCATCACCAATATTTCCTGGCTCCTCCTCCCTTCACAGTTCTTACGCCAAGACCAACCTACTGCTGGTCACAAAGGCCACTAAAGATTTTTAAGGGGAGGAAAATTTTATGTGTGGAGACACAAAATTTCCAGATTTTGTTTAGAATTAATTACCAAGTGCGTGGTGATGATGAAAAGCAGACTAGCTTTGAGTTCTAGCTTTGTTATTGTTTTTTAATTGTCTGCAGGCCAGTTTTTCATTGGCCTGCACCCAGGGTACCACTCCTACTGACAACACCCTTGGGATGTCACTGTCAGGGGCTGACTCCTCTCTCTATGGCCACTCTGTCACACTGTCTCTATGTAGCTTGCCAGTTGCACTTCCCTTCTTTTCCTTACCTTCTGTTCCCACAATTCCAGCAAACTTTTCATCCTGGTGGTGTCCTCTATAGAGCTGAATCTGAATACATCCCACTTGACTTTCCAGTGCCCTCCAACCCCATTGACCACATCCTCTTTCTTGAAACATTCTCTTCTACTTTCCACCCACCCCTCCAGTCACTCCTCAATCTCCTCTACTCCTACACACATCCAGTAAATGCTGATTTCCTTAGGGCTTGGTCCAGCCCCTCTTCTCACCTTCTTTTGCTGTGATCTTAATCTGCTCCTGATTCCAAACAATGCACACAGGCAAGCCACTGCCTACCTACTGTCTCCACTTCAAGAGGTCAGTGACATCTCAAATCAAATGCCCATAACCCAAGGAGACATTAGTCTATTCATTTAATAGTCAACACTTACCAGTCAGCAGATGAACACCAGCTGTAGACATCCAAGGGCTTCCTCCAATGTCACCCATCTTGGTAATCTTGTTCTCACCTGATTACTTGAGTGGAAACCTGGAAGCTCTCTTGGAAATATCTCCCTTGTCTTTGTGTTAAATCAATTCCTCCAGTACGTCTATTCTCTTCAAAAACAGACTCTAAATCTTTATTTTTTTTCCATCCCTGCTGCCCCATCCTAGTCTAAGCCCCCACCACTTCTTGCCTGGACTACAGCAACACCTTCCACTCTTGACACTACCCACCTCCAGTTTGCATTCTACCCACCATCTATTTCTCAACCAGAGAGCTATTTTGAGACGCCAATATCTGTTTAGCATCGTTCTCAACATGGCTTCTAACATCTGGCGTAATCTGGAACTGGGAGCTCTTCCACATCTCACTGTAGGCCAGTGTGCAGATCCTGGTTCTTGAGGGTGGTGAGCAGCAACTCACCCCCAGGGCTCTGCCCTTTTGTCTTTTCCTTATGAACCCCTCTGAGTCCTTCTTGCCTCAGGTCACCTGCCCTGTCTTATGCCCTGTAGTTTAGCTCAATGAAGGTGGTGTGAATGCCAACTGTACACTGCATATTCCTGGCCCATAGCACATGCTCAAGAGTGAGGAGGCAGTGCTACCTGTTGTTGGAGGGCAGAGGTTTCGCTACCCTGAAATCAGAGTTGCCTATGTTGTCTGGGATCACCTAGGCATGGGTAATCTCTACGGGCCACCGAATTGAGAGCTGTCTTTCTACAGGCCTGGCCAAACTTCCCAGAAGTCTCTGTGTTCCCCATGAAGTCAAATGTCTTAGGAAAAAATGTCTAAAATGCAGGGAGTGCCCCCCTAACGTAGTGGTCCTGAGGGTCATCTCAGCACCAACCCCCTAGCCTCTCTCACTTCCTCTTCCCTCTGGGTTCATTTGCCCTGGGCTTCCAAGGGTGAAGTTGGCCCAGATCCATACATTTTCTCCAAGTCAGAATGTATCCATGGCCCTTTTGTGCTTTTGAGTCAGATCAGAATAAGCAAGAGGTGCGAAGTTTTATGAGCTCCTGGGAACCATTTACACTGGGTGTGCTGCTTGGGTAAGGACTGTGGGAGAGCTTGGTCTGGCTCGCCTTCGAGCCACAAATGGGTTGGCCCAGCTCCTGGGCGAGTGGGGAGAGGTGTGGGGCAAGGCGACCCTGAGTACAATTGTTCCAGCTTCAAATCCTTCTAAAGTTCCAAATGGATTATTTGGAGGAAGCTAATTAAGGCTGCTGTGTTCTTTTCTTTTTCCTTTCTTCTAATGTTGTTTACTTTAAGCATTTACTGCAGTTTCAGAGCCAATAGTTTAAGTTAGAAATGGCCCCTCTGACCACTTGAAGATGTGGGACAGAGCTCTCTTAATACTCAAAAATAAGTAAGATCTGGTGAATTTAATAGTCTAGAAATGTCTATCTATATCTGCCTATATGTGTATGTATGTATGCATCTATCTATTCATGCTTCAAAGAGATAATGTGCTTTTGTTTTATGTGTTCATGGAACATTTATAGAAATCAGTCAAGTACTTGGACAAGAAGAAAACCACAACAGTTTTCTTTTTTCTTTCCTTCTTTTTTTTAAATTTGTTAGAGGGTGTGGACTTTCATCGCAGTGCAGGGTAGGGGAGTGGGGGAGATGAGAAAGCACCTGTCATGAGGGATGGTAACACTACAATCACTTCTTTTCTACCCTCTTTTTGGATTTTGGTCACACATGCATGTGTGTCCAGTGTGTTTCTGAAGCCGCCAGGTCCATGACTTGAACTGTATAGTCAGCCATGTGGGATCCAGCTGCCTTAAGTACACACCACTAGCTAGACCATAACAGAGATTTTTTTTGGAGAGGTATTTGCTATAGGGCACGTGTGCTTGTCAGAATGACAGAGAAAGAGAGACAGAAAGTGAGAAATCACCCCCCCGGGGGCGGGGGGGGAAGGCACTTTGCAATCCCTTCTCCTCTATTCTCCTCTTGGGATCTCGGGCATGCACATACATGTGCCCGGCGTGAGTTTAAGCCACTGGGTCTGGGACTCGAACCACGGTCGACCACATGGGAGTCCAGCGACATAGTCATTACACCATTATGCTGGTCCCCATAAGAGATTTTTAAAATATTGAAATCTCAAGGTACATTTACTGATCATAACCAATACAATTCAAAACATTAAAAAGTTAAAAAATTGTTAGAGGGTGTGTTTACTCACAAAAAAGAGATGGGGGGAGGAGAAAGCACCCTTGGGGCAGATGGCCACACTGCAATCCCTCCTCCTTTATGATCTTCTTGGGATTTGGGATTCTGGGCACATGCCAGCATGTTTCTCAAGCCACTGGGTCTGGGCCTTGAATTGCACAGTCAGCCACATGGGATCCAGGCATCCCAACCACCCTGCCACTGGCTGGCTTGAAAATACATTGTTTTTATATCTGAACATTAAGAAACAAATCCTTTGGAAACTCTTAAATCAAAGAGAAAATTAAAAGTAAAATTTTAAGCTACTTAGAAAGCAATGAAGGGAGAACACTTAACCAAAATCTGAGATAAATGAAGCTATAATATTTAGAGAAAAATTTATAATTTTAAAATACTATCAAGAAGAAAGGTGAAAAAACAAAACTAAACTAAACTAAATACCTATCTTAGCAAGTAAGGAAAGAAGAGTAAAATAAAACAAGCCAGGTGGAGGTAATTACAGATGGAAGCGTAATCAACAGAATAATAAAAACAGGATTGGCAGCAATTGCACACAACTAAGCTAGCAACTCTCTGATGCCAGACTCATGTGGGAAGGTCCTGGGTTCAGGTCTAGAGTTCTCCCTGACACACCGGGTAGGTATGCTGGTTGCACACGCCCATGATCTGGGCTGGCTGAGGCTTGGGCTGGAACTCACCATGGGAGTGCCTGTCTCTTTCTCTCACTCATGGGAGAAATAAAATATTAATTTGTCAAAAAAGTCATGATGCATTTTTGCATAGGAAGACAAAAAAATCACTTTTCTGACAACCCAATAAAATAAACTTTTCTTCTTAAACATTTTTTAAAAAGAATTATTTTATTTAACTTTATTTATTTTTAGACTAGAGAGGGACAGAGTGAGAGTGAAAGAGAGAAAGGGAAAGTGAGAAAGCAAGCCACCAGGTCCAGGACTCGAACCACGGTCAGCCATGTGGGAATCCAGCACCCTTAACCACCACACCACCTGCTG
>NW_006159616.1:10932830-10937325 GCF_000334495.1 Tupaia belangeri chinensis
CCCCCCGCCAATATAATAAACTAAAAAAAAAAAAAGGAGGAAAGAGAAACAGATTTTAAATGGGCTCTTAGAAAAGAACAATGACCAGGGCCGGCAGATGGCATGGTAGTTGAAGGTGCTGGATTCCCACATTGGCTGATCGTGGTTTGAGTCCTGGACCTGGTGACTTGCTTTCTCTCTTTTCCTTTCTCTCTGGTCAAATTGAAAAATAGTACCTGATGCTGAAAACCATATGTGACGTCTCCAGGTTCATGTCCCAGGTCTACTTGAATACACCAGGAACTCAGACTGAGGGAGGACTGCAGTGCAAAAACTCTGTCAGGAGAGGCTGTTACTCCCTCTTTCAGGAAAAAAATTAATGAACTCTAAAAAAAGACAGCAGATTAGAGAGATTTTTGCTATTGGGTGCATGTGCTCGCCAGAAAGACAGAAAGCGAGAAATCACCCCCCCACACACACCCCAGGGGGATGGCCAAGCTGCAATCCCTTCTCCTCTATTCTCCTCTTGGGATTTTGGGCATGCGCCCACACACATACCCAGCGTGAGATTCAAGTCTCTGGGTCTGGGACTCAAACTGCAGTTGACTCCGTGGGAGTCCAGCAACATAACCATTCTGCCATCAGCTGGTCCTGAGAGTATATTTATTTTAATAAATAATTTTAAAAGAATATGTGCAACTGTGTGGCAACAAATTAAAAAATATAAGGAAACTGAATGACTTTCAAAAATCAAATATGACCGGGGACCAGTAGTTGGCATAATGATTATGTCTCTGGACTCCCATGTAGTCGACTGCGGTTCAAGTCCTGGACTCGGTGGCTTAAACTCACGCCGGGTGCATGTGCGTGCGTGCCCAAGATCCCGAGAGGCAAATGGAGGAGAGTGATTTCTCTTCCTGTCTCTCTGTCTCTCTCTGTCTTTCTGGTGAGCACACACGCCCTATAGCAAAAACCTCTCAAAAAAAAAAAATATGACCAAAATTAACCTATGAAGAAGTGGAAAACTTGAATACTTCAATGAATAGACAGGGGGATGAAGATTAAAAGGAACGATTGAAAAACATTCTAGAGACTAAGGGTTTTAGACTCCTTTTATCCAATCTTTAAAAACCAGAGTGGGGGTCAGCTGTGGAGGCAGCAGTAATGCAACATTCCATTCTGCTGAAGCCACATGGGAAGGTCCTGGATTTATGTCGCAAGTCTCTCTGTACATGCTAAGTGGATGCATGTGTGTGTGTGTCTATGTGCACATGTGTACATGCCTGTGATTCTGGCTAGCTAAGGCTGGGGTTGGATTGCAGCAGGAAGATCCCATTGGTGGTGTCTGTCTGTCTCCCTCTCATGGAAGAAATAAATAAACTCTGAAAGACAAATAACAAACAAGCATACCTGAACAGGACATTCTAATGTAATTTAAGTTTTTTTTTTTTTTGAGAGGATTTTGCTATAGGACCTGTATACTCACCGGAGAGACAGAGAGACAGAAAGCGAGAAATAACCCCCTAGGGGGGATGGCCACACGGCAATCCCTTCTCCATTCTCCTCTTGGGATCTTCAGCACACACACACGCGCCCGGCGTGAGTTTAAGCCACCAGGTACAGGACTCGAACCATGGTCGCCTACATGGGAGTCCAGTGACATAGCCATTACACCAACTGCTGGTCCCTATAATTTAAGTATTTGCAAGACATAAAAAATGGTTGAAAGTTCTCCAATCCGCTTTATGAAAGCAGCATAATTTTCATTCTAAAATCTGATGAAGATACCAGGAAAAAAGAAAACTGCAGGCTCCTTCACTTTAAAGATGAGAAGACATAAAATATTAGGAAAAGAACCAGGAAATCTAACAAAAGAATAACAAATTGATACTTTTCAGCAGTTTCCTCTTATCTGAAGTTCTGCCTTCTGTAGTTTCAGTAACCCATGGTCAACCACAACCTAGAAATACTAAATGGAAAATCACAGAAACAAACAATTCTCAAGTTTAAAATTTCGCACCACTCTTTGGAGCTTGATGGAATCCCATGCTGTCTCACTCCATCCCACCTGGGACGTGAATCATCCCTTTGTCCAGAATGTCCACTCTGCATATACCAACTGCCCCTTAGTAACTGTCTCAGTTATCAGACTGAAAAAACAGAGTTCTGTACTATGAGTGATTCCAGGCATCCACTGGGGGTCTTGGAACATCCCCCAAAGAAGGGGGAGTCAATACACTCAAGTCCAGAGACCTAGGAGGGTCAGAGTCAGGAAATCTATCAACGTAATGTATTACATTTTTTTAAAAAATGGGGGACCATCAGTTAGCGTTAATGGCTGTGTCACTGAACTCCCATGTAGCTGACCATGGTTTGAGTCCTGGACCTGGTGGCTTGGACTCACGCCAGGCACGTGTGCGTGCGTGCCCAGGATCCCGAGAGGAGAATGGTGAAGGGATTGTGGCGTGGCCATCCTCCCTGGGGGGTGATTTCTCACTTTCTGTCTATCTCTGTCTTTCTGGCGAGCTCACGCACCCTATAGCAAAAACCTCTCCAAAAAAAAAAGAAAGAAAGAGGGACCAGCAGACAGTGTAATGGTTACGTCACTGGACTCCCATGTAGCTGACCATGGTTCAAATCCTGGACCCAGCATCTTAAAACTCATACCGGGTATGTGTACATGTGTGTCCCAAATCCCAAGAGTAGATGGAGGAGAAGGGATTGTGGCATGGCCATCTGCTCTGGGTAGTGATTCCTTGCTTTCTGTCTCTGTCTCTCTGGTGAGCACACACATCCTATAGTGGTGATTGCTCAGGAGGAAGAAAAGGAGACAAAAAAAGAAAGAAAAAAACCCAGTATGGTTATAATAATAGGTGCTGAAAAGGCATTTGCTGTAATTCAGCAGCCATTTCTAATGTAAATCCAAATGCCCATAAATGAATGATGGTCGAATTTGCCGCTTAGGGAAATGCAAAGTGCAGAACAGTAAGATACCACTTTGTACCTGCCAGGCTGATGACAGGCACAGGAGAGGCACTCATTGATGCTGCCCATTTCCATCAGCATTTTGGGAAAGCGATCTTGAATATACCCCTAGTACAATCAGCTCCTGGGAGTCTACTGTGCAGAAATAACACTGTCACATGAGCACATTACTAGGAGACTATTTATTGCAAGGTGGTTCTCAGGGGGCAGGGTAGAGATACACTGAATGTTCATCAACGCAGAAATAGTTGAGAAAATTATAGAACATTTACACTATAAATTATGATGTAGCAATTAAGGGAATAAATTAGCATGATACTGTCTTGAAGGTATCATGAAGAACAAGTTGCTAAACAATATATATAGTGTGCTTCCATTTTTATAAAACACAGGCTAGGGGGATGGCAGGTGGCATGGTGGTTGGGATGCTGGACTTCCACATGGCTGATCATGGTTTGAGTCCCGGACCTGGTGGCTTGTTTTCTCACTTCCCCTCTCTTTTTCTGTCCCTCTAGTAAAGTTAAAATAAATAAATGAATAAACAAACAAATTTAAAAAAATATGCTAGGAAAGACTGCCTATGAACATGTACATCTATGTCTGTATATATTATATGAGCATGGTGAGAATGCAGGTAGTATACAAAGCTATTAATTTTGAGGTGGAGTGGATGAAGTGGAGAGGAGTGACATGGGATGGGGGAGCAAACAGAACATTGTAGTAACTGTCCTCCTAGGATGTGACATGGATGTGAAAGTGTATCTTTGTTTTGCATTCATATAAAAATCTGAAAATAAATTTTAAAAAATGTCAACAGGATTATGTGGCTGAGTTCAACTCTTTCTCTGGTTTTACAATTGCTTTAATTATCTGCTAGTCAGAGAGAAACAACCTAGATCAGCGATTATCTTTAGGATATTTGCAGATGCAGTGAAATCTCATACCAAATTTTCTGAAGTACTCTTTATGGTTAATCAAAACTTCTAAATAATAATGAGTATGCTTAGATCTGGGCTTCAGAGAGCACTTCAGGAGCTTCCAAAACCCCTTCTCAGGGTCCTGAGCAGGAAACGTCAAATTTACCTTGCAGTGCTAGCAATCACACTTGATCTAAAGTGCTACGGTGAAAGCTGTCTTTGCCTTCCCCTTCATAGTAGTTTAGGACCTTCAAGGGATCTGGTGACCCCGGTGGAGGAAGGGGAAGATGTCACAGGCACATCCTTTCTACACCAAAGGCATCCCCATGTGTGGGCCCAGAGAACTTTTGAAAAAGTCCAGTTGTGTTCCCATTTGAGGGTGCTAACCATACACCCCCCCACACACACACTTAGAAGGGCACATGCTTTAGATGTTCTGCTTTGGTTTGGAAAGTACGGTTCTTGCCTATCCTAAGCGCTTGGATTTTTTGCTTGATGTTTTGTTCCCACTAGCTTTTGTTGCATTCAAGTGGGCAATGGCAGATGGGGTGTTTAAGTAGGTGAGAGGGAACATTTCTTGACTAAATCTGATTCTTTCCCTCATTCACAATAAA
>NW_006159616.1:10937353-10945298 GCF_000334495.1 Tupaia belangeri chinensis
TTTCCCTAATCCACACTAAACCTGTAGAGCTAAATGTGGCCAGAGAAAAACACAACCAGGCTGTCCAGTCTCATTTTTAATCCATGGTCATCAACTTCAATTGGGCCCTTAAGGTTGCCTGGTACACACAGAACTTCCCCGGCCTGCTCACTTTCCCATTACCCTAGATGATTAGCTTACATGTTCTCTTCTCTCTTCAATCAAATCTCCATCACCTCCTGCCCTATATTCACTCTTAGCTGACCTCCCTCAGGAAAAAGAAGTAATCAAGCAAGGATCTCAAGTTACCTCTTCTACCACCCTCCTGGCCAGCTAGCCCTTCTCTCCTGTATTACTTCTTCCCTCTCGATGAACTGGTCATTTAAGTCTCCCCGACCTATGTCCAGATTCCCCCAGAGAGCTGTTGGTATCGAGCATCATCAATTTCCCTCTTTCCATGTCCTCTTGAATCTACTGCAACTTGGCCTTCACCCCAGCATGCCACTAAAATTGCTTCGAAAGGGCTTCAGGACTTCCATGTCATTAAATCCAGGGCTAATTGGTGGGCCTCATCCCACCTGATGTATCAGCAGTATTTGACAGTTAATCTGTGAAACATTTCTGGACTTGCTTCTAGGATCCATACGCTCCTGGTGTTGCTCCTCCATCTCTGGATGGTCCTATTCCGTGTCCTTTGCTGTTTCCTCTTCACTTGTCTAAAGTCTAAAGTGGTATCTATCCTGCCTGGCTCAGCCAACAGCCTCAGAGTGGTGGGTGACAGTGGCCAGCATACTCTGGGGAAGTTGGGAACTGCCCAGCGTAGGGGCATGGTTATGGGCTTCCCTGCCTGAGGGGAGAAGCTGCATTTGATTGTGAACATTGTACTACGTTTGGTGTTTATCACTGGCAATGGTTCTACAATGTATGGACACCAAGAAACCGGAAGAAAACAAACAAGTCTGGGAAGTCAACAAAGCATTTTATTCCACAGGAAGAAAGATGACGCCTCTGATATGAGAACCAGATTAAAAGTTTTAACACACTGGTGATTGTAATAGTGTTTACATGGTGGAGAACCAGGTATTTTATCAAGCAGTTACTATGGGATTTTGAGGCACAGATGATAGTTAAAAAACAAGTGGCTCTGGAGCCTTCTGAACACTGAGGTCAGTACCCACCAAGCAGTAAGACACTCAGGGATGGGGAGTGGGCTGCTTGTCTGGTGCCCGCTGCATAGTGTCCAGGCCCAGGGGACATGGCCTTGCTAGCCTTTCGGGAAGGCCCTGAGGGCAGCTGTGTCAGTCAGTGATGACAGTGGTTGGCCCAGGTGCAGGTCAGAGACTTGGGATGGCTTTGACGTCTCCTAATCTAATTTCCTCTCATTCTATTTCTTGTACTTTCCTTAGAGAGGAACTGTATATTTGAGGCAGCATGAAAATTGGTAGAAATTATTATAACAAAGTCTCAGATGTCACTGGTTAACTATCAATTTAAAAAGAAATGGGATATTATTCAAGGAGCCAGAGGCAGGGCTTGCTTCCTCCAAAGCTTTGAAGTTTTTCCTGGCAATCAGGAAGCTAGGTCAAAAGCCCTGGAATCTTATCACTATGCCTGGCCCCAGGGCTGCAGGCAGTGGAGAGCTGAGAGGCTTGCAGTGGGCCCTCCTATTGCCCACCTCGCCCCACCCCATTTGGTCTTTGGGTTCCATTTTGACATCTGCCTCTTCGAAGGTGCAAATGTCAGGCGGGCTGTTGTGCAATCATGGGAGATGGGCAACTATTTAAAGAGCCGATTAAAGTTAGAAAGGAGCCAGGAGGAGGGCATCTTGACACTTATGAGTTCTGAAGCACCAGCCCAAGGGCAGCCCTCCACTGACTGCTGCAGTCAGAACTGAGACAGGTGCTGCTGGGGCAGGAAGCAGACCTCTTCAGTAACACCAAGCCATTCAATCCAAGAAAGAAGTATCAAGTGACTTTGTTCTAGAAAAAGAAAGGTTCACTGAGGCACAAAATCAAGCATCTGAGTTTTAGCCTTAAGAGATTGTGATCTTAGGCAGTGGGTTACTGATGACAAAAACCACCAGACCAACCTGTGGGGGTGCAGGGAGAGAGGCTGGTAAGGAAGACCGGGAGGAACTAGCGCTTGGCTGCTCTGCTGTGCTCTCGTGCATGGGCGCTGATCCAGTCATGGCTACCACAAGTAAGGAACAAACCAACCAACCAAAACTCACCCAGTCCTGTGAAAGCCAGGTTTCAGTGAAGACTATCCAAAGTCAGGAGTTCAAGACCAATGAACTCTGAAAACACTATTTAGCTAAAGCACTTGTGCTAAAGCTCCCTTCCTCCCTCTCTGAACACACATAAACACACACATACAACAAAGGGTGAGTACAGGGAGAGGAAGAAAAGGATGGGGGTGGGAGGGGTGGGAGATTAGTTTCATTTGTGTCTTAGAAGGATTTGGGTCATGAGTTAAAAACACCAAAACCTTCAACACATCCACTGATCCACTGAGTCATTTAAGATCTCAGCTACATGTGACATGGTTATAGAAATTGATTAGCTTTATTAAAATAAAAATTAAAAAATCACAAGATGAGTCATCATTCTAGAAAGAGGCTCCTTTGTTCCTTCCTTCCTCCCTCCCTCTCTTCCTTTCTTTCCCTTTTCCCCATTTGCTTCCTCTCTATAGCAAAGGGAAACAATGGCACCAAGACCCAGTAGGGAGAAGGAACATGAATCAGGCCATGCTACAGACCTGAATTTAAGACCAAGGACAAGCTGTAGCCAAATTTTGGTTCCATGAAAAGTTTACAAACACAGTTTTTTAACACTCACACATCATTTCCTTTTCTGAAATACTCTCTTCTCTTTCCTTTTTTTTTCTTTTTCTTTTTTTGCTATAGGGCGTGTGTGCTCGCCTAAAAGACAGAGAGAGACAGAGAGACAGAAAGCGAGAAATCAACCCCCAGGGGGATGGCCACGTCACAATCCCTTCTCCTCCATTCTCCTCTCGGGATCTTGGGCACGCACATGTGCCTGGCGTGAGTTTAAGCCACCGGGTCTGGGACTCGAACTGCGGTCGACTACATGGGAGTCCGACATAGCCGTTATGCCAACTGCTGGCCCCCAATACTCTCTTCTCTTTCTTCCCTTCCTTCTCATTCTGGTCTCACAATCCTGTGAGCTGTGGAGCTGCAATGCCAACAAGCGACTTTATAAACAAGAAACAGTCCGAGGACCTGCTCTTCTGTTGATGTTGCCCAAGGAGGAGAGCATCTTTATTAGAGATTTTTAAAATTTGTTCTAACAAATAATTCATGGAATTTTTGTTGTTGTTGTTGTGAATCAATAGCGCCTACTAATGTTTCAAATGCTTCAATAATAACTCAAGAAAAACTTACACTGCAGATGTGTGAGTGTGTGAGTGTGTGAGTGTGTGTGTGTGTGTGTGTGTGTATTCCAATTTTCCTGGAAAGTTTGGTAAGACAAATCAGGGGAATGCCAAATACACAGATTTAAAAATAATTTGTGATACCTTAAAAACTGTCACCTGCAACATGGGGGTGAGAAATAAAAGGTGGGTCACCAAGTAGCTCTCCTATGTCCTTTCTATGGGCCAGCTCTGGGTCTGAATACTTTGGCTCACAGCTCCAGCCTGGACATGCCAAGGTTTCAAAGGCATCATTCTTGAACACTTGACCTCTCAACTCAGTCTGCCTTCCTGTGAATACTTTAGTTTCCAAAACTAAAGACATAACACTCTCTAACTTTTAAGAATGCTTTTCTACAGACAGTACCCTGAATTAGATGTGTAGAATTAGTGCAATAGAAGATCCAATATAATTTTATATTACTATACAGATAACAAACCTTTACACACATCACAGGCCCTGTTCAGAAATGTGCTATATATTTACAAACACACAGTTGTACATATATACATGTTAACAAAATACAGGGCGATCTAAAAATTAGATTAATCTCAGTACATTTTTTTAAAACGTTATTCAGCCAATACCTTTTAAAAATTACTTCCCCATAATCTAAGGTAATTCCCTGTCCCCCAAATTAATATGGTTTCCATTTGTCTATTTCCGTAGGAGGATTTACTTTCCCTCATTCCTTGATATCTACCCCCAAACCTGGTTTTGGTTTTGCCTCTCATTCAAGCCATGCGTACGGGCCCTCACTTCTCCTGACTGGTTTGGGTTTAGGCTTGTGCCTGGGAGCGTCTTTCTCCAGCCACCGGGATCCTTCAGGAGTCCAGCTCCAGTTGTTCTTGATTTTCACTGAGTCTCAACATGAGCTGCTGTTCATAGTAAAGGCTCTTTGCATAGTTTATTTCTTGTGATAGCTTGACAGCAAGGACCTCTGATTTCACATGGACCTAAAAGGGAGAAGAGAATGAGTGGCCTGACCCCCAGGTGAGGGGACCAACGGGAATGAAGAGCTCATGGGCAACTGCAATTCACCCAGGCAGCCATTCCCCACCCGGCTGCACAACAGACAAGGGGTATGCTTTGAAGAAATATAGGCCCTCCTCCTAGTTATTCCGATTCCACAGTCTGAGGGGAAATCCCTAGAATCTGCCTTTTAAACATTTTCCTTGTTATCAAGAATGCTCCACTGCTCACCTGCCTTGAAAAGCCTAGGAATGTAGCTGGGCTGTGTTAAAGAAGAACCTGGAGAAGACTCACACTTGGGGGTATTAACTCTTTCGGTCAACCAGCATTAACTTAGGTCAGGGACCCCTGCACAAGCTGAAACAAACCCAAGTGCATTCCTGAGCAAGGGCAGGTCAGGGACTCGGGGGAGAGTAGCCCAATAAGGCTGGCTGCTATTTCTGGCTTATAGGAAGAGATAAGCAGGCCATTGTAATGATGCATCCTTCTTGAATGCAAGCTTCAGAATCCTGGCGTACCAACTGATGGTAGCAGGCTTGACACACAGGAGCCACGACAAGCCAGGAGTCAGAGTGTAGCTGGAAAGAAAGGGCTTCATCACATCTGTTTCTGCTGTGTGATGTGACAGTCCCTGAGCAGGTGGTGCAACAAAAGGCTCTTTGGTCTCAATAGCCAGCTCTGGGGTTAGATGACCTGAGTTTGAGTCGCAGCTTCTTCCAGGGTTGGCTGTGTAGCCTTAATGAGTCACCTGCCTTCACCCAGCCCCTTAAACAGCAAAGTGGGGACAACAGCAGCACATCATCAAATAATCCATGCAAAGCCCTTAGGGCGCAGCTTGCACTAGTAAGCCCTCCACAAATATTAGTTATTAATAGGAATTTTATTATTTAAAAGTTCTACCATAATAATACTCTATATTCTTTGGAGGCAAAGTATGATTTTCATTTATGAATATTAATTGCGAAGGTATTAAAAAGTTACAGTTTCCATTGTTATAGGGAAACAATGAATAGCTGGTGTGATTTTAATGCTGTCTTGGATTCAATGCACTAAAGTCACATTTTAGGAATCAAACACTATGTATCGGGTTAGCTCTTCACAACTAACTAGGGTTACAGATGTTAAGCAATTATGCCTAGGTCACTAGTGGTGACCAGTACTCCCCAGTTCACAAGCCCAGCTCCCTCTGTGCCCAGGATGAAGCAGCAGCACCTAGCGTTTAGAACAGCCCAGCCTGCACCTTCAGAACAAGTGCCTGCTAAAAAGAGGGGGGCAGGGCAGGGGGATTCTGAGGGCTTCCGCCTCTTCCTCCTTGGACACGCCTGGCCAAGGGTGCTAAGAAGATGGCCAATGTGGACTCACCATTGGTTTCTGGTGAGAAGGACCTGGGATGGACACCCCACTGCTTGTGTTCACTGCTTTCTTGGTCACCTGCACGTACACCTTCCCATGATCTTTGGAGACAAGGCAGTGGTAGAGATCATCATACTTGACTTCTAGGAAAATGGCCTCTCGGTCTACGTAGTCTCCACTCTTCAGGAAGTAGACGGCTTTGGAGGAGATAAGCACACAGTAGCTATCGATGTTCTCCACGGCTATGAAGCTGCAAACGAAGAGAGGGAAGTGGGAACCATACCCAGAACAGGTCGTCAGGATTCTCCCGGGTACTGAGCCTAGAAGGGGGTTCATAAGGCCCACTGTGGGTCTGAAGCCTGAGCTGGAATTCAGTTTCCCTCACTTATTACACCTCAATCAGGCAGTTTAATCACTCTGAGCCTCGGCTTCCTCATTTGTAAATTGGGACTGAAAGTGACTCTGGCTTTCATGGCTGCTCTGAGGCCCATCCATATGGTGTCCTTCCTTGGGATGCTCAGTAAGTATTAGTTAGTGATGACAATCAAAAGTCCAACAACAGAAACACTTGCATACCCTAAAACCGTTTCCTGTGGGTGTTTTCTTCTGTGTTTTTGGGTAGCTTAAGTCTTGGAGAACACGGTAACAATGCTTTTTGAACAAAACAGAAAGGAGACACAGACTTTTAAATGTTAAATGGAAGTGGCTGCTGAGAGTGATGAATATTACAGGAAAAAAAAGCCGGATTAGATCAGCTTCCCGAACTGCATGACAGGAGGAGATAGTAGCATCTGCCCCCCTGCATCCACTTCCTGCCTCTTGGAGCTCTAAGAAGAGGTTCCCATTCTCTGTTCAACTTCTTTGATGACTGGGAATTCATAGAGCCCACTCTATGTTCGCAAAACTCTTAATAGTTACCAAAATGCTTCAGCAGGGAAAGCTGTAATCTTCATTTTCTTAACTTTCAATCACTACTTCCAGGAGCTTTTGGGCCACTCAGAAAAAGATCTAGTTCCTCTCCCATGGATCTCACAGATTTAAAGTGGAAATTTATGTATGTCAGACCTCTCTGCTCAGCTAGTGAATGAGGAGTAGTGAACCTTGGAAACCACCGTGACAGTTCTCCCAAGCCTGGCTGCCTCCACTGTGTCTTGTGACAGCCTTTCACAATGGGACTGCAGCATCAAGGGACAGCAGAAGAGAACAGGACGAATGATGGCAAGAATACTAAGAGCTGACAACAGATTGGCAGCTGAGCTCTGTTTTCCAAACTGTAGCTACGTGGAGCCAGGGCTCCACCTGGGACTGTCCTGGACCTGGGTCTGGGATGGCTTTGCTCCCAGGTCAGCAGTTGCAAAATACTGTGGTGGGAAGCAGGGGCCTGAGAGGCAGGAGAAGCCCGGCCTTTCCTGACAGGCCACGGGTGTGCGGAGCACCCACTCACTTCCGTGCTCCATAGGCCTCCATTCAGAGCATGCCCCTTGGTTGCGCAGCCTCTCTACATCCTTCCAGGCTAAGGACTCATAGTTCCAGCTTCCCACAGAGCTACTCCTCAATACTCTAAACCCCCCCCTCCCCCGAAGTCTGACTACTGAACTGCGCTGTCCTCTCAAGTACTGCCCAACACCGATTCATTCCTCTGTCTCCTGGACAAGCACCTCAGCTCCCTAAGCTGCAAGCCCATGGGCGTGGGGTCCATGTCTCTCACTCTTGCATCTCCCTGAGCACCCAACACTGAGCTGGTCACCCCATAAGTACTCAGTATCTGCTTGTCCCAGTTGCCAGTTTTCTCTCATGACAGAAATTGGGGTTTATTGTCTATTTTAACTGGTTGGCAATGCCAAGAATGTAGACTTGTAAAGTCTCAATGCCAAAATTAGAAATACCCAGCAGCTTTTAGTGCTCAGGCCACTTAGCACAGACTTTCTCACATCCCACGCTCTGCCAGTGTCAGGGGGGCAGCATTACCACTGCGTCAGGTTGAATGGAATCTAAAATAGTTGGTCTGGAGGAAGAAAGGAAGCCACAGAGAGAGACTAAAAGACAGAAGGAGATGAAAATGCCTCCCGATACAGATGGAGCATCGTAGTGTTAGCTAGAACCTGCTGGGAAGCTAGCTGAGAAGCCCAAAACCACTGACACTCCCGAGCACACGTGGGCCAGGAGCGTGGCACTGAGGGTGTAAGGGGCCATCGCAGGACAGCAGGA
>NW_006159616.1:10945329-10948211 GCF_000334495.1 Tupaia belangeri chinensis
AGGACCAGCAAGTGGCATGGTGGCATGGGTGGGCCCCCATGGCTAACTGCGCAATTTGAGCCTTGGACCTGGTGGCTTGAAAAGCACTCTGGGCATGTGTATATGTGTGCTCAAAATCCCAAGAGGAAGATGGAGGAGAAGGGACTATGGCATGGCCATCCCTGCTGCGGGATGACTTCTCGCTTTGTCCTTCTGTTTCTCTCTCTCTCTGGTGAGCAAATGTACCACTCTATAGCAAAACTAAAATAATGACACAGAACTTGGTTGAGATTTGACTGTCTTTCCTCTAGTCCAGCACCGACAGGGCACTTTTATCTGAGAGCCCTGGTCCCCCACCCTACCCCACCGGGCACCTGGGTGTAGCTGACAGTTACACCCGGCCTGTAGAAGAGCCAAGGGCTTTCCATCCGGGCAGCTGCTCTCACCCTGGGCCAGGGCGGCTGACATTATTAGTGCACTTTCCACACTGGAACACTTTTATAGGCTCTAAAATAGACTCCTTTCCAAGATACCACAGATGGCGCAAGGCCTTCACCAGGCCAGGGCAGCTTGCAGAGGAAAGTGGCTCTGAGCTGAGGTGGAGGACACAGGCAGGGAAACACAGGCCGAGCAGGCAGGGGAAGCCGGGCAGGGTGGAAACTCTAGCCCAGTCAGTTTGGTGGCTCAGTGGTTCTTCATTTTCCTGACAGAGATGGCAGCACCGGCCAGCTACTCCACTAAGTTAGCTCAAAGGTAGGAAGAACTCACAACTGCACAGCAGTGCAGGGGAGGGGAGAGCTCTGGAGACTGCATGGAGTTCTATTCCCTACCCCCCTGGGCCCCAGACAGCACCTGAAGCTGCTACTGATAAGAACAGTTTTTGGACATTTGCATGAAATGTTCTTTTTTTTTTTTTTTTCCCCAAATCCAAAGCAGGTCGGAGCTAAGAGTATGACCAGAAGAAGGAGAGCTAGGGAGGCCAGATTTGGAGCTGTGCAGCGACCCCAAGACTGGGAAGGCCCTGGCATTGTCTCCACCCTCCTGACATTCCCACCACCAAGGGCTAAGTATTTCATCATCATTAATTGTTTTTACTTATTTATTTACAAAATCTGGAAGCCACATCAAAGAATAATTAAAACAGCTCCAGACTGGTCCATTTGTCTAATAGACTGATCCCAAACTTGTGATCCTGAGATAGGAATCCAAGCTCAGGGTGATGAGGGAATCCTGGCAAGACAGGGTCCTTGCTTTTCCGGATCATCTTGTGATCTGCTCCTTCCTCTGCCTCCTTCCCCCAGTCACGGGCTGTTCCCTCAGTGCTGTCCACTTGCAGAAGGCTCATTCTCACAGGCTTCCATTCACTCACTCGGAAGTCAGGCAGTGGCTCCTGCTGCACACTCTGCCTTGGGTCTAGACATGGGGCTTCCCACTCTCCACACCCAGGATCCCAGCATCCCCCATGACTGGACCACAAGTGAACGACCCCTGGAAAATCTCATGCAATGACACAGAGGAAGAAAGCCAATGTGGTCTCAGATGGGTCCTGAGAATATTCCTTGTGTTCTCTGATCTGTTGCTAACTTGGGGAGAGAGGGATGAAAAAAGGTGGCCAGGAACACAAGACTTTATCTTTCCATATGAGAACTGGAAAAGACACCCCAGTGTTCTGTGGACACATTTTAGGTTGCTGTAGACACCACAGTCAGTTCTATTTAAAAAATAGGATGCTTATACAATTTTTAAACTTTGGTTAAAAGCTTTTCTTTTAGCTCTACTTACACACACACAAAAATTTCTTTCTTTCTTCCTGAGACAGAAAGACAAAGCCCCCTCAACAGGGCCTCCCATCATGATCCAACCCCTGCCTTCCCAGCAAGCCAGGATCACAGTGTGTGCGTGTGTGTGATGTGTACAAGTCGACCTGGGGACCAAATGTCAGTCCTCCATGTGGCTTCCAGCATTGCACGGAGCTGTGCTGCTGCTTGGTCTGTGTGGCTAGACCTTCCGAGTTGCCCTTAAGGTAAAAAGGGACACTCTGGCCTTGGACGCACATCAGTGAGATTCTCTGAGAGGAGGACAGGCTCTGGTGTACAGCTTACACCCTTCTGAGCTGATGGGTGCTGACAGTGGGTGGCCCTGGCAGGAATCACTGCCACAGAAGTAGGACCCACTGTCATGATCGATATGCATACACATAGCCACGGGAGTGTTCTCAGCAACACCAGCACCTTTAAAACAATGGCTTCAGTCCCCTCACCTATGGCAGGTAATGATATTCTTCTCTCCAAGCAGACTTGTCCTGGGGCCCTGGGGCCCTGGGGCCATTTGGCCCTGCTCCCCGAGCCAGATGGTTTTGCTCAGAGCATTCCTATCCCCATCTGCAGACCAGGGATCATCATATCTACTCTGCAGGCCCAGGGTAAAGCTTACAGCTAATCAATGTGCCGGACAGAACAGATCCCCATCTATGACGGCGCTTGTTTTTTTTCCCCTTCTCTTCAGAACAGCTAGTAAGTTATCCTGATCCTGTGGCGACGAACCTCCTGCAAATGTTCACATCTCCTCAGCATGTTGGAGAAACATGTGTCTCTCTAACATACCATGGGAAAAACAGGCCCAGGGCCGAGCTCTCCTCAGGGAGAGAGAAATCCACCAAGAAACTGTTTCAACCCCTATGTGACTTCTTCTCTGCTTTTCTGTTTTTGCTTCATTAACTCTAATTGCAATCTTATTCTACTCCCCTTGGAGTCATTTCATGATCAGAAACAATTTGAGTCTTCCTTCTCCGGCAATGCTCCCAGAACAGGCTCTTCTCCCAGGAGTCACTTCAGTGGGCCCATCTGTCACTGTCAGATCTGTGTCTGAGCCCAGTGTCCCTGTGAGTGGAGACATGTCCCATT
>NW_006159616.1:10948223-10960305 GCF_000334495.1 Tupaia belangeri chinensis
GACTGTGGGGTCTGTGTGTGAGCGCAGTTGCCCTGTGAGTGGGGACATGTCCCCGTCCTGCTGCACAGAGCAGGTCCACAGTCAAGTCATCCTTTCTTCTCCACCTCGCTCCCCCTCCAGCATTGCTGCTGTCAGCTGATGGCATTCCCATAACCAGACAGACAAAAACCCAGGAACTGTTCTCAGGTTTTCTCACTCAGATTCTAAAGATAGTCAGCCTGCTGGTTCCACTTGATGCCACCTCCCCTAAATGCCTCTCGACTGTCCCTTCTGTTGGTCTTCACTGCTACTGTGTGTTCAGGCCTCTACACCTTCTCCATGGCTGCTCCTAGGGCCTCCTAACTGGCTTCCTGCCTCAGTCTCTCCAGCTGATTCATTTCTCTGTTATCTGATGGGTTACATCTCACGGGGATCCCCTTCGACATTTCACCAGTGCTTATAGGAGGGCAAGGACAGAACCTGCCCTTGGAACCCGCCTTTCCAGCTCTGCAGCCTCTGTTCCTCCCTCCCACACGTGCTGCTGCTGCACTTGCTGATCCAAATTCTCGAGACATGTCATGAGCTTGTCTGCCCCATGTGCTTGCCCAACACTGCTCTCTGCCTACATGCCTTTCTCCCTTCCCTCCTTGGTATATTCCTCCTCCTCCTGCATGGCCAGGATTGTCCACAGCCTTCTTGGTGAAGCTTTCTTCAGCTTTCCAGGCATAAATGAACTCCTTCCCCTCTGAGGTCCCATAAGGCACTGCTCACACTTATAAGTTGACAGCAATCACATGTGATAGGTAGTTGTTCATATTCAGTCTGCAATCTCTGCCAGACTCTGAACTTGCTGAGGACAGAGCAAATTTCTCACTCATCTTGACATAGAGCAGAATGTAACAATTTATATGTTAGGGAGTCTTAGAAAATGATAGTGAAGTTACACTGGAAATTGCCAGCACCTATGCAACTTTGGATGCTGGACACATTATTTACTTAGTGTTAAAGTTAAAGAATTCTCTTAGAAGTCTTGATTTACTTATTAAGGATTTAGCAAGCCATTAACTTTTATCAGAGAAGCTGAATAATCTGTAAAACACAAGTTTTAATTCAGTGGCATATCAAAGAATGTCTGATTCTCTAAGTTTTATGAGTTATTGATAGAGTATTTCCTGGTTTAAAAAGGGAAGCCAATAAATTCTATGTCATTCCTCAGAAGGATTGTCTTGAGACTGTTCATATAACATTCATACTTAAAGTTATATACTAATTAATATAGAGTCAGTATCATAGCCGGTGTGAAAACTTTTTAAAATTCGGGACTGACTGCAGTGCAGTGGTTAAAAGCTGTACAAAGAAAGCCTATCTCACATGGCTGACCAGTGTGAATCCTAGCCCTGGTAGCCCAAATCCTGGTGGGATGAAGAAAGGGAGGAAACAGGACTGCAGCACCATCTCACCCCATTGGGGGTGCCTTCTCTCTTTTTCTGTTTCTTTCTCTCATGAGTGTATATGCTCACTGGCAAAAATAATAATAATGCATGGACAAAATACAAAATATCAGACACATTGTATTTATAAAGGGGCCAAAAAAAAAAAAAAGAGAGAGAGAGAGACATCCACCCTAACTTTTATCTCTTTCTGTTCTTAAAAGTACAGAATTTAAAAATTTAAAAATTCACTAACTGTGCATGAATTTATTTCTTTAAAAGGAAAAAAGGACTTAACCTGGCTGGCAGGCTCACAGGCTATTTTTTGTTTTCTTTTTTACCCTTTTCTGTATTAAGACAAATCTTCTTCATATTACTTCCTAAAACTACAGTTTGGAATGTAGTTTCATCTCTTATCTTTCTCTCCTCTCCTCTCCTCCTCTCCTCTCCTCTCCCCTCCCCTCCCCTCCTCTCCCCTCCTCTCCTCTCCCCTCCCCTCCTCTCCCCTCTTCCCCTTTCCTGTCCTCTCCTCCTCTCCTCCCACCCTCCTCTCCCCTCCCCTCTCCTCTCCTCTCCTCTCCTCTCCCTGCTTCCAGTTGGCCATGAAGGAATCCAGCACCTTAACTACTGCACCACCTGCTGGCCTCACATTTTTCTTTCTTTTTTAAATAAAATTTTATTGACTTATTTCTCCCACGAGAGATGGGGGAAACAGAAAGGGAAGGCAAGAGAAACATCCCAAAGGGCCTTCGCACGGATCGAAGTCAGCTCGTCCAGACCATGGCACACAGGCACACTCCTGGCTTGCACAGGGAGACCTCAGGACGTGAACCTGGGCCCTGGCCATGTGGGTACAGCACAAGGAGTGTTGCACTACTGCGGTGACACCACAGCAGGCCCCAAAACCACAGTTAAAAAATGCAATCCAGTCCTAGTTCGTGTGGGTTGCTGGTGAACGTCTTTGTAGGAAAGGTAAGAGCCGTACCAGGGTGGCTCACAAATGTTACAAACAAAATGAATACTTTTTAAAATGAAAATCACATTTCTGACTATAAATTAGACTTCAGTTAGAAAGAAAAATTAATCATGTGGGACAAGTTTTTACTTTAATATCATCTTGACCCAATATCCTATTTCTAAACCAAAATTGAGAAAAATGGGAAGCAATGGTAACTCTAAAACACACCAGAGGAATATTTGATTAATTTGAAACTGAAGCGTTTTCAGCTTGCTAGACCTTAAATCATACGTTAGTAACTATCCTTTTAATACTAATCAATAAAAAACAAAACAACAACAAAAAAACACACATGCAATTTGATCTGAGAGCACACAGTTGGTCACTATGGTACCAGAGACTTTGTGGGGTTTTCACTCCATCGGGAAGTAATTACACAATATTTTCCAGAAGTGAAACAGTGAGTCTAACTGGAAGAAAATGTGGAAACATTTAGCTACAACAGTAGAGCAAGGTATTAAAGACCCTTTTAAGGGGTTAAATCTGAAGGGAAATATGCAAATAATTAGGTCTTTAAACATGGTTTTAATTACAAATCCAGGATAAAAGTTAGTGGCCTAATTTGGTGCTTGTGTACTTCTCCTGAAAACCCCTTTCTTGCAAAGTGATGACTGCTATGTTCCCGTCACACACAGAGGAGATCCAGCCTGACAACTGAGGATACTTCAGAGAAACACTGGCCAGATTCCCTGAGGACTTCTTCCTTGTATGCTGAGGAAGGTGATGGTCATGTGCCTCTTTCACCATTCACCAGAGAGACTTAGTTCACGACTTGGGTGAAGACACATGGTTTTCATCTTTAAAGTCAAAATTCATTCATGCCAATATCTGTTCCTAGTTCATACAAATTTCAAGAGTGTCATGAGATCTAAGTTAGTAGTTTGGTTTTGATAGCTTTTTCAGCTCTCCTGGCTCTGTTTTCAATGTGTATACCTCACTGGGAGCAAGCCTATGTTTGCCGTACTATAACATTTCTCCCCTGTGCTTTCTGGCCCATGTCATTTTCTTGCAAATAAATTTTAGGAAGACCAGACATAGTTCAACTTGAATAGAGGTGAGCTGGGGAGGAAATGAAAAGAATGGTGCATAATAATTTATAATCTCACTTAATCTTTGACTAAAAACACCCCAGATGACTGAAAAGTGGGCACACATTAATACAATTCTAAACTGCAGTGACCCAGCTATATTTACCATCTATTATATGCCAGGTACTGTTATAGATACTGACGACTATCCAGTGAATGGGACCGACAAAAATTCCTGCCCCCATAGGCTACCATTCTGGTAGACTCTGAACCATACTCTGTGAGACCTGAGAAAGGACTCCCTGGGCCTCCAATCCATAAGCAAAGTGGCATGAAGGGCTGCCACAGTCACAAATCCCATCCCAAGGAGGGCAGGACTAAAAAGTCTTCCCTAGAGAGAAATTGCATGGAGATGCTGGGGATCAGAACGATGACTGAAGCCGAGACAGAATAAAACAGCAGAACCTAAGAACGTTGCATGCTATGAGCCACACTGTCCCTCGCCCAGGTGCCCTCAACCCTTTGTAGGTTGTAGCCCGATCCCCCAATGTGACTACTTAGAGTAAGAAAGTACTCGAGGTGCAGTGAGGTCATAAGGTTAGGGACTAATAAGAGACTCTAGAGGGGTCAGATGGTGGTACAGCAGTAAACATGATGCTCTGTAAAGCTGACCTTCACAGTTGAAAGTTCCAGTTCACAACCCAACACCTCCCTGAGTATGCCAGGATGTAGGGATCACTGAAGTTGGGGGTGGCTCATGGGTAAAAGTCCTGTTGGGGCATGCTGTCTTGCCATTACTCTTGCTCATGAAAGAAATAAATGCATACATTTAAAAAAGCAAAGGAGTTCTTTTTCTTTCTGCTATGTGAGCACACGGCGAGAAGGTGGCCATCTGCACGCCATGAAGACAGCTCTCACTAGACACAGAATCAACTGGCACCTTGACCTCAGAGTTCTCAGCCTCAAGAAATGTGGTAACATACATTTTTGCTGTTCAGTCATCTAGTGTATGGTATTTTGTTATGGCAACTTGAGCAATTTAAGACAACGAAATGTACCTCCGATATCGAGAGATCCTCCAATAACATTTCGGGAGGGCTAGGTTACAAGACACATTTAGGAAGATGCCACCCTATTGCAAGCAATGAATGAATTCTGGATTTGATTTTTGTCATCTCCATTCAAATACTGCTACAAAAAGTCTGAGAAGAGGTCTCTCTAGCACTGTCTCTCACAATGACTCTGACGACCATTCTGAGAGTTGGCCTCTGCTTCAGATACTTTTCTTCTGGCCAAAAGCACTCACAATTCCTAGAACCCTTCCAGAAATCAAAAAAACATTTTGCCTAATCACCAGACATAACTAACTGCTTTCTCTGGGCTGATGGTTCTAACACCTACTCAGGTTATAGAGCACTTTACAGTATAAGGATACGGGTCTCAGCAGAATATCATAAAGTCCTAATTTTTATCCTATCAACTAGGAATTATTTTACCAATTAAAAATGTGACAAGATTTCAGGTATACAGGCTCTGTATTTAAGAGCAACAAAACAACCTTAAGAAAATTGCACTTCCAAAATGTATTGACTAGTTCTTTAGTATTTATCTGGTTTATTTGCTAGCATTTCACAACAAACAACAAGTTTAAAAAAATTTATAGAGGGGAAACCTTCAAACTGGGTACACTTTATCTCTTATCTTCTCTGAACAATCTAGAAAGAGGTCATTTTCTAGAAGCAAAACACTAACGTCTTGCCATGGGACATTCTGAAAACCATTCCTTCAAGTACAGGCTGTTCACAAACACTATACCTAAAGCTGCAAAACATTTGGGATGAAGAATCCGGTTTTGAAGTCTGAGAGACATGATGATACTCAGGTCACACAGAAACTTTTCAGACTCTAAGAAAAGACAGTGGACCCACAGGGCTGTTTCTCACGCCTCCAACTTACAATTCATCTTGGATGTTGTCGGTTAGTTTGAAGAGCTGCTCCTGCCCTTCTGCCTGGCTCTCGTTGTAGCGGGGAAGCAGCCCCTGGGGCCCTGTGCAGCAACGGGGCTTCCGAACCCTCTGGGCTTGAGTCCTGGAGGAGTAGATGCACAAAAGGCAAAGAGGTTAAGTGTTAAAGGTTAAAATGATTTCCCCTCCTTGCCTAAGGTAAAAACACTACTCGATACTAAGCATACTCTAAATCTAATGGACATAATTACATTGCAGTATTGCCTGTGAATGTACCATAAGATAGTGATTAAAGGATTCCATTTTCAAATCCTGCCTCACCCATTTTCTAGCTCTGTGATCAAGGACAAGTTAGTTAACTCCCTTAACCCTCAGGTTCAGTTTTCTCTCTGAAACAAGATGGTGACATCTACCACACATGACTGCTATGAAGATGAAATAAAAAAATAACTACCAATCCTGTGCCTGACAGACCGTGGGCTACCCACTAATGATGGCTCTTAACATCATTACTAGATTTCTACTTGGTCATGACCCTATTTTTCTGGGAATCTCTTTATGAGAGCCATCTTTGGACTTGGAATGAATTAGAAAAAAGACTGAAAACCCCTAAAGCACAGGCAATAATCCCCAAAATAGACAAGTGGGATTATATCAGGTTAAAAAGTTTCTGCACAGCAAAAGAAACACTAATTAGAAGGAATCAACAATCATCAGAATGGGAGAATATATTTTTAAACTATGCCTCAGATAAGGGATTGCTAACTAGAATATACAGGGAATTCAAACAGCTTACCTCAAACAAGCAAACAAACAAAAATCCAATTAAAAAATGGGCAAATGAGCTGAACAGGCAACTCTCTAAGGAAGACATATATGAACAGCCAAAAAGCATATACAAAAATGCTCAACATTCCTTATCAAAAGGACAATAAAAATCAAACCACAATGAGATACCACCTAACCCGTCATAGTGGCTAAAGATTAATAAAATAATGGTAAGAGCTGCCAAGGCTGTGGAGAAAAGAGAACTCTCCTACATTATTGGTGGAAATGTAAATTAGTACAGCCACTTTGGAAAACAATACCGAGATTCCTTAAAGACCTACAAATAAACTACCATATGATCCTATAATTCCACTCCTGGGTATCTACCCAAAGGATAGGAATACACTCAGGCAGAAAAATGCTTGCACATCCATGTTTACTGTGGCATTATTCATAATTGCTAAGACATGGAACCAACCCAAATGTCAACAAACGGATTAATGGATTTAAAAAGTATGGCATATATACACTATGGAATACTGCTAGGCCATAAAAGACGAGACCCTGGCATTTGACAGAAATGGAATAATGAACATGAATAAGTGAAGCAAGTTGGACTATGAAAGAGAGGCATCGTATGTCCCTACTCAATATACATCGAATGTCTGCACTATAGCAGAAACTGGAAAATTATAAAGTATGAAAGCATGGAGCAACTGTGAATACTAGAGACAGTGTGGGAGGAGGGTGAGATATGGGAAAGGGTGAGAGGGAGAGAATCAAGGAGAAAAGGAAAAAGCAAAACATTTAAGGGGCATAAAAATGGAAAATCTCCTGTTGATGATAATACGTGTATTAAAATCTTTGACTGAATCAATATACAGTATATTCATGATGAAAAAATTCATTTGGTATGCTGTAATAATACACATTGTAAAAAAAAACATAAAAAATAAAAAGGAGGACAGAAAGAGAAAGAAAGAAAGGAGAAAGACGGAGGACCTTGGGCATTCAGTATGAACACATCAGGTTTCTAGATTTCTTCTTAGATGAGTTCAGTAGCTTGGGTGAGGGACACAGTAATCATGTGAGGAAGAAGAAAGGCTCCACAGACCAGTCCCAGGCCACAGTCTGGAATTCTACAGTGGCTTTAACTCATGCCACTCAGCCGTTGGCTGCCCAAAGGAATCTGCTTTGCTATGGCTTTCAGGATAGGCTGATGTTGTCTTTTTCCACAAACCATATACTGAGTAATTGATAAGTACTTTTTGGTGTTTTCCTAGAAACAGGAGTCCGTATTTGTCTTGGAAAGGCTGTGCATTTTTCAGATGACTGATAAGAGTGAACTGGGTCTGTCCTCGGCCGTGTACTTGCTGTACTTTTTATTATTTGTTCCTGGAGCCCAATGAAGCAAAACACCCTTCTCTAGACATATCTAACTGAGAGGAATTGGCTTACACACTGAATCAGCACTTCAGAACCTTGTGCTGAAATTAGTGGAGAGACCAATTGGCAAGGGCAAAAGGCGCCATGGTGGACAAATCAGGGGAGTAAACCTGCCACTCGCCATGCTGCAGGTTAGCTACAAAACTGGGATAACTGCAAACACTGAACCCAGGTCAACATTCAGCTCATTGGACCGTGATGCCTGAAGGGTAGCCCCATACCCAGGCGATATTTGGCATATGCCAGAAAATCAGAAATGCAGTGAGACTTTTTCTGAAGTTCAGTTACAAGGATGGCTTAAATACCTTTTTCTTTCTTTCTCTTTCTCTCTCTCTCTCTCTCTTTCTCTCTCTCTCTCTCTCTCTCTCTCTCTCTCTCTCTCTCTCTCCTTCCTTCCTTCCTTCCTTCCTTCTCCTTTCTTTCCTTCCTTCCTTCCTTCCTCCCTCCCTCCCTCTTTCCTTCCTTCCTTCCTTCCTTCCTTCCTTCCTTCCTTCCTTCCTTTCTTCCTTTCTTTCTTTCTTTCTAAAGGTTTTTGGCCATAGGGTGCATACCCTTGCCTGAGAGACGCAGAGACAGAGGGAGGGAAAGTGAGAAATCACTCCCTAGGGAAGATGGTCAAGCCCCCAATCCTTCTTCTCCATTCTCCTCTTGGGACTTGGAGCATGCGTACACATGCACCCACAGCATAATTTTCAAGTTGCCAGGTCTGGGACTTGAACCACAGTTACATACGTGAAAGTCCACTGCCTTAATCACCATGCCACTTGGTGCCCTACCTTTTAAGTACTATTAATGATGCTTTTCAAGGGTGCTGTTAAGAGTCTATAAGGAAGTTTCAATGATCTGCACTAAGAAAATGGGTAAAAAAGAAACAATTTTATTTGTATTATCTTCACATATTTCCACTATATCTAGCTAGTATCAATTGCTCTTTCAATATGTAAGCTGGGACCAGCAGTTGGTGTAATGGCTATGTCGCTGTACTCCCATGTAGTCGACTGCAGTTCAAGTCCCAGACCCGGTGGCTTGAACTCACGCCGGGTGCGTGTGTGTGCGTGCCCAAGATCCCGAGAGGAGAATGGAGGAAAAGGGATTGCAGTGTGGCCATCTCCCCTGGGGGGTGATTTCTCGCTTTCTGTCTCTGTCTCTCTCTGTCTGTCTGGCGAGCGCGTGCGCCCTATAGCAAAAACCTCTCCAAAAAAAAGAAAAAAAAATATGTAAGCTGACTGATAGCTAGTTAGCCGACTGATTGACAGTAGGGAAGGCAGGGTGGGGAGCCACTGTTAACCCATCAGTGGAGAAGCTGGTAAACTGCTAGCAAACCACACAGGGAAGGGAAGGAAGCTTAGTACACCGCTCCAGATAGTAGGGCCCATTTCCTGTCTCTTTGCCTAGTAAAAACTACTTTCTATCATTCCAAACACCCCAAGGCAGTCCTTCTATTCTCTTACTCCTGGAAGAGGACTGGGCTACCACGGCAGAAGCCCACAGGCCCCTCCAAGAGGAATATGATGGGACCTGCTTCCTCATCACCATTCAATATAAGTTTGACTCTGATTCCTCTTACCACACCCTCCCCCATCAACTGGGCAGCCTGTATTGATTGCAAATCCAACGATTTCTCCATCTGTCATAACTAACAAATACTCTTCGGACTTGTACCATACTAATACATAACTTCATGAGTTATTCTACTTCCACCCTTGTACATGCTCCTACCAGCAACAAGAATGGCGGTTTCACAATATAAGTTACATCAACTTAGTCATCTGCTCAAAACACATTTGCTTCACATCTCACTTGGATACATATGTTTACTTATTACTTAGCTCCCCTTCTGGAATGTGAGCTCCACAAGAAGAGGGATTCTGTTACATTCAAGGCAGCCCTGGGATATAGCATAGTGCCTGCTTTACCGTAGATGAGCAGTAAGAGTTAGTTGAATAAATGACGGAATGCATGTATGGGTGAGGCATAATATAAAGGTCACTTTTTGAGCTCAAGTAAAGGCGATGTGTAAACTTGGGTGAAGAGATGGAAGACTAAAGATTTTGAGCTTTAAAAACCAACAATTGATGTTAAAGCAAAATACGAACCAGCTGGAATCTCATCTTCTGACAGAAAGGTCAAGGGTGTCTCTGTCTAGTCCACTGTTAAAAACAAAGGCAGGAGGAGCCCGGAGACCATGCCATAAAATCACTCTTGCTGCTGACATACTGGCGATTTCCAAAACTTCATGGAAAATGGAATTAAAATGTGTTTATACTGATGCAAAAAATTGCAATCATGCATATTTTTTATGTGTATTTTGTATAAACTTCTTGAAGACCTTGTGCATGTCTTTTTCTTTCTAAAAAATCAAGCTTTTTGTTAGTATCCAAAGCTGAGGAGATACTTACTGAGACCAAATTAAATTAATTCCTCTAGTGGGATACAAGGAAGCCAAGGAAAGGCAGCTTGTTTCTGGACTTGTGCTCTTGGAAATCATACCTTCTAACAACTATGGATAGTTGAGAAGGTAAGAAAACGTGCCCTGTATTATCACATTATCAAACGGCTTTCTAGTTCAGTTATTTTCTTGACTCAGTGGAATTCGTGGCCTCCCCCAAAGTTCAGTGGTCCAACTTCACCTCCACTTCCAATGTATCAACTTCGAACCTATAAACTACAAACTGACCAAAACTTCAGAGAAGAACCCCCCCGCCCCCCAAAAAAGCGTAGCTCCCTTAAAGGTATACACTGCCTCTTTGTTGTGCTTCAATTCTTATCTGTCTTCCCAAAAGGCTGCAAATTAACTTCCCATTTTCAAAGATCAAGGACAAGGTTGGATATAGTGTTCAATACTGTTGACCAGAGGCGCTCACTATGGTATTCAAGGCTGATTTTTCACAACACAGAATAAACGAGAGAGTTAAAATTCACCATAAAGAAAATATAGTCTTCTATTATAGTCTCATAAATATAGGGACTACTTCTAGAAGGTTTTTTTTTTTCTATTTTTTGGGAGAGGTTTTTGCTATAGGGCGCGTGCGCTCGCCAGACAGACAGAGAGAGACAGAGAGACAGAAAGCGAGAAATCACCCCCCAGGGGGGGTGGCCACGCCGCAATCCCTTCTCCTCTGTTCTCCTCTCGGGATCTTGGGCATGCACGCACACGTGCCCCGTGTGAGTTTTAAGCCACTGGGTCCAGGACTTGAACTGCGGTCAACTACGTGGGAGTCCAGTGACACAGCCATGACGCTAACTGCTGGTCCCAGATTTAGACCTACTTTTACCAGAAGCAGAAAGTTGGATTGAAGAAATTCTTCCCATACTGCCCATTTTAACTTATCTTTGTCAGTGTCTGAAAAATTATTTGTTCTTCTCTGAAATTCAACTATAATTTTTTTCACCTTTTGTTTTTTAAATGCCGGAGGGAGTATATATGTGCACAAGAGAGAGAGAGAGAGAGAGAGAGAGAGAGAGATAGAGAATGAATATCTCCCAATGGGGAATGGCCATGCCACAATACTTTTTCCTCTATTTCTCCACGCCATTAGGATCCTGGGCACATGTCCACTTGTGCCTGGAGTGTTACTGAAACATCAGCTTCTCACATCCAAATTAGTGGTTTGTGGGTTGGGGTTGGTGGGTAGTTTAAAGTCACTATGTATGAAAAAATTTAGCCCCAAACGTAAAGAATTAAATTAAAAAACATAACAGAACAAAAAAATAGTAAGCTGTTTTTTACAATCATATCAGCATAAAGGAATAAAGTGGGGGCCAAAGGTGATGTGATGGTTAATGTGTTAGACTATCCCATGGTCGACTGCAGTTTGAGTCCCAGACTCAAACTCACTTTCCTTCTCTCTCTCTGTGGTGAGAACTCATGCCCTATAGCAAATTTAAAAAGTAAATAAATAAATTAAATTAATAATTTGAAAAAAAAAATTAAGTGATATTCTTCAGGGCAAGCCTCTGATTTCTTCATCTACTGAGGGGTGCTATAAATTCAAATAACATAACCTTCTTAGTATGACACATAACAGTAATCCTAAATCTGTTCACATTCTGTGACTTGGTAAAATGGTATGGTATGTTTTAAATGATTGTCCTTAAGTCACTTCCATGTACGCTCCAGTGAACCTGTGAGCACCTGGAAGGCAAGGACTCTATTTTTATTTTTTAACTAGACTTTAGTTAGGACTGGACTCACCATTCATTATCTTTATTTCAAGTTGTGCTATCATCACTGGCATTTTTTTTTTTTTGGAGGTTTATTTTCTCTAGGCATGTGTGCTCGCCAGAAAGACAGAGACGGATGAGAAATCACCCCACAGGGAGGATGGCCATGCCGCAATCCCTTCTCCTCCAGTCTCCTCTCAGGATCTTGGGCACGTACGCACACACGCCTGGCATGAGTTTAAGCCACTGGGTCCAGGACTCGAACCACAGTTGGCTACATGGGAG
>NW_006159616.1:10960965-11013750 GCF_000334495.1 Tupaia belangeri chinensis
CAAGAGAGAGAGAGAGAGAGAGAGAGAGAGAGAGATAGAGAATGAATATCTCCCAATGGGGAATGGCCATGCCACAATACTTTTTCCTCTATTTCTCCACGCCATTAGGATCCTGGGCACATGTCCACTTGTGCCTGGAGTGTTACTGAAACATCAGCTTCTCACATCCAAATTAGTGGTTTGTGGGTTGGGGTTGGTGGGTAGTTTAAAGTCACTATGTATGAAAAAATTTAGCCCCAAACGTAAAGAATTAAAAAACAAAACATAACAGAACAAAAAAATAGTAAGCTGTTTTTTACAATCATATCAGCATAAAGGAATAAAGTGGGGGCCAAAGGTGATGTGGTGGTTAATGTGTTAGACTATCCCATGGTCGACTGCAGTTTGAGTCCCAGACTCAAACTCACTTTCCTTCTCTCTCTCTGTGGTGAGAACTCATGCCCTATAGCAAATTTAAAAAGTAAATAAATAAATTAAATTAATAATTTGAAAAAAAAAATTAAGTGATATTCTTCAGGGCAAGCCTCTGATTTCTTCATCTACTGAGGGGTGCTATAAATTCAAATAACCTTCTGAAACTAGTATGACACATAACAGTAATCCTAAATCTGTTCACATTCTGTGACTTGGTAAAATGGTATGTCTGTTTTTAAATGATTGTCCTTAAGTCACTTCCATGTACGCTCCAGTGAACCTGTGAGCACCTGGAAGGCAAGGACTCTATTTTTATTTTTTAACTAGACTTTAGTTAGGACTGGACTCACCATTCATTATCTTTATTTCAAGTTGTGCTATCATCACTGGCATTTTTTTTTTTTTGGAGGTTTATTTTCTCTAGGCATGTGTGCTCGCCAGAAAGAGAGAGAGGGACGAGAAATCACCCCACAGGGAGGATGGCCATGCCGCAATCCCTGCTCCTCCAGTCTCCTCTCAGGATCTTGGGCACGTACGCACACACGCCTGGCATGAGTTTAAGCCACTGGGTCCAGGACTCGAACCACAGTTGGCTACATGGGAGTCCAGCAATATAGCCATTATGCCAACTGCTGGTCCCCATCACTGGTATTTTAAAATTATTATTTTTTGATTTTTAATTATTTTATATATTTATTTATTTAAATTTGACCCGAGAGGGAAAGGGAAACTGAGAAAGCAAGTCACCAGGTCTGGGACTTGAACTTCAATTGGTCATGTGGGAGTATAGTACTTTACCCACCACCCCAACTACTGGCCCCATCACTGGCCTTATTAAAAATTTTTTTTTTTGAAATCATATGATAAACATCTGTGAAACCACCATCCGCAAAATAAAAACTCCATCATTGACTATAACTTGAATCTGTGTGGTCTCCTGCCACCCCAAACCCCTCTTCTGCCTCTACCTAAAACAACCACTACTCTCAATCTTGTGTTTCTCAATCCTAAGCTTTTCTTTTTTAATATACTCTTATCATATTTCAAAGTATGCTCTGGTACTATCTTATTATATGCTTTGGTTTTAGTTGTTTGGGCTTTTGAAAAAGATGTCACTGCCACATTGCTAAGACTCAGTCATTCCTTTTGTGTATCTATAATTTGTTTATTAATGAATATTATACCTGTTTTATTAATATTCCACTGTATGAATATCCTACGAGTTATTCATCTCCATGTTGATGGTATTTCTAGATTTTGCTATAGCAAACAGTGCTGCTCTGAGCACTCCTGTAAATATCTCCTGGTAAACTTTGGGTATATATTTAGGCAGTATTTGCTGAATCACAGGGTATTAGTGTTCATCTAACAAGATAACTCAAACTGTTTTCAAAGGGGCTGAAGCATTTTTGCACTTCCACCAACCACGCATTTAAGAGGCCCTAGCAATCCACGTCCTTGCCTGCAGTTGGTATTGTCCAGCACAACACTGTCTAGGGCATAACCCCTAGTCTCCAGTACCTATTTGAAATGTAACCAGTGCCACTAAAGGACTGGATTTGAGTATCAATTTAAATTAATTTAAATAACAATTTGGACAACACTGACCTAGACTCTCAAATCTTTGAAGCTCGAATGGGTAGAAAATGGCATCTTATTATTTTCTCATTCCCATTGTCTCCTTTCAAACTTAAGGGTGATGGTGGAAAAACAAAAAAGAAGTGAGGTAGCTGTGGATCCTGCCATTGGTGCTAGGGCATGAAGATCAGCATCTAAATTGCTCAGGGCGCTACTTCTATGCCAGCCTCGGATCTCCCCCAGCAGCTCTACTCTTGCCTCAAGCACACCTTCACTGTCAAGATGTGCTGCAACTTGGAAAGGGTCTTGGGATACTATCCCAGGGATAATGAATCACTAAACAAGAGGTGGCAAAACCCCACCCTTTCACCTCCTATTAGTTGACAGTGTTTCTAACTAACCAATACTCCACATAAAAGACAGTTTACAAGAGTCTTTTCTGTGCAGATGCATCAACTCTGCCTCCACAAACCTTTGTTTAGCCAAAGGTCTGCGGTGTGTTTAATTGTTGCCAGCTGGGGGTCTGTCTGTTTATAAATTTCACAGTGTATAGGAAGAAGCGGTCCCTCCAGCCAACGAGCTAATCCAAAATGTCAGCACTGAACGAATTTGAGCTTTGAACTCCTTGAAAATGTCAGGGAGTCAGTTATACAGCATGGATGACTGCCCCCAGGGAAAGGGCTGCTGATACAGTGGCTGATACACTGCAGATATCCACTCGGTGAGAGAAATCAATGCAGAATAAGGCTGCATCTGGCCATTGCTATCTGACATACCTCCTGAGGCCCCCCAAAGCAAAGATCAGAGTAATGAAAACGATTCATGTCATTTTCTTTAAGCAACAATAAATCCAAACAAGGTGACACAGGGAGATCTAACCAATTCCACTTGGTTGATTTTGCCTTTCAGCCTGAGGGTCAACAGTTGGCCAGCCATTATTTGTTCTTAGCTTCTATGATGAGTAACTATGTCAGGATTTTGTTAGTTGAAGACAGATGTTGTGCACACATACACATATCCTGAACAGCTAAAGTTACGATATTAGTGGGTTGAGAAGTCTGTCATGGCCAATGTCTATCAACCAAGTGATGTTCAAAAACAATCAGTAAACGAAGTGAGAGTGTGTGTGTCAAATCTGTGACTTCCTAGTATAGCAGAATGTTTATTCGACTGCTGACTGCCATCTTCCTTAGGGGCTATGTATACTGACCCCAGCAAAGTGATGGATGGTGCTTGCATTTACTTTATGTGTATGTCCACAACTTTTGTTTTAATTAAGTATCCTACTGATATATACTGTGTTTAACCGAGCACAAACAATTCAACTGAGAACAGGAGGTCAACCCAGATTATCTCCTCAAATATTAACTGTTAACTGATAACAGCCACAAGAAATGGGGGTTCTTGACTGAATGGCTCGATCAAATATTAGTCATTTTTCTAAAAGGAACCCAATGGTCTAACTAACCAGACTACATGGAGAAGCAGTTCTATTCCACAAACTCCTTTCAGTGTAAAGTGTAATCAGAGAAGGGATTAATCAGGGAATAAAAACCTCTAAAGTTTGGCTCAATTTACATGAGAAAGCCTTCCCCATAGTTTTAAGACAAACAGAAATCCACTTTCTAGAACCTACTTAAAGATACTATTCAATCCATGGGTTTAATAACAACTACCATGGGTTTAATAATAACTACCCAGCTCTGGCTGCATTAAGTCTTGAACCAAGAATATTATGCCAAGAATCTGCTAGGACAATTTGAAATTTGCATGGATGAAAAAAATAGGTTGGGCAGAAAGAAACCCTATGTCATTAGAGATCAGTTGTTACAGGAAATTACTGATTGAGGATTCAAACTAAAGTAGCCAGAAAAACAAACACATTCAGAGTCCTGACTATGGCTTGTGCCTGCCCCTGCCACTTCCTACTCCCATCCCATTTAATGAGCCTTTCTTAAAATATTATATGCATACGACAGTTCCAGGCCTTGAGGAGGACAGGGATAAATCCAGTTGTGAAGGACTTGCTACAGTATAATCGAGGAAACTAACCAAAACAAGCAATTACAAAGGAGCAGAGGTCAGCTGGGAGGATCAGCTCTGGAGCCAGGCAGCCTGGGTTTGAATCCCAGTTCCACTATTTACAAACTATACCTTTGGCAAGTTATGCAGTCTCTTGGCATCTTGGCTTCCTCATCTATAAAGTGGGATCCTTGTGAAGTGTAAATAAGTCAATGTGTGTCCAGTGCTTACAACAGTGTCTGGTACACAACAGGCGCTCAATAAAATGCTACCTACTGTTATTACCATTAGTGCACCTGTAGACGATCCCGTGTATGCACAAGAAGGGTCTCAACCTGGCTCAGGTGGCTGGAGTCTGGATGGGCAAGAGAACGACACTCGACCTGTCACTTAGTTTTCTACAGGAGAAGCTCACTGCTTCACGCTGTAGTATTTTCCTTTTCCTTTTGCTTTCTTGTTAATGTTTTGCTTACCTCTCCCTAGAGTCCCAAAGTAATATGTGTAATAACACAAAATCCAACACTGTACTGCTGCCATTGAAAATGTGGGAAAGATGTTGATTCAAGCAATCATTAGAAATTATATTAATATTGTTAAGTTTTTGTAATTTGACTTCCAGCAGCAGGGACGATACTTCCTGGGTTAGGCTTTTTCCCTTCAGTGGGATTCACACCTGACTTGTTTATAGGGGTCAGGGCTTCCTATAATCTAACACATGTTTTGGGGACCCCACGACATTGCAACTGTGACAGCTGGTAGGACTAATGCCAACAGATATGCCTACTGGGATTTGAACTGAAAGACAAAAATACTCTAGATTTTTTTTTTCCCTTAGTCAACTGCCTCAGGGGTGAGACTACCTGTTAATTAGGCTGATGGGGAAGGGAAAGGTAGACTCTCTTTATAAAGAATTCCAATCATACAGATAGTGTTACAATGAGAGAACAGCCTAATAGCCTTGGCTTCCCCAAAGTGCCCTAACTTTGGCGTGCATTCTAGAGTTGCTTTTTTTTTTAAAGAAATAGTAGACAACTTATAAAGTAGTCTACAACTTTCAACATCATTATAAGAATGAGACAGTTTATAAATGCAAACTTTATTTGTGTTCTAAGATTCTGGTTCAGAAAATGTAGTGCTTGTAGGAATCCCTCAAGCCCTGGTTAAATTCCTTGCTAACCTGTCACCTCTAATGCTAATCCCAGAATATTTCACATGGGCAGAGATATACAATTTCCAATAAACTTGATTTTTGTGGCTATTAGGTAAAATTGCTAATAATAACAAGTTGATTAAACTAAATAAGTCAGGTATTTTCAGATTTATTTCTGACAAATGATTATATAATTTCTTTCTTTTAATCTATGTATTATCTACTTTCTCCAAAAGGGAGATCCTTGGGAGGGTCATAGAACAGCCAGTGTCACATGCTCTTTCCAGCCACTAACCTCTTTGGACTCATGTGCTGAACCCAAACCATAGCCTGGAAAGCACAATAAGAGAAAAACTAGGAGCAAGGTGATATAGAGACAAAAGGTTTTGAAAACAAAGGCAAACATAAACACAAACAAAGTCCCAGTCTAGTCACTTCCTAGCTGAGTGACATAAGGGATGTAGTGGATGACTCTCAGTCTCAGCTTCCTTATCCATAAATGAGAGTATGCATCTACTTGGCAGAACCCATTGAGATAAAATACGAAAACTGCATAGCACACTGCCTGCACATAGTAGGTGCTCATGAGAGTTCATTATCACTTTTCCTACCCTTATTCAGAATTGCTGAGTGTAAAGGCAATTTAAAATACTGAAGTTCAGAATCGCAGTGTTTAAAATTTCATTTAGACAGAGCACCATGGGGGACATGGTCTACTGAAAGCATCACACTGATTCACAAAGAGCACATTGAGTGCTGGACACACAGACATTCTCTAAAGGAACTAGTGCTTCAAGTGTTCACTCGCCTGACTTGTCGCAGCCACATCTTATTTTCTGAACTAACTTTTGTTAAAGAGTTAGAACTAATAAACCTAACAGATCAATAAATTATACTAGATATCAAATTCTCAGAATTAACATTAATAAAATTTCACAATACTGGAGTCAATAAAATTTAGCATAGCAGGGATTTTCAAAAAAATTTGTAGTGGTATAACATTTTCTCTAAAACTTGGAAGATAATCTTATTTATTTTTCAAGTTCATTTATTTCTTTCTCCTATGAAATGAGAGGGAAGGAGGGGCACCCCAACAATATCTTCATATTGTAACCCACCCTGAGTCTCGGCCAGCCTAGATCATGAGACCCCAGGACCTTTCCCATGTGGGTCCAGTTAAATTACTGGTGTGATACTACCTGGACCCTGTAAGATAATCTTAATACATACAACTGCTGAAAAGGGAGCTGCCCTGGCTGAAGCTGGGGCGAGAAGTATCCTTAGCATCATCCCTCCCTGGAAGCCCCCAGGTACCTCCCCCAGGGCCTATACATACACTGTTATGGGCAGGGCCTTCTTCAATGACCAAAGTCAACCAGATGGGGAGATGCCCAGAGGACTCTGCTTTGGGCTTTGTCTGCTTTTTCAAGATCACAGGTTCATTCAGCCTGGAGGGTCTACACATCTTTTTACTAACAAACAGAATATGGTGGTGGGTGTGGTCAAAAAGGAGGAGGAGAAACAGAAGAGGCTTCAAAAAATGATACAAACTATCACAGGAAGTTTTTAATCTGTAGCCACACTCACAGATTAAACAGGATCCATTTCAGGCCCTGCAGTCAGACTTTCAATGGCAGAGAGAGAAACTGAGGCCTGGGGAGTGTTACAGAGCAGTCACTGTCACGCCCTATTGCCAGTCACTGACTTCTTCCAGAAAGGAGCTCGTGTTCTGAACCCAAGCCACAGTCTGGGAGGCACTGTTGAGTATTACAACGGAAGCTGCCGGGAGTCAGAGATTTGACTCTTCCCTATTGTGGTACCCCAGGACTTAGAAGAGTACCTGGCCCAGAGTGAGTGCTCCATACATAGGTGACAAACAAATAGATCAGTGGTCACAGGCTGTTAGAATTAGTAGCAGGAGAGCCAAAGCTGCTGTTTCTACAGCCAAGGGACAGGAGAAGGGCAGTCTGCGGTGGAACTCTTCCAGTCTGGGCCAGAGAGGCTTGGTGTTGATAACAACCCAGGAACCCCTGGAGCATAGGAATGCTGATCATTCCAACACTGGGGACACTAGAAAGTTACTGACCTGGGTCATGTTCTCCCCAAGGGCAACTGGAGGGCAGCCTGGTGGCTTTGGGGCATGCACACATCTGCACTTTTCCAGGAAGGAAGAGAACAGTGGGGCCTAGAACCCTGGAACTGCTCAGGGATCTGGTTCCATACAGAGTTGAATCCGGTCTTTACATTCGGCACCTGAAGAGCTCAGAACCTTCTGACCAAGTGATCAACTCTCTGCACTAGCTCAAATCCCAAGGAGCACTCTCTTCAAAGGACTTTTACTATAGAGTTTTCATTATTTCAGGCCCAAGTTTTAAGTTCTTTTGACCTGGAAAACCAATTAACCAGTCACCCACTCCTCCTCATCTTGCTTCTGGCCAGCTGGTGCTTTTGTATTGTTTGTCATCAAATTTAACCTATAGTTAAGCTTTCTTAGAAGCCAATGCCACCACTAGCCAGATGTTCCCCTGTAGACACAAAGGAAACTTGTGTCAAAATGGCTCAGGCTCATCATTCCAATGCCCACAAGAGTATGCTAGAGTTTTTAGGCAAAAGTCTTCTTTTTGGTTGTGGTTCTTGTCCTAGTGTCTAGGTTAAAAGCCATAGCTAGAATGAGGCAAGGAGAACATCCACGTGTCTGAACAGGGACTGGGTTCAATAGTTCTTTCTCTCTGGACAGGAAGGAAGCAGAACACGAGTTGGCAGCTCACTGATACCCTTTAGTGCCTCCACAAGGGGCACATTTCTGCTGGTGCTGTGACGTTCAACCTGGTGACAAAAGATTATTCTTTATTTGGTGATAAGAAGGTCAAGCTGCCTTTTAATTAAGTGCCGCCAGTGTTAACATGAATTGGACCGATTGTCATAGTCCATCAACCCTTGGCAAACTGGTTTGTTTGGTCTGGACAGCAAACAGCATTCCACACTACTGGATTTTTTTCTCCCAGATCCCCTGCGGCTCCATCACTGCCTCCCCCCAAACCTTTTTCAGAATTACAATCTGTTCTGCTGTCTCAAGTTACATTCTGTAAATAATAAGCAACACTGATGAAATGCAAAAAGCTGAAGATTTGTAAAGCAGAAAGATCTGCAGTATGTCCCACATCTGTGTCACATTAAACATGCACTCAACAGATTTGCCGATTCCTGTTTAATCAGTACACAAGCGTGATTTGTGCCAGAAGGGCCTAGAGCAACAGACACAGGCAAGCAGGGGCATGAGATGGCATCAGGAGGTGGAGATGCCAAGTTCCCTCTGTAGGCAACACGTGGTTCCCAGGTTGCCTCCATGTAGGTCTGTATGCATCACAACCTGGTGGGTCACTGTTGTGGCTGGGGTCTGAGAGAATAGCTGCTCAGGGCCCTTTGCACAGTCCTCAAGCTTGCTGACGTTGGGCCTCTGGCCGTTAAACTAAATAACATGGTTTGGTGACAAAATGTCTCACTTGAAAGAGTTGGATCCCCATACATTCAAATGACTACAAAATAAAAACAGTATTGAAGGAAACCAATTAAAAACCAATTAAAGTCTATTTGGTAAAATTCTTAGAGGTTACTAGTGATGACAGCTGTTATGGCAGGCAAAATTTGATCCATCTTTATTTAGCCCAAGCAGTTGACACATACAAATACACACATGCACATAAGCACACGTGTGTGTGTGTGTACATATGCATATGTTATGTACTCTACTTCCATTAGGGAAAACTGGCAGACCGTAAGAGAGAAGCTGGCGAGTTTTAAACTTGTGGCATCATGCTGAGTCCATGAGTGATCATAAGGTTCTGTATAGGAAAAGGGCAGACGCAGACTCACAGAGAGGAGCAAGGGAGGCTGAGGATGCACCATGGAAAATCCCAGAGTACCTGCTCCTCAGCTCGTACAGTGACTTGCCCATCAATGCTGGGCAAGAGCACCAGGACTGACTGCTGGTCCCCAAGGCCTGCAGTATGTCGCTACTGTGACATTTACTGATGCTACCTACATTGTGGATACTCTTCTCCTCAATATTCTTCTAAGTATTCTGTTTTATAGATGAGGAAACCATGCTTTAGAGAGAATATAAAGCTTGTCTGTTGGACAGATGACAAAGCTGGTTCAGGACATTCACCTGGTAAGTGGCAAAGACAAATCTGATTCTCTTAGACTCAGTAAATGTACTGAATAGCATGATTGTTGATGGAAAATCCCTTTGGTACATATGCAGTCTGTCACTGTGTTAGGCACTCTGGAGATTCTGGAAGGATACCATAGAAGGCAATAATAAGGAGCTCATCCATGCAGTGACTACAGGAGAACCCTACACCAGATATCAGTGATGAAAGAATGAAGGAGATAAGTGGAGGTGCTCAGAAGGTCTAGCGGAAGGCAGGACAGGACTCCTAGAAAGGCCTGGCTTCACAAGCAGGAACCTGTCTCAAGGCAGAGAAGATGTGTATTAATATGAAAACGTACAGCATAAGTACTAATCTACCAAGTTTTAGAACAGAAACTGGTGGTAAATGAATACTAGAAAATAAACAGATAAAAGCCAGTTAACAGGCCATACTATACATAATTCAAAAACATTTGACCAAAGCCCGCCACCCCTTTTTAAGAGGTTTTTGTTGTAGGGCACGTGCACTCACCAGAAAGACAGAGACAAAGAGACAGAAAGCGAGAAATCATCCCCTAAGGGGATGGCTATGCTGCAATTCCTCTCCTTCATTCTCCTCTTGGGATCTTGGGCACGCATGCACATGTACCCAGCATGAGTTTAAGCCACCAGGTCCAGGACTCGAACCACAGTCAACTATAAGGAAGCCTAGTGACATAGCTGTTACGCCAACTGCTGGTCCTTGAAGCTCCATTATTATGCTAGGGCAATGACTGAAGAGTTGCAGGCACAGGGGCAGCAGCCCTTTTACGAAGTCATGAGACAGAGGTTAATTTGCAGGAAGGGAGGTCACCACGTGACTCACCTGGATGTCATCAGTATCTGGAAGAAAGACACGTGCTTGCATGGATGAGAAACTGACGAAATGCCAACTGGTGGTAGGGTAGACCAAGACAAGGATGAGAGTAAACAAAAATAAACACCCATGTAATAAAAAGGAAGACAAACTCAGACCTCAAGAGGTTTGAAAAGGATTAGGGCAAAGCATATGTAAAGGAATGCACACCAGAAGGAATCCAAATAGTCAATCAAAATATGAGGGGATGATTCAACACTGCTAATTATTAAAGAAATGCGAATAGTAAGCCTGAGACATTCACTCTTGGGGTTGGCAGAGATTTAAGGGACTAAATGTCTGCTTCTTAGTACAGTCTCTGGAACAGAGTAGCTGCTTCAGACAATTCTTGACCAGATTCTGAATGAATAAATACACAGAGTTGGTCAAGGACTTCATGAGCTCAGTAGGTGGGAGTATAAATTGTCTCAAATTCTTAGAAGACAATTTGTAATGTACTTCAAAACAAAATATGATTATGCCCTTAAATCCATCAATTATATTTTTAGGAATTTACCCAAAGGAAAGTATTATATAAGTATGAAAAGACATTTGTAGAAGATGCCTATAACAGCAAAAAAACAGAAACATCCATTAATAGGAGACTAGGTAAATATATTATAACATTTTCTCAATTTAATATTATGTACATGTTTAAAGCTGATTCACACATGGAGAGACCACACAGTAAAACAGCAGTACACGTGATGCTTTGTGAGGCTGACCTCACAAAGGAAAGGTTCCAGGTTTGCACCCAGAGAGCTCCCCTGAGCATGTGTGTGTCCATGATGCAGGGCAGGCTGAGGCTGCAGTGGACCATGGCATCAAGACCCTGTGGCCAGCAGTTAGCATAATGGCTATGTCGCTGGACTCCCATGCAGTTGACCGCAGTTCGCGTCCCAGACCTGGTGGCTTAAAACTCACGCTGGGCGCCTGTGCATGCATGCCCAAGATCCCGAGAGGAGAATGGAGGAGAAGGGATTGTGGCATGGCCATCCCCCCTGGGGGGTGATTTCTCGCTGTCTCTCTGTCTCTCTCTGTCTGTCTGGAGAGCGCATGTGTCCTATGGGAAACCCCCCCCCCAAAAAAAGACCCTGTGGCCATGCTCTCTCTCATAGAAGAAAAAAAAAAAACAAATAAAATTTAAATTCCCTTTTTAAAAAAGAATTATTTATTTGTTTAATTCCATTTGTTATTATTTTAAATTTGACCAGAAAGAGAGAGAAAGTGAAAGGGAAAAAGCAAACTGCCAGGTCTGGGACTTGAACCAGTCATCAACGTGGGAGTCCAGCGCCTTAACCACTACACCACCTGCTGGTCCCAAATTTTAAATTCTTTTCTTCTCTTTTTTTTTTTTTTTTTTTGGAGAGGTTTTTGCTATAGGGGACGTGTGCTCCCCAGACAAGAAGAGGACACAATCCCTTCTCCTCCATTCTTCTCTAGGGACCTTGGGCACGCACGAACACGCGCCCAGCATGAATTTTCAGCCACCAGGTCCGGGACGCGAACTGCGGTTGGCTACATGGGAGTCCAGCGACATAGCCATTACACTAACTGCTGGTTCCCTCCCCCCCCTTTTTTTTAAAGAATTAATTTACTTAATTTTATTTATTCACTCATTTGATCAGAGAGATACACAGAAAGAGATAGAGAGAAAGCAAGAAAGGAAGCCACCAGGTCTGGGACTCAAACCGTGGTCGACCATGTGGGAGTGTCCAGTGCCTTAACCAGCATGCTACCTGTGAGCCTTCCATATTTTAAATTCTTAAAAATGCAACAAAACCATCCTCTTAAAAATAAATATGAAAGAAGATTCACTTTTGGAATGGAAAAATGTGGAATGACTGTTGAGTGAAAAAAGTTACATTAACATTTGTGTTTCCACTCACCCAAAATCATATATGGGTTTGTGAATGTGCCTGTGTGTGCATATACACACTTGCATGTATGTACATATAGACATGTCTGGGGGAGTTACATTATTATGCTCGTAGTGATTGATACCAATACCCAGTGAAGTTGAGTCTTTTCATTCCTTTTTAAAGTGGGAGTAACAGTACCTATCTCATTTGCTTGCTGTGAAGAGTAAAGAGAAAATTTGTGCAAGGACTGTAGACCTGTGTCTACATACTACAAGTGTACATATATTGCATGTGCTTTCAGAACAGTTCACTTTTTCATTTTTCCATAGAGCTTATGTGCTTGTGAAGAAAGAAAGAGAAATAGGGAAAGTGAGAAATCACCCCCCAGGAGAGATGGCCACACTGTAACCCCTTCCCCCTTCCCCTCCATTCTCCATTCAGGATTTTGCGAATACACACACACACACACACACATACACACACACACACACAGGGTATTTTTCAAATCACTGGCTTCAGGATTCAAATGGTTCAGTCAGCTATGTGGGATCCAGCTGTCTCAACTACCATACCACCAGTTGGCCCACATTTATATATATTTTTTAACTGAAACAATAAAATTATTTTAAAAAACAAGGGGCCAGCAGATGGCATGGTGGTTAAAGGCACTGGATTCCCATATGGTTGACCGTGGTTCAAGTCCTGAACCTGGTGACTTCCTTTCTCACTTTCCCTCTCTCTCTGGCTGATCTAACTAAAAAATAACAATAACAGTAATAATAATAATAAATAAAGTTAAATAAAATAATTTTTTGAGAGTTTTTTGCTATAGGGCGCATGCACTCACCAGAAAGACAGAGAGAGACAGAGAGAAAGTGAGAAATCACCCCCCAGGGGGATGGCCACGCTGCAATCCTTTCTCCTCCATTCTTCTCTCAGGACCTTGGGCAGGCACACACACATGCCTGGGTGGCTTTAAGCCACCAGGTCCAGGACTCGAACCATGGTCAACTACATGGGAGTCCAGTGACATAGCCATTATGCCAACTGCTGGTCACAAATAAAATAATTATTTTAAAAAATGATTCAGAGAGCAGTCAGGCACAAACAGCAAAGTGTCTCAAGCTCATTTAAAATCAAAGCATGAATGAGCACAATTTCTGTCAGGTACAGTATATAGCACAGGTTGGGTGCAGACTAGGAAAGGAAGTAGAATCGCCAGGTGAAGTTAGGAATGGCTTTCTTCTGCATAACAGCAGGTCCCAGTGAAGATTTCCTAATAAAAAGGGCCATGAGTTGATCATTACTATCTACGCCTGACCCAGACTTGGAGGCAAAGCTCTACACCACCCTGGTTGTGGCGAAGAGGATTCTGGAAAGTGCCTTGCTAGCCCGAGGGTCACCTGCAGGACTCCATTCCAGCCTATCAGACTTACTTGGATTAACTTCCCATGCTCTGATGGAGAAATAGGGGGCACTGAGAAGTGCCCAAATAGACCCAGGCACTCCCAGCACTCTCCTTAAAGAGCCCCTTGAGGCAGGACATGAACTGCAAATAGAATGGGTAAAGAGAAAGCACTCTGCCTCCCAGCCTGCCTGAATGCTAACACAGGGAGAGACAACATCTGGAACTGGTTTTGAGGCTCTCCAGCTGCACAGCCACTAGAATGAAGGGCTTACAGACTGTCCTATCTGATTCTCATCAGGGTGAAGTACAACCTACAAGACAAGCTGGTTCAGAGACCAAATCAACTTTGCTTTGAAATGTTCTCTTTTCTCCAACTCCCTTTGAAAGTGGAATTAATGGTCCAGGTGGTGGGAAGTCAAAAATGGAAAGAAAAAGACTTGGGGTCATCTCAGGTGCATTTCTGTCCCTTCATAAAAATCAGACACACCCCTGGGGTCAGAGTTGACACCAAACCTTCAGAGCACTATCCTAGGGAACAAAAACCAAGAAGACTGAATCCATCTGAATTACTGGACTAGGGGGCTTGCCTCTATGGGTCTGGGAAAAAAAAATGTGTATTCTATGTGTTAGAACTTATTGGGAGCAAGTGAGGTAGTGGGGAAAAATGCTAGGACCCTCCAGCATAAAGGAAAGCAGAATAAAGTCCCCACACCACTGTCTTACTCTGGGGCCAGTCACTACTTGTGCTCACCAAGGGCTTTTTGTAATTGGTCTCCCTAGGCACTGGGATGCAGCCTGGTAGGCAGACCAGCAGCAGGTCTCAGCAATCCTGCCTATGCTCACGAGCCTCTAGGAAGGGTCTATCCAATGTGAGGCCACAGCACCTCTCTTTAGCAAGCCCAGTTAGGAGCTCTTCTCTAAGGCAGATAGGGAAGGCGGGCATGTGGCTGTCCAAAGACCAAGATCCTCAGGGTAGAGAGAAGCAGGCCAGCCTGGAAGAACCCAGCTGTTGATGAAGGAGGATGAGTCATACAGAAGGCAAAGAGACTCTTTGCTGTTCCTTATTGCTCCCTTTTTGAAGCACTGCTAAGATCCAAGAAACTGGGAGACCAGACTTCCTTCTGTGTGTTACATCAAGCACTGGGAACTTTCTAGTGCTTTTGGTGCCTTAAGATATTTGTGGTGGGTTGGCCAGCAGATGGGGTGGTTAAAGTGCTAGCTAGATTCCCACATGGCCAATTGTGGTTCGAGTCCTAGACCTGGTGGTTTGGAAATCACACTGGACATGTGTGCATGCATGACCAAAATCTTAAGGGAAGAATGGAGGATAAGGGACTGCAGCCTGGCCATCCCCTCAGGGCTGATTTCTCACCTTTGCCCTTTCCATCTCTCTCCGGTAAGCACACACACTATATGGCAAAACAAAACAAAAAACAAAACCCAAACAGAAACTAAAAAGAAAAAAGATATTTGTAGGTAAGGATTTCTATAACTCCCAGTTAGGGGATCATCTGGCTACCTCATGGCATCTTCAGTCGCTGTTAAATAGAACCAAAAAAATTCAAAAGAGCAGCAGAATTTCTTTATACAATTTAACTTCAAATACATGATGAAAAGAACCCCAAAAGAGGTGCCCATTTAAAGTGTCGAGGTGGGCTGAACTTTGGGTTTCCCAATTATTTAAAGACACCCAAACCATACATGAGCTATATCATAGGACTCACTACCAGAGCCCATTTCTAGAGTCCTAGACCTGGTGGTTTGGAAATCACACTGGACATGTGTGCATGCATGACCAAAATCTTAAGGGAAGAATGGAGGATAAGGGACTGCAGCCTGGCCATCCCCTCAGGGCTGATTTCTCACCTTTGCCCTTTCCATCTCTCTCCGGTAAGCACACACACTATATGGCAAAACAAAACAAAAAACAAAACCCAAACAGAAACTAAAAAGAAAAAAGATATTTGTAGGTAAGGATTTCTATAACTCCCAGTTAGGGGATCATCTGGCTACCTCATGGCATCTTCAGTCGCTGTTAAATAGAACCAAAAAAATTCAAAAGAGCAGCAGAATTTCTTTATACAATTTAACTTCAAATACATGATGAAAAGAACCCCAAAAGAGGTGCCCATTTAAAGTGTCGAGGTGGGCTGAACTTTGGGTTTCCCAATTATTTAAAGACACCCAAACCATACATGAGCTATATCATAGGACTCACTACCAGAGCCCATTTCTAGGCTTTTCAAGCACCTTGACCACGGAAGCACAACTAATGCAGAGTCCAACAATCTCAGGGCTGGCCAGCCATTCCATCCCTTCTAACACGAGAAGCCTGTTTTTCAGGGTCCACGGTACCAAAATAAACAAATTCTCTTTGGCCTCCTGAAAGAGGTGATAGCATGTTGAGCACATATGACCCAGACACTCTACTGCCAAGGCCTCCTTATTACGTACCAGCTGGCGTTCCCAGGTGGTCAGCTGGTGCAGATGGTCTTGGCTGGATGGCAGAGCAAAGTAAAGTTGGAGCCAGGAAGTGTCACTGCTATTTTGTGAAACTGGCAAATTCTGAATTTGGAAGGCTGGAATGGCTTATCATTTGGGAAGTGTGGTGGGGTACAGGTGAGAGCCAGAGGCAATATAGCTCTTGGGCACACAGCTCATCCACCAGGTTCTCCGGGCTCTGGCACTGAAAAGCAAAGACTTCTCCAAGCTCAGGGCCAATACTGTTTGGCCCAAAGAAGCCTCTGAGCTAAGACCTTCTGAGCTTTCTAGTGACACTATGTCCTTCATGCTATCGCTGGGTTCACCTGGTAGGGGATGAAAGAATGTGCTAAGCACCCTTCACACTGTGAAGTCTAACACTTACATTATACCTTTTCCCCTTAAGTGCATTAGAATCTTTTCCTGAATTTTGTCAGAGCAGATATCCTATCCTCCGTATCCAAGAATCAAAAGGAAGTAGATCTAAGACCTGCTAAGGAGCCTCAGATCTAAACCATGAAGTATTTTGATGGAAGATGTCAGATGACTCAATAGCAGCACAAAAGTTAGGAGTGTGTGCTCTGCATAAAGACTGCCAGAGTTTAAGTTCTGGTGTCTTTTCTACTACCATTGAGGTCTTAGACAAGTTATGTAATCTCTTTGTGCCTCAACTTTCCCATGTGCACAATAGAAAAAAATATATTTTCCTACTGGGGTATGGTTAAGATTTACTATTAATGACACTAACATAGCTAAAGCATTTAAAATTGTGTTTGGCATACATAAGCAATTCAAAGTTCAGATCAACCTCTGCAATACCATCATCCAGATTATTGGTCTACTAAAGATGCCTTGTCCCTTGCTGATGAGCAGTGCCCTAGGAATGACAGAAATGCAGTTTGCTGGCTGGCATGGATGAAGTACGGGCAGTCCCTAGTTGGACCAAGGATGCACTGGCTGACGGACAGAATCAAACTACCTTTAGCTCACTTTTATCTAGGGTCTTCTGAACACAGGCAACTTTCTCTTCTTGACTATACTTAAGATAAATTTTTGTCTGCCTGTTTATTCAATGCTGTGTCCACTTTGAGAACAAGGCTGCTCCAGGTTTCACTGTGACAATGTGCCTATCTCCACATGTCCTCCCAGGTAAAAGGACAGAGTTCCTGTGGGCCTCCTGTCTCTAACAGTGAGAACACTGGGCTAATAGCCTTCGACCTGCTCTGTTTTAGCACCTCCGCTCAGCTGTGGAGGGCCAGAAAATGAGGCCACTGATGACCTCAGAGATGGCTGGGTGGCAGGGAAGGAAATAGAATTGTCCCAAGTCTCAGCAGCTCAACCAGAACATCCACTGTCAGCATCCAACCACCTCTGCCACCAGTGCAGCCTCCTCGGAGACGGGTAGGTTTCCTGTTGTGTCAGCCCCATTTCCTTCAGCAACATAATACTGCAAACAGAGAGCTACTCTGAATAAAGCACTACGGTGTCCCATTTCGGGGGTGGGGGAGGCGGTGGTGGAGGCAGACTGCATTGCTTCTTCGGAGAGAAACATTACCATGCTTTGACCCTCTTGAGACAGTGTTTCTTCCCTCTCCCCAGTCCTGAAAAGCTCTGTTTAAAAAAGAGAAACGTGCTGGCTTTCCTTTATGACCTCAGATGGGCAAGTTCTGAATGGCAGCTGGGCCTATTACATGCAGTGTGAGAGGGTTAAACAGGACAGCCTCAACTCTTTATAAACTTTTGCCCTGTGGATATGTACTCATTGGCGGCAGTACAAGACTCGAGCTGTATTACACGCCTTAACGATATGGTTCAACTGTCGGTCAGGCTTGGACCTGGCACTGGGCCAGACCGCAATCAATGGGACACAGAACCTCCCCCTTTCAGATCATCACGAAGGCTCATATTATCTCCTTTTCGTCGTGCTGGTTAAATTTATGGAGCAGAACCCTGAAGCCGCATTCCTCGGCCTGGCCGGCCCACGCGGCCCTCCCTCTCTTTGTTCGGTACTGTAAGCTAGCCGTGCTCCGGAGGACTGCAGGGTTGTTAGTTCAGGCACTGACTGTTTGCTCATGACTGAAATGAAAAGAGTTCAGTGGAAGGGCAAAAGGACAGCCCAAGTGTAAAACCCCATCCCAGCAGGCCCTGGGCCCTATATATAGTCCCGGAGCTGCTCCTGAATGTAAGATTGTACTTTGTTCTCACAAAAGCAAAATCTTCAGTCTGATTCCCAGCAAACGTTCTGTAAAGCACCACCAAGTGCCCCTACAAGTGCACCTCCACATGTACTCGGATGCTCCCGGGCACCATGAGAAGCAACCTTGCCCTTAATATAACCAAGACATTAAGAGAAGACACATTTCCACAGCCATCTTCTAACTTTCCCAGGTCCCACAGGAAATGGGAGTGCAGACACTGACCACTAGCTATTCTTATCTTTAATACAGAAAAGAGTAAACTCATTTTTTTGGGTCTTGACTATGGGAGTGGGTAGTGACACCTGAGTGCTTTCTGTGTGTGTGTGGAAGGGAGGTATTTATAGGAAATTTGGTCTTATAGAATCAAACAGAGGATAAGGACCCCTGCTGAGTCTACCCACCTGTTTTTATTCTTAATCTTCGATGTCTTTGACTGATATACGTAGGTGGGACTTCATTTCAGTTTAGGTTTTAGCCCATGAGAAGACCATTCCTGGAATGGTTCTAGAGTGACACATTTGCAGTTCACTACACAAGATGCCATGGGACGGCCAGAAAGGTCAGTCACCTTGGAAGTGAATCCAGGCTCTCCAAATAACGAGTTGTGAGTTCTTGGTTCATTTCATAAATCTATTGTAGCTTAAAGGGTTCACCCAGAAAGTGAGGCTACTAGGTTAAACTCCTGAAGTCTGGAATGGCTACTAGAACTCTGCTAACCAAGATCCAAGAGCAACAGAGATAGAGGAATAAGAGGAACAGAGAGGGAAAAACAAACAAAATATGAACCTAACACATGATAAGAAGATGGGGTAGGAAAGTCTCTGATGGGAAAGCCATGGCTGATTTTTAAGTGCTTTGCTACCACCCTGTTATAGCACTATACTAGGGTCCAAGGATGTCCAAAAATAAAAATGACACCCCCGCCCCATACCAGCAACTCCATGCCCACAGGCACTTTTCAATTCTGGCTGAAGACAGATGGTTTCCATGGGTTCTAAGGAAGCCAGTAGTCTGTTTCCAATCAACCTTTGGTTTAATCCAAAGACAGAAAACTGTGCTTCCTCATTCAAAGTAACTCATATATTTCTGAATGGAAACGGAATATATTCTAGCATTTTCCTCATAAGGTTTCCTTGTCTCCTTTGCTGACATATGGAGGTAAGTTAATAAATTTGTCATTCCAAAGCTTAAAGCACCTTTCTGGGGGTAGCTGGAAGAGGCCACAGTATGAAGAGAGCACAAAGAAACTTTTAGATTATTTAGAATCCCTTTTGTCTTAATACTTGTCCTGGTGTGTTGAAAATATAGTGTTATAAAGAACCACTTAAGCTAGGGAAAAAAAGAGGCATGAAAAAGTTAGGTGAGCTAATGTAGGAAATTCTCAAGAAAAATGTGTAATTCATTCAGTCTGTCTCTAGCTGTTCATATACATGCTCAGGGTCCACTGAAGTCTCTAGTCATAATAAGCTTCCTGGCTCCCAGGACAATCTAGAGTACTCACACTCATATTATCGCACAAGTGACAAGAATACACAGGAATGAATCCAGGCTCCATCAGGTATCAGGAGTGTGACTCAAGAACTCTTGAAGGCCTAGTCTGGTCCATCATGAGCCCAGATGTACCAAGAGTCTCTGATATATTAAACTTTGGAAAACTGGATCTACCCCCAAGTACGAGACTCTCTATGGGCCAAGGCTGACTTTGAGAACTTATAAACAGTGACCTCAATGCTCCTACTTCCTGTTAGACTTTTTCTATCTCAGGATAACTTTGATGACAATATTCTAGGAACATATAATCATAAGTAAACAGAAGGGCCAGACTCTGAAAATGTAGGAACACAAGAGCTGCCATCAGACTGAGTGCTGTCCACATTTCTCTCCCATACATTGTGCCTTATCCATGAGCTGCTCAATACTGCCATTGCTCTAGCACTGCAGGGAGGGTTAAGAAGTACTAATCTGATATGGGCTTGGGAACTAAGAGGAAACACGTTTTGAAATGTGCTTTTCATACCACATACATTCTTTCTTGTATAAATGGCTCTGTCAGGGGTGTTTTCTAAACATTGACTTCCTGGCCATCAGCTAAAAGAAACTGTGAACATTCAAGTACTTCCATGATTACTGAGCATGTGCAAAGTGGTCTAGTACAACAGGTTCTCTGTACCATATAATTTCATATGGGCCGTCCTGACATCCCCCACCCATGTATCTAGCCTGCTATGCCTAGAGTGCTCTGTAGTCTTCCCAGAGGTGAAATCAGAGGGAAGTGAGAAGCAGTGACAAGGCAGATGTGGCCATAGACTCAACCCTTGGGGAGATTAGATGCAACCAACTTAAATGGTGCTAAGCCCAGTAGGGGATAGGACTAGGACTACAAGTTGCTAAGGAATATTTAAGGTATGACACAGCCTGGTGCCTTTTATTTTTAGAAAACATTATCAAGTTTTCATTTATCCTGCATGAGCTTTCTTCACCCCAATATCCAAGTTCTTCCCAGAGGGCAGAGCCAGCCCTAGGAGCCCACCCGTGCCATCTTTCCAGGGAGTTACACAGTTATTAACCCCAGTTGTGCAGACATAACTAGAGCAAGGAAGTTTCTCTCCCTCTTTGTCAGTGTGGAAAATGACCCGAGGAGATAAAAAGCTGTTTGCACAAGGCCACCGCAAGAGCAGTGTCAGGGCTGGGTTTTGGTCTCAATATTGCAATCCTGTTCTTGTGCCAAGAGGCCAAGCTGCCTCCAATACCCAAACGGAACATCCAGATAGGTTATTTTGATCACAGAGATTTGAGTCAAGCAGGAACTGATCCTACACTGACAGATTAAAAGAATGTGAACTGCTGTCACTCCAACACAATAAATCAGAATGATGTTTCATGTTACTCTGTCAGTTCAACCACTGCATTTTGTGAATAAGGAAAAAACAAAAACAAAAATAAAAACAAACAAAAACTCAAGAAACTGACCCTGAAACTTAAAAAAAAAAAAAAAAGTGGCACATCTGACTTCAATAAAGTTTTAAAAAATCTGTCACTAGAGTATTTTGTACTTATAATATGTCTGAATGTCCTTCCCTTGTCCAACAACATCCAGAATTCGCTAGGAGGTTTAAAAGGGAATCGGAGTGGGAACCAGAAGTTAGCGTAATGGCTATGTCGCTGGACTCCCACGTAGTCGACCGCGGTTCACGTCCCAGACCCGGTGGCTTAAAACTCACGCCGGGCGCGTGTGCGTACGTGCCCAAGATCCCGAGAGGAGAATGGAGGAGAAGGGATTGCGGCGTGACCATCCCCCCTGGGGGGTGATTTCTCGCTTTCTGTCTCTATGTCTCTCTCTGTCTGTCTGGCGAGCGCACGCGCCCTATAGCAAAAAAACCTCTCCAAAAAAAAAAAAAAAAAGGGAATCGGAGTTAAATTTCTGGGAAAAGGACCAATGAGAGATGAGGTTTGAAATAAATTACTAAAGAAATATTTTTAATCTACAGAAAGGTAATTTTCAAAGGCTCAAAGCATTACAATAATCCAAGGTGAGCTCTCTCTTTTTCAAAATTGTGTTAGAGGAGGGAACCAGCAGTTAGCGTAATGGCTATGTCGCTGGACTCCCACGTAGTCGACCACGGTTCGTGTCCCGGATCCGGTGGCTTAAAAAACTCACGCCGGGCGCGTGTGCGTGCGTGCCCAAGATCCCGAGAGGAGAATGGAGGAGAAGGGATTGCGGCGTGACCATCCCCCCTGGGGGGTGATTTCTCGCTTTCTGTCTCTATGTCTCTCTCTGTCTGTCTGGCGAGTGCACACGCCCTACAGTGAAAATCTCTCAAAAAAAAAATTGTGTTAGAGGACACATGAGCTCACGAGAGAGAAAGAGAGAGAGAGAGTGCGAGCGAGCTCGCCGTGAGGGATGGTCATGCCACAACCCCTTCTCCTACACCTCTCTACCCTTTTGGGGGTCTGGGCATATACGCACACATCCCTGCATTGCCTCTCAAGTCGTGCAGTCTGAGACTCGAACTGAGAAGCTGGCCATGTGGGATCCAGCTGCCTTCACCAGCACTCCGCAGACTTGCCCCCAAGGTCATCTCTTACTTTCATTATGTAGAAATCATGAAATAAAGATGATGAAAGCAGTGTTTTAAAGGGCCCATTATACCTACCTGGAAATAAAAGAAATTGTGTTACCTTTTAAACTCTTAACCCTGAGAGCCCAAGAAAACTTTTTTTTTTTTTTAAATAGACATAGGGGAACCTGACCTACATAATATTGTTGTGAGATTGTTCTGGCAAGAGTCAGCAATAGATGAACCCACAATAGTTGCAAAAGCCCCACTGAAGAGGAATGTGATTCTACAATTCAAAATCCTTAAACAATACTCAACAGTGGACTGTCGCATGTCTGGAAAATATAACCATTTTTGAAGAATGCTTTCCAAACCACGTAATGCTTTTAGAGCTGTTTATCAAAGGAGCTGGCTGAGCGACAGTGGCCTGAGACAGTTTGTCAGCTGTTACAGGGTCGCATGCCCCATCCTAATTTCCGTAAGCACTCCATCATTCTCGGTTGTCCTACCCTTGGCAGACAACAGATGCCAATGTTTGGAGACATTTGCTACATAACTTTTACCCGACAAACCTGGCTCCAGGACAGATTTCCATGTCATGTGGGGCTTTTGGCTGAACTCTGCTCGAACCCAGAGGCATATCATTTACAGCAGACACTAACAATAGTTTGGGATCACCTGCTCTTCACAAGTGGGTTCAGAGCAAGTTCGTGGCCTCTACACACCTTTCCTAGCAGGGTTCTCATGCACAAAGTGTGAGAGCCCAGGTGAGGCCTACCACTTGGCAATTCTAGGCCTGGATTTAACTATTTCCTATGGAGGAAGAGAACAGGAAGCACAAAACCCCAGAAAAGCGTATGAACTCCTAGCACAACAGCAAGTGTCAGCAAGATTCCAGGGACAGGGTGTATGTAAGAGCAATGGACATTAGTTCCTATTTTGCTCCCATTTCACATTCTGTATTTGAGAGAGAATACTGACACAAATATAATTCCTTGAGACCTAACTACATGCCACATGTCAGCCTGAGTACCTTCCACACGTAGTATAATTTAACCCATATAACCAACCATCAGCGTTGGCATTATTATCCTTGTTCCATCTGAGTCAATGGAATCTCACTTCAGAGAAATTAAAAAGAGGGGAAAACTTGCTCCAGGCCAGAGCTGAGGAAGAGTGGTACAGTGACTCAAATCCAGGGCTCCTGGGCTCCCAGGAGGCCCCTTTAACAGTGTTTTAGGACGTGGGAATCAAACAGTGCTGGGGAAGCCCCTTCAGGATTGTTGCTGAAGCTTGGTTTCCTTTCATGCTGGCTGTCACATTGCTCCTTCCCGCTTCCTCTCCAGAACTGGGGAAAAACCTTAATTTTATACTCTTTCCACATCTCTTTCTGAAATAGGCGCTTCTCTTTGAAGAAAGACCTCTTGCCCTTGGAGTGTCAAGATAAGAAAACTTTCAGCAACTTCCCTTGGAAACTACAAAATACCCATCAGCACCCAGGATCTAAGTACAGTCGCTCACCAGCTGCCGGCCCCTCTGAATAGCTTTTATGGTTCAATGAGGGGTGGTGACAGGGACATGTCACTACCACCGGGTGTGCTATTTCTTTCATGTTCCTGGGATCTGACAAGAGCCTTCTACAACCTGTTTCTTTACAAGTCACAGAACAAGAGATTAAAGACCAATAACAGACTCAAAGCTGGGGTTGCAACTGACAACTTCTCACCAGTTGCACGCAGACTCTTTTGAGAAAGAAGCAGATACTGATCAAATGTTGTCATGAAGATTAAATGAGATAATACTTGCAAGTACACAGAACCATGCCTGAATCATAGTAAAAGCTTAAACATGTTTGCCATAAGTCAGCCTGCCTGCCTGCCGGCCTTCCTTCCTTCCTTCCTTCCTTCCTTCCTTCCTTCCTTCTCTTTTGAGAAATTTTTGTTATAGGGTGCTTGTGCTCTCCAGAGAGCTGGAGAGAGACAAAAAGACAGAAAGTGAGAAATCACTTTCCAGGTAGATGGCCACACTGCAATCCCATCTCCACTCTCCTCTTGGGATTTTGGGCATGCATGCACATGCACCAAGCGTTGAGTTTTAGCCGCTGGGTCTGGGACTTGAGTCGTAGTGCTGGGTTGCGGTCGACTATGTGACCGTCCAGTGACATAACTATTATGCCATCTGCTGGTCCCAGCTTATTATTATTTAACACCACCAAGCTTACAAAGAGGATTTCAGTAGAAATACGGATGTGGATTTCGGTAAAATCACATTAATTTAAGGCTACTAGTTGGAGGTGAGAGGTAAGGACAATCAAGGACATTCAAGAAAGGATAAATGAATTAGTGGAAAGTCTAAGTTATAGGACTTATGATTAAATATGACAGATCTAGTCCAGAGACCCCTCTCAAGTGAAAGCAAAGGGATGCAAATGGCATAAATCCAAAAGGATAAAGAGAAGGTGTCAACATTTTAGAAGCTGAGAAGCAGATGGACACAGGGTGCTGAAATGTAAGCCTGAGGGAGGGGAAGCCACAGAGCAATAAGCTAATTAGTACAATAGGAACCCACTAAGTTTCAGAAAATGGAAACACCAAGTGACTCTGAAGGCCTAGGGCATGAAAGAGGAACACGGAGGCATGTATATGCAGTGGTGAAAACAGGAGGACTGGTTACAAGTCTGTACAAAAAGCAATTAGACCTAGAGGTCCCCCTTTTGCCCCCATGTAGCCTGCTTTTGCTCAACAGGAGACCAAAATCAACGGGTTCTCACCTGGTCACTCTACAATGAGGTCCTGGAGTTCCACACAGAGAGATCCCACTGGCTTTTTAGTGCCTCATCTTTAAGTAGGTGTAGATGAGACAGTCAAGAATCACCAAATTATCTGAAGACCGTCTCTAATCATGAGACAGACCAATGCAAATCCATGGAAGAAAGAAACTCAAAATGGTACTAGAACAATAGCTCTGCCATAGGTCTAGAGCATAACCAGTCCAGAGAGGAGCATGAGCAATACAGGGGGAGAATTTCCAGGAAAAATAATTAAACAGATAAATTACCTAGCGTATTTTCAAACATATGAAAGAGAGTTTGTGGATAAATTAGCAATAGGCAGATAGCAATTTTGGGGGTGAGAAAAAGAAGTTACTTATCACAGGGTAAAAAGAGTTGAAGGTAAATAAGCATATGAAGATAATTAGGAATATGCATACAGAAAACTAAGCAAACAACAATACAAGTAAAAGTAGCTACTAAGTCCAGGGAGAAAAAAACAAACAAAAAAGTTCAAAAAAGGAAACATAATCAAATAACCTATGTGATTTCATGGGGCAAACTATTTATACAGTCATAACAATGTGAAAACTGAATACTGGGCCAGCCTGTGGCATAGTTAAGGCAGCTGGATCTCACAGGTCCCAGACCTGGTGGCTTGAAAAACATACTGGACATGTGTGCATGTGTGCCCAAAATCCTGAAAGGAGAATGGAGGAGAAGAGAAAGTGGTGTGGCCAACTGCCCTGGGGGTTATTTCTCACTTCTTTCTCTCTCTCTCTCTGTCTCTCTTTCTGGCAAGTGCTTGTGCCCTACAGCAAAAAATAAAATCCAGCTGAACAAAAAAATCTGAATACTGATTTATCGAAAAAGGATAATATAAAGGTTGACTATCCCTTATTTGAATTGCTTGAGACCAGAAGTGTTTTGAATTTCAGACTCTTTTTGAGAATATTTGCATATACATAATGAGATGTTCTGGGATAGGACCCATGCGTAAACATAAAATTCATTTATGCTTCATATATACCTTATACACATAGCCTGAAGGTAATCTCACATAATATTTTGGTTTTGCAGTGTTCTGACTACAACCTATCCCATGAGGTCAAGCGTGAAATTTCCCACATATGGTGTCAGGCCAGCACTCATAAAGTCTGGATTAAGGAGCATTTTGGATTTTAGATTTCCCAATTAGGGATGCAAACATATATTGAAAAATGGGGAGAGAGAACATGTCCATACAGCAATAGGAAGTCAAATGATGTTAAGAAATAGCAGGATACTCATTCATTTGTTCATTTTACAAGTATGGAGTATCAATACCTCCAAACTGAAGAAAGAGCCAAAAGTGTTGAAAGTGGCTGCCTCTGGGAGAGCAAGAATCAAGGATAGGAAACAAAGGGGCAGGATACTGTTGGATATTTGTTTATAGGCATTTGACTTTTCAGTGTGAAGACATATTTATTTTGATAAAATAGACTTTGACTTGAAAAGATAAATTCTGTTAAAGCATGATAATTCAGGTTAAAAAATAGGTTCTTAAATAGTTCTTATTAATTGTGAGTTAGATATTAAGTTTATTAAATATACATAGGTATAAAGAATGATTTTTTAAAAACCAACTGGTCATTAGCTCAATTTATAAACAATTAGTATAACTATAATGATTTGTTTTTATAAACCTGTGATGGGGGGCCAGCTGGTGGCATGTTGGCTAAGGCACTATATTCTCATATGGCCAGATGCAGTTCAAGTCCTGGACCTGTGGCTTGAAAATTATGCCAAACCCATAAGCGTTATGTGCCCAAAATCCTGAGAGGAGAATGGAGAGGGGACTGTGGCATGGCCATTCTCCCTGACAGGGGTTGGGGGAGATGACTTCTCACTTCCCCTCTGTCTTTCCCTTTTTTCTTCAGTAAGTACCATGCACTCTATGGCAAAAATCTAAAAAAAAAAAAAAAAAAAAAGCTGTGATGGCCCTAGTAATAAAGTTGAAAATAAAGGCCTGTTACTAGCCACCCCTTACCTCTGTAACATATACCATCACATACAAATGCAACTGTGTTGTTTTCAAAAACACACAGTAAGTCAAATCACTAATAAAAGGTTACCTTAAGAGAACTATAGGGCTGGCCCTGTAATGCAGTATAAGCCTGTGCATAGGGAGCCAGGTCCCAAATGGCTGACTATGGCTAAAGTCCCAAAAATGGTGGGGGAACATGCTGGGTATGTCTATGTATATGCCCTGAAACCTGACAAGATGGAGAACTGGAGAAAAAAGGATTTCCCTATCTGAGGGTGACTCTCTCTGTCTCTCTCTAGTGACTGCATGTGCCTTCTGCAATAAGTAAAAGAAGGCAAGCCACAGGAAACACACTTCAATGAACACTTACTTCTAAGTATATTAATGTACCAACAACTGACCTTGGTGGTTTCTCAAGAACCTGAAAGACACATACGTTTTTTTGAGAGCTTTTTGCTATAAGGTGTGTGCACTCGTTAGAGAGACAGAGACAGAAAGTGAGAAATCACCCCCCTGGAGGGATGGCCATGCTGCAATCCCGTCTCCTTCATTCTCCTCTCAGGATCTTGGGCATGCATGCATATGCGCCTGGGTGAATTTAAGCAACCAGGTCCAGGACTCAAACCGCAGTCAACTACACGGGAATCCAGTGACATAGCCATTACGCCATCTGCTGGTCCCAAACCTGAAAAATATTTTAATGCAGTTTATCCTTAGTTATTTAAACATGAATACCTATTATATGCCTGGAATATATTAGTAGTTCAATATCTAACCAGTTAATACATTTCTACTGCCAATTTGCCTATATTTACTAAGCAACTGGATCTGAACATTACAAGTTCAGATTTAGCTAAACTGGATTAATGGAGTCCCTTCAACAGTTCAAACAAAAGGGTTAATGACTCTGAGGTTCCCATCTTTTCACTAAGGGACATAAAAGCCCTTTGGATGTGGTAATTCAGCCTGCTGTGCCCTTGGAGGTGGGCAGGTGCCAGTCACTACTGCCCTAACTGTGCCACTGGGGTCGGTCAATAAAGCAGAAGACCTGCCCCTGTCCACCCTGGTGCTACTCAGTGAGGTTGCAGTGGACACTAGCCAGGGTGCCTGTGACCCATATTCCTCAAAATGAGAGCTGAAGTTTTGCTCTGACTCCCCTTTGAAGTTTCTCCAAGTCCTGGGATTTTATGGTACAGCTTGGGTCACCCCTGCCATTATCAATGTTTGAAGTATGTTTGGGGAAAATCTATTCGGAGTGTCTCTGGTGTTAACGCAGAACAACTGCCCCATAAAAACTGCTTTCCACAGGGAGTTCAAAGGAACTTATCCAAATATTGTGGGTTTGTCCTGCTCCACCAACTTTGCTAGGGTAGAAGGCTGTGGTAAACTAAAATAGATACAGCTTCTTGATCACCTGAAAGAGTTTTATCTGTGCCTTCTGACAGGACGGATCTTGCATTGTCATGTGGTGTGCAGCTACACTTACCAAGATGCTGAAGCTGAGATTTACTGAGATGCAGGTGAAGGTGAAGGGCAATTAGGTAAAGTATTGTAAGAGGTCTTGCTGATGTGATAAAATCTTCCCAATTGTCACTTCAAAAAAATCCAGTAAAAGTCAGGAGTAAACCAAGAGGGATGACAACTGTTGGCAGGAAGCCAAAGTGAAGCATCACATTTCAGTGGTTCCCTATAGCTTAATCCAAATTAATCCCTCATTGCCGATATGTGCTATTTATTAGCAAAATGATGGATCATCACCATATTTTCAAATAGAACAGCTTGTCAAGGAAATTAACCAGGTACAGGTGTACCTGTCAGCTGGTAGCATATTTGCAGAGTCAGAAGAGGTGAGAAGAATGGCACTGTTTCACACTTCTACAAATCTTTTAAAGTCTTGCTTAACTGAAAACAGCTGTAATCTCATATTTGCATCTAGAGATACTCAATATGGTACAATATCCCATACTACGTAGCTTCTAGAAAACACTGTACACTCATTAGAGAATGTTATTATCAAAACTGTTATGTACATATATGAATTCACATAAAAGGGTTTGATGTGATGGATCTGCAGTTCCCCAGGGGTCCCTAGACCCTCTGTTCTTTGCTAATTAAAAATAAGTTTCTTTGGTGCCAGTAGGTGGCATGGTGGTTAGGATGCTGGACTCCCACATGGCCAACTATGGTTTGAGTCCTGGATCCAGTGGCTTGAAAATCATGCCAGGTATGTGTGCATGCATGCCTAAAATTCCAAAAGGAGAATAGAGGAGAAGGAACTGCCATCCCCCTGGGAGTGATTTCTCACTTTTTCTCCCTCTATCTCTCTGGCGAGCACACACACCTTATAGCAAAAACCTTTAAAAAAAAGAAAGTTTCTTCTATGTTTTAAAAATACACAGAAGATTAGTAACACTGTTAACCAGTTATATATTTTTTTTTGAGAGTTTTTTTTTTTTGCTATAGGGCGCGTGCACTTGCCAGAAAGACAGAGTGAGACAGAGAGATAGAAAGCGAGAGATCACCCCCCAGGGGGGATGGCCACACCACAATCCTTTCTCCTCTATTCTCCTCTCGGGATCTTAGCACACATGCATACACGCCTGCTGTGACTTTAAGAACACCGGGTCCGGGACTGGAACTGTGGTTGACTACATGGGAGTCCAGCGACATAGCCATTATGCCAACTGCTGGTCCCAGTTTTATATATTTTTTTTATTGCCTGAGAGTATGTGCTGTATGAGCCTGGACAGAAAGAGTGAAAAAGACAGAGGGAGGAAGAGAGAAAGAAAGCATCCTCCATAAGTCATACCACAATCCCTTTTCCTCCATTTCTCGACTGGGATTTTGGGCATACAAGCACATGCATCCGACATGATTTTTCAAGCCATTGGGGCCAGAATTTGAACTGTGGTCTGTCATGTGGGATTTGGCTCCTTTAACCATTAGGCTATAGGGCCAGCTCAACCAGATTTGAACTATATAAGGCTAATACAATAAAAACAGTTTTAGAATATATTGTTATAACAATGTCTTGTTAATTAAACTCTACTTTTCCTTCCTTTGACAAATTATTGAGAATTTAGCAGGCAACTTTCTTTGAGATGCAGTCAGGCAGAAGATCCCTAGATAAAGGCATCAGGGCAAGACAATTTAGGGTGAATTGTAGCATTGAAACCTATCTCCCCTTTCACCAAAGCTTATACGCTATTACATAATACAATATTAAGGCTTTAATTCCCTTTTAGTCCATATGTCCTAGTATCCCAAAATGATCTTAATCTGAAGCTCTTTGGGAGCAGGCGGCTTGAATTCAAAACTGGATCCTTTCTTTAAGGAAGATTCCAATTTCATCCTGGATAAGATGGAGGACTTTTTAAGAGAAGACCATGAAAGACATGGCATAGTCATAGAAACCTATTAATAAAAATAAGAAAATCCAACTCCAGGGCAGAGGAGTTCCATGAGTAGAAAATGGCTGTTCATTCTTCTCTAGTGCAAAATACACAAATTTTTCTCAGGATGAAATGTATATGGACACTTGCATTTCTCTTGAAGTTCAACTCAAAAATCTCAAGTGTGTATCTTAAGTACATAATTTTACATTATCCCCACGGAGTTTAAAAAACTGAATTCACTGAACATAGAAGGTACTCCACATTTGCAATGCCAGAGAATTTTTAAATATAGGAAATCAAATCAGAAAGCACTCACATCTGGGACCAGCAGTAATGGCTATGTTGCTGGACTCCCATGCAGTCAACTGCGGTTCGTGTCCCGGACCCAGTGGCTTAAAACTCACGCCGGGCGCATGGTGCGTGCATGCCCAAGATCCCGAGAGGAGAATGGAGGAGAAGGGATTGCGGTGTGGCCATCCCCCCTGGGGGTGATTTCTCGCTTTCTGTCTCTCTGTCTCTGTCTGAGGAGCACATGCGCCCTATAGCGAAAACCTCTTAAAAAAAAAAAAAAAGAAAAGAAAAGAAAGCACTCACACCTTCCATTCTATTTTCTTTGTGCAAAGGCTTGCTGGTTGAGAATAAAGGACCAGACTTTAAAGATGTACATACCTAAATTCAGTTAAGTTTTACTTTTGGAAGCAGCATTGTATCTTTTCCATAAAGTCAATCATCTCTGCATGACAAAAATGGCAAGAATTAGATGCTCTCCTTTCTAGAAATGATAATGTACCATGACCAAAAAAGTGGTTTTTTTTTTCTAACAGATAATCTTGCATAAAAATGAGTCATGGGATTTCAGAAATGGAAAAGCTTTTCTCAAAGCTTTGTGAACATACAAACTTTGCACTTTTTTTTTCAGCAATGGATCTCAGCTTTCCATAAGTTATGTTACAATGAGAATGGCATTGTCTGGGGCCTTTGAGTGAAAGGGGATTACAGTGTTTAGAGTTCAGCAAGAGGGAAGATGTCTGTCTCAGAAAATAAGATTTCTCTGCTTATGTTCCTGTGAGAAGAATTTTAACTTATAAGGCATGAAGGACTGTTAAGATGTTTCTTAAAAATAACTTATCTTGTACTTTCATCAGCTTACAACAGATCTGAGAGAGAGAGAGAGAGAGAGAGAGAGAGATTCAGTTCATGGGATTTCAGAAATGGAAAAGCTTTTCTCAAAGCTTTGTGAACATACAAACTTTGCACTTTTTTTTTCAGCAATGGATCTCAGCTTTCCATAAGTTATGTTACAATGAGAATGGCATTGTCTGGGGCCTTTGAGTGAAAGGGGATTACAGTGTTTAGAGTTCAGCAAGAGGGAAGATGTCTGTCTCAGAAAATAAGATTTCTCTGCTTATGTTCCTGTGAGAAGAATTTTAACTTATAAGGCATGAAGGACTGTTAAGATGTTTCTTAAAAATAACTTATCTTGTACTTTCATCAGCTTACAACAGATCTGAGAGAGAGAGAGAGAGAGAGAGAGAGAGAGATTCAGTGTCATTAACACGGTTCTTAATGTTGTTTCTTTATCTGGGGTTGCTCAGGTAGCATGAGGAATGAGAAATAACCCATCTACCTTCAAGGATTCTCTGGAAAGACCAGGTTTGACAAGGTTACGAAGTGAGAATACAAGGGTATCACCTCATACATACATACACAGGGTCAGCAGAAGATGGATAAAGGGGTAGCCACTAGTTGCCACCTTTGCATGACAAAGCAGAGGTCTGGCAGTCCCTTCCCTTCAGTTAGATAGAGCAGTAACTCTTCAGTTCCACTGAAATGTAATTCCTTTTCATGATGAAAATGACATGTTAACTAAGACACCAGTTGCTCCAAGCAGCACGTGATTATTAAGCCAATAAACAGATTTGGACAAAGAGAAGAAACAGCCTCAGGGATGAATAGTTAATAGCTCTAGCTTTTCACCCTTACCAATACATGTGTCTTTGTATCTACCCTACTAGAGACTACAAGACTCATCTGAAGGGGTATGCCTGAACTTCTTAAACAAGTACGAGGCAGTAGCCATCGGATGATGTAGTGCATCATTTTTTGGAGAGAGTGAGTTTTCCAATAGGGCTTGTGTGCTTGCTGGAGAGCCAGAGAGACAGAAAGCGAGAAATCACCCCCCAGGGGGATGATGGCCATGCACGAGCCCTTCTCCTCCACTATCCTTTTGGGATTTAGAGCATGCACACACGTGAGCCTGGCGTGAGTTTCAAGCTGCTGTCCGGGACCTGAACCACAGTTGACGTAGGAGACCAGTGACATAACCATTATGCTATCTGCTGGTCCCTGGAGCATCTTTTTAAAAGGTCAATTATACTAGCTGGCAATTATAAACATTTCCTTATTAAAACAACATAGGGGACTGGCATGTGGCATGGTGGTTAAGGGCACTGGACTCCACATGGCCGAGTGGTTTGAATCCTCGACCTAGTGGCTTGCTTTCTCACTTTCCCTCTTTCTCATTCTGTCCCTCTTTGGTCAAATTAAAAATAAATAAAGTTAAATACAATAATTCTTTTAAAAAAAGGAATAAAATATAATGTCTATTTACAGTTTAAGATTAACTAGGAACTTTTGATGAAATGTTGGACCTGTTTTGCTACCAAATACACAGAATATATCAGCCTACTTGCCTCTGCTTCACATGGAACATTAATGCAAAATACTGAGAGTACTGTCGTATTGTACTGTTATATCCTAGAGTACGTTTTAATTTTTATTAGATTTTCACCTTTGGAAGTTCCATAATGGCTTGATTTAAACCAATTCTGGGGCCAGACGATGGTACAGCAGTAAAATGCGAGGCCCTGCAAGACAAACCCATGAGGGCAGGTTGCTGACTGGTATCCAAGACTTCCCTGTGAATGCGAGTCATTCGTGTGGCCGTGACTGGAGCTGGCTGAGGCTGGGGAAGGTAGCAGTGCCGGAGCCTTGCTGGGGGTGCTGGCTTACTCCCTCTTTCTCTGCCTCTGTCTCATTCACTCATTGAATACATGAAATTAAAAAATATATAAATTTATTTTTAAAAAGTAAATAAAATAAAAAATTAAAGGGCCTCTGAAGCACAGCAGTAACATGCTGCTCAAGCAAAGCTGAATGCCACACAGTGCCGGCAGACTGGAACCCAGCCCAGGTTGGCCTGAAACATGCAGAGCATGCACACGCGTCCCTGGATCCCAGAGGCTGGAGGGCCAGAAGAGGGGCTCGCTGTGTGACCTGACCCTGTGGACGGTGCTCATTTCTCTCTCCCTCTCTGAGTTGTGTATGTGTACACACTCTATCATGAGTGAAGACATAAAACATAAAGCAATTCTGCTCAATGCGCTGTGTGCGATGTTTGATATAACAAACGTCTGCTTTCAGAGCAGGATAATTAAAAATGGTATTAATGACTTAAAATAACAGAGGAAGAGCTTCTTTAATTCTCTTTGCTGCTTTTTCCTGACCTGTCTACCTGATTGCATTGAGACTCTGGTGACTTGAGAGGTTTTAAGTAACCTTTTATCTAGACGGTCACAGGCAAGGTGCAAGCACTTGGTTACAAAAAGTGCCATTGCTTTAGAAAATCCATTTTAATTTCACATCCAAGAGGTCGTGATGGCAAGAGTCTTTAACAAATTTTGGGTGGTGTCATGGGAATGTTTTTACTGAAAAAGGCAAATATACCCACCATAAATCTTTTCTGTGAAATAAACCAAAAGGTTACTCAAAAGCTTTCAGAGCAACTGGAATTTCTATCTACGTGCACAACACAGGGGTCCTGGGATTCCAGAACATCATCAGTCCTGATGGCTATATTCTTAAACATTGATCTATCACTATCCTTCAAATTGCCCCTTCTCCCTTATCTAACTTAAATAACAAGATAAGCTCCAATACTCCTGGGCTTTGCTAAATTAGTTTAAATATTTCAAGTTCTGCCAAGTCCCATTTCTTCCCCCTTTTTGGGTCTTGACTAAAAAGGTGAGGAACTACTTTGGAGGACACCTCAGGGCCCAGCTTTATAAATCTTCATCTGCTATTTTCCAAAATGTCACACACTCTAAAGTCTACAACAGAAACAAACAAGCAAATAAACAGCTCAGAATCAGACACTCCTCTCTTTTCAAAGGTACTTTCACCTTCTATTAAACCACACAATGGTCGATCCTGTGTCTCTGTGGCTTTCAAATACTGCTGTCAGATACTAACACACACAAGCAGAGAGCTGGACATGCTCGTGTGGCTTAGGGCCCTGCTTTGGCCTGTTTGTTTGAAGGGTAGTGGGCTTTTCTACATGGCTTCAATGGCACCACAAGGGTGGTTGCATCGGTGCCATTTTCATAAACTCTGCTTGGGAACAGACAAATGTGGCCCTATACACGTAGGCTAGAAGATGCAACCTGAGCCAGCAGAACGTTGCTTTGGAAAAGGCTTCCTATTTCAGTTCCAAACCACACATACTTGTACAGTTAACAAATGCAGTGGGGGATATTAGTCCACAGCATTCGTGTCGCGGCCAAAGGCTCTGCTGTCCTCCGCCCTCCTCTCCCCTCCACCCCCACCTGCCTTCCCAAGAACTGTTTGATTGCAGAGAAATTTCAGAGGAGAGGTAGGTGGCCGTTTCAGAATGTCTGCTCACTCCAACAAGGAGAGGAACTTGGAAGTCTTTAAATCTAAAAGAACATAAGGAGGGGGGTTCCCTATAAATAAAATCATGTTCAAATAAACACAAAAAGGAGCCAGTGTTTCCTGTAAGGCCACGTTTCAGATGGATTACTGGAAGGAGTATTCTTTCACAGTTTTATGGCTTACTTTGCTATCATCTGCTTAAAATTTGGGTCATTTAAAACATAGATGCTAAGATCTAAGCCTTCACTTGGATGAAATATTACAAAGGAAGCAGAAAGTCTCATTCCAAGTGCAGACTCAGAGGCAGGACTCTTGGACTCTTGGGTTCTATTCCTGGCTTGGTCCCTGGGCTAGGGTCAGCCCTCGGTCAGAATCTCACTTCTAATCCCTTCAAATCATTTGTTAGTCCCTGTTGTCTAAACAGTGGGGAAAAACCCTGAGTAACACCCCTGGATCTTGTTCAATCAACTGGGATGGTCAGAGAGGGTTATAACTCACTTCCAAGAAACCAGGGTGATTTATCCCTTGGGTAGAACCAGTATGCTCCTAAGAGATCACACTGTCATCAGAATAAACCTTTAAGGCACCGAAACATTTCTCCACCTGCAAGCATGTCTGTGTTCTTTTAATGTGACTCAAAAATAGCACCCCCCAGCATATTTATGGTTCTTTATAGCTTCCACACTAAAATAACTCTGGTTGGGCTTCAGGGCCCTGAGAGGTAGGATAAATAGGTATCTTTAGCACCAATATATAGATGAAAGCATTGAGGCTTAGATAGACTAAGAGACTTGACCAAGGACCCTAAGCTAATACATGAAAAGAAGCTGGGGCTTAGCTCCTGAGAATGCTAAGGTCAAGTGCTCTGTTCTAACACAGGGCTCCTCGTTAATAACCCTACTTTCAAAACTGGGCAAATGGAGAGAGTAACTGGTGAAAGGGTTACCACTTAATCCTTCAGAAGAATCTGTAATGCTTTTTTCATTCAATGAAGGGCACTGTGATCCATCTAGTCCTCCAACTAGCATGGGTTTGGCACGTGCCCACTCACTTCTATAACTTCTGCCATGGTTCTCCCACTCCTGGCACTTTCAGGCATAGAGAGGAGTTGAAGGAGCTCTCCTTTGAGCTTCCCTGTGCACAGGCCCATGACCACCCAGCTGCTCCTCGCTTATCCCCACAGCTTTTTGGGGACGAGTGAATGGCTAGGCAGATCACTGTTACAGGAAATCTGCAGTTAAAGTTCAATTAGACTGCCCACTTACTGCCTGCTTTGAGGCAAGCTGCATAGCTTTATTGTGTCTCAGGTGCTTCATCTACGTGGAAATGGAAAACATAAATGGGCTATGACGAGGAATGAGTAGTACTGACTGCGAATGGTTCCATAGCGCCTTCACTGGGTACAGCTCCAAGTGCAGCGCACCTGGCAGGGTGTGGTCTCTGCAGCTGAGCTCCTGAGAATGCTAAGGTGACAGGCTGAAGGAACCAGAGAGAGAAAATGTGGTGCTGGCCAAGATGCAAAATCATGTCAGATTCAGCCACACAAGGAAATTGCTGGTAATGGGAAAAGCCAATCTGGATGAGCAGGAAAGAAGCTGTGTAGCACACCATACCTTGATACCACCTGAGTCTGATACATGCCAGGACATCCTATAAGGACCAGCCAGGCCCAGGCACTACAGTGCAGTGCAGTGGAAGGGTGCTGGTCTGAGACTGGCCCTTCCAACTCCGGCCAGCTGTGTGGCTGTGGAGCCACCATGTGATTTCTCTGATTGCCTTTGTCCTATCTGTAGTATGAATAGTCCTATTTGTACTAAATGAAGTATGGAGAGATGGCACATGTGCAGGTACCTAGACAATGTTTGTCACTGAGCAGCGCTAAGTCTCTTCCTTTTGATGTTGTACATGCACTCCCCCTTTACCTGGCATGGGATTCTTTCTTCTATTCACCTGACCAACTTCTGCTTCTACTTTAGGCTTCATCTCAAATATTACTTCCCCAGAAAAGCCTGTCTTGACTCTACTGACTACTAGGTTAGCCACTGTCCCCTTCCCCTTTTCTACAATTTGGTCTCACAGCACCTTGCAAATCCCTGTGCCATTTATCTCAATTTCAGCAAAGAATTATTTACATATGACTGTTCCATGTATGCTGACTTAGTTATAAGCTATTTGAACTAGGGGCAATCTTGCTTTCTGCTTTATTCCCAACCCTGAATTCACAGGGAATTTTCAATCAACATTTGCTGCCTGGAAATTAATGAAAGCAGGTAACATACCAGCTGATGCCATGTCAAACCTTAGAATGCAATGCTGGGTAACTGGCCAAACAACAAGAATACCTTTCTGTGTGCAACAAACAGCTACAATTACTTGTGCTCACCCAAAGAACCCAAAACCTCATCAAGTGACAATGTATAAAATTCAAGTGATTTCTTTCTAGTCAACAGCACAAGATAACCTTGAAAAATGTTAACATATACACTTCAAACCCTTTTTGAAACAAATCAATAAATCTCTTGACCATGTGGGGATTTTAAGAATAAGGATGGGTCTCTGGGAATTCTTAGGGGCCTTCTACCTTATTCACACTTTGTTAGGTCTTACTGTGTTAACAAAACCTTGGAGATGAGCAGAAAACCTTGAGCAGAAATGGAAATACTAACTTAAAATACTTTCAAAACTTCCCTACTGCCTGCCCCACCCCACAACTTCATTAATGCTTCAAAATATACTCAAGGACTGTTTTAGCTTTGTATCTGAGAATAGAATATAATTTAACTAAAGTAAACTTGACAGATCCTTTTTTTAAAAAGCAGCTGCTTCCAGATGGAAGACATTCTGGCAGAACACATTTCATGGTCCCAGTTGACAATTCTGAGCATTTCCCCTAATGCAGTAATGTGTCATCAGTAAGGTTTCCCAGTGACAGACAAATGGATTCATTTTAATCAGGGACGATTTTATTTCAAATCCTATTTGAGGGAGAATTAGGGTGTGGACATGGTCTAGGCATTAGGCATTCTAAAAGGGCACATTAATTCACCCAGGGAACATCTATTATCCAAGCAGCACCAAAATCCTTCTGGGCTTAAGTGGAGTCCAGCTTGGCTGGAAATTGTAACATTCATTATACCCTTTGTTGATAAGAAACCCCAATTAGTCCCTCTGGAAAAGGGAGGATAAAGCAGGCCACTAAAATGAACAGCTAAATTAAAGTGGTTGGGTTCTGTGGGATTTGGAGTTACAGGGGCTCTCCCTGACTTCCAGTCTTGGCTAGATAAGACAAGGCAATGTCTCATAGCAGAACTTGCTGAGTTGGGGGGCTCTTTTTATTTTGCGGTTAGGGGACTGGCTGGAACTTTCAAGTGAATGGAAAACTAAGAAGGAGCAGGTCCATATGGTGAACAGTAACCACAGGGAATCGAGAACTATATAATGGATACCAGGAGCAAGGACCCAGCCTTCAGTGTGATGGTTTTATCATGGGCATGTGGGGGTCTAGTTGATTTGACAAACAGGAAGCTTCTAATGGCGTAATCCTATTTCTGACATTTCTGTTGAAGAAAAACAACACAATATACTTCGTATTAGGTGGGCAGAAAAGTTATGACACATTTTTGCATGAAAAAAGAAACATAGATTAAAAAATATGTCATGACTTTTCTGATGGCCCAATATATAAATTCATGCCAGGATTTTATGCCTCGTTTTCATGAATATATGTTAAGGAGGTCAGAAATTTCAGTTACAAGTATTCAACTTACAAACATAACTAAGAGAGAATGAGTAGGATCAAACACATCGGATTAGGAGAAACAGCAGACCTGGGCTGGAAACTGAAAAGCCACTCTCACCATGACCACTGACCTGGGGCCACTGAGTGTGGCTGTGTCTCTCACTGCCTGTGCTGTTTCTGATGCGAAATCCAGGGCGCCTGCCACTGGCTTGGTTACAGTGCCAACAAGCCCTTTTCCAAGGCCAGATATGAAACCGCTGACACCTCCTTCTGTTTTCACACCTTCTACTGTTGAGGTTATAACACTGGTCAATCCACCAATGATACCTAGCAAAAAAGACAAGAGCTATTGTAAGCTGATCAAGGACAAAAAGAAAGCATTTAAAACCAACCTCAATTCTGTACACCTAGAATGACAATTTAAGGGCATCTGTTAATCTCTGTGCTGGAAGGGTATAGACAGGCCAACTCAAAGACAGACAGGGAATCCAGCAGACATGTTCATTAAGTCCAGAGTCTCAAGATACGTACTGCATGTTAGAGGTAAAGTGTGTTGCACTTTAAAAAATTCAAAGAAAAGCTGAGAAGTGAACAGTTTTTCAATTCTAGAGCTTGGGTAGCATACAGACAATCAGAAGAGGATGCAGACAGCAGGATTAATTTAACAGGGACTAGAACATAGGGCCCTTAGGGAGAGTTAGAAGAAATTGGGGTCTTATGAAATATAAGGCAGACAGATAGCTAAATACGTGTTTTCACTTTTCAAAAAACACTATGTGACTGGCCAGTGTTTTCACTTTTTAAAAAACACTATGTGACTGGCCAGTGCCACCAAATGTTTGAAACGGGGTAAAAGCCAGCATAGGCTTTGCTGAAAGCTGCTACACAGGGAACACATTCCAAGGACCTCTGTGGATTCCTGAGATTGCAGATAGGATCAAACCCTATAAGCGCCATTTTTTCTTATACATATATACCTATGATAAAGTTTAAGTTATAAATTAGATACGGTAAGAGATAAACAACAATTACTAATAATAGGATATTGTAACAATATAGTACAAGAAAAGTTATGTGAATATGGTCTCTTTCTCTCTCAAAATATCTTGAACTTTACTCCCTGACTTTGGACCTCAGCTGACCTCAGGTAACTGAAACCTTGGAAAATAAAACTGTAGATAAGGGGGAAGGCAATTACAGTACATGAAGATTTCATAAAGGACACCTAAAAAGCTGCTAAATCTATCCAGGACTCTCCACAGAGTCGACTCTGAAAGTTGCCAGCAATGGCTGAAAGAGTCTCAGAAGTGGCCAGAAGTTGGCCAAGGCTGGAAAGGTCACAGCATTGCAGGGAAGAGGCAGGCCTTGTCCAGGGAGCATTTCCAGGACTTGTGCCAGGGACACTCACAGGATGTTTACCCTCTGACAGTGGGGGTGTGAGGGAGCTCTCTAGACTCTTCAGTTCTAGTGAGACAAATTGGTAAAGGAAACTCCTTGGGCGAGAATATATTAACAATTCACAACATTTCTTTTAGATTCTAGGCCCATTAGCTCCAGTGAGGCAGTAGCCCTTTCCCAACCGTTGGAACAAAGTTCTTGCCAGAGCACGCAAAATACAGGAGAGTGCAGACCAGGACCTGAGGGACAACACTACTGAACCCAGGTTAAACAGGGTCTGCAGAGAGAACTGAGCACAGCTGCAGGTTTTAAAGCCAGGAAGACTAAGCAGAATCTGGTTCTTGTTATCTTTTAAAGGCCTTTTCATTCTGAAGGAAGAATTTGACTCTAGGCTTCTGCTTTCACATAATCGAGGGCTGCATGGATCCTCCTTGGATCCATGACTACTGGTTTCTGGTCTCAGATTGACCTAACTGGCTCCTGAAGAGCTGTACATATTATCTGTACAATCCTTGGCTGGAGGTGATTTTAAACCTTGGTCAAACCACCCATTTTCTCAGCACATTGATGTGTTCATTTCGAAAGTAAAGACAGGCACACTTTCTCTCTATATCCCAAGGATAAAGACAACTGATACACAGAAAGTACATTTCAAATACATTTGTAAAAGTCCTCTAATGGGGGCCAGCATGTGGCACAGTGGTTAAGGTGCTGAACTCCCACGGATGCCAATAGTTCAAGTCCTGGACCTGGTGGCTTGAAAATCATGCTGGGCATGTATGTGTGTGTGTGCCCAAAATCCTAGGAGAAGAATGAAGGAGAAGGGGATAATTTCTCACTTTTCCTCTCACTGTCTCTCTCTCTTTGGCAAGCACACATGCCCTATGCCAAACACACAGACACAGTAAATAAAAAGTCCTCTAATGTCTCAACACATCCTTATTACAGCAACTAGAAGATTAAATTTTTAGCCCCAAATTATTGCCCAACAGGCGACCTTTAAAATCTATAAACAGACTCATTTCAGCCAAATTTTACTTCCAGTCTGATGTCTCCTTGGGGGGCTACTCCCTTTACAGTTAATTGGGCGGCCTTAGGAAAAGCTAAGATAATTTGACCCAAAACTCAACAAGAACATTGTCCTAAACACTGTGTCCTAAGAACAAATAGAAAGATTGGGGGAGTGGGGGGAACCAACAAAACCGAGAAAACAAACAAACAAAAACTACATTCCTTCTTCTCCAAATGCAGATAATCAAGCCTGATAAGTACTGAAAAAATTCTGATGGCTTGAGGTGATTCTTAAGGATCTGGCATAAATAGCTCAAGTTACTAACAGTTAGCTATGAGCTACATGCCAGGAGCTATGTAAGGTGCACAAGTATAAAGGTAAATTTACAACCTGGCAAATAGCAAGACACACACAGCTGGCTACATACATACCCCACACTGCCATGCCTGCTCTGTCACTCTAACTGGGAGAGTGGAGCTGGTTACACAGCATTTCAGTTGGAACTGACAAGCTGAGTAGAGTTCTGAGAGGCAATGGAGTGAGGCAGAGGAGGGGAGGGTAGAAGAGCCAAAAGAGAGCAAGGGGAGCAGAACATAGGGGACAGTGGGTGGAAAAACTGATGATTTAGATGTTCAAGGGCTCTCAAAGCTGTGCTAAGAAGTTGCTGAGAAAAATGCAACAAAATGAGCCATAATTAAGGCATTAAAAGTTGGAATTTAAACAAATTCAGAGACTGGATATGTTTGTGCCATCATCTTCAAATTTTAGGCACATGAATTTATAATCCTGGTGAATGTGTGTTTATTTATTTATTTTTATCTTTCTTTTCCCCTTTTTATTTACTTATCTTAAAATATTTATTTATCTATTTATTTATTTCTATTTAATACATTTAATCACTGTGTATCATTATGGCATACCAATTGAATCTTCCCATCAGGAATACACTGCATATTGGTCCAGTCACAGATATTAGCATAAACATTATAAACAACAGATTTATTTCCATTTTGGGTCCCTTAAATGTTTTTTTGTTTGTTTGTTTGTTTGTTTTTTTGAGAGGTTTTCACTATAGGGCGCATGCGCTCACCAGAAAGAGAGAGGCAGAGAGATAGAAACCGAGAAATCACCCCCCAGGGGGGATGGCCACGCCGCAATCCCTTCTCCTCCATTCTCCTCTTGGGATCTTGGGCATGCATGCACACACACCCGACATGAGTTTAAGCTGCCAGGTCCGGGACACGAACCGTGGTTGACTATGTGGGAGTCCAACGACACAGCCATTACACTAATTGCTGGTCCCGGGTCCCTTAAATGTTCTGATGGAAGAGTTACTGCTAAGTGAAGCAAGCCAATGAGAGACAGGAATTGTATGTCCCCACTAAATATATTTTGAATGTCAGCACACTAAGGCAGAAACAGAATGACTGGGAGATATAAAAACATGGAAAGCAACGATGATACTGGAGACAGTGGGGTAGGAAGGTGGGAAATAGGAGAAGGTGAGAGGGAGGGAATCAAGGGAAAGAAGAATGTGTATTTATTTTATTACAATACATGGGGTAGGAACCAGCAGTTAGTGTAATGGCTATGTTGCTGGTCTCCCATGTAGTCGACCGTGGTTTGCGTCCCGGACCCGGTGGCTTAGAACTCACACCAGGCACGTGTGCGTGCGTGCCCAAGATCCTGAGAGGAGAATGGAGGAGAAGGGATTGCGAAATCACCCTGGGGGGTGATTTCTCGCTTTCTGTCTCTATGTCTCTCTCGTCTGTCTGGCGAGCGCACGCGCCCTATAGTGAAAATCTCTCCAAAAAAACCAAAAAAAAAACCAAAACAATACATGGGGGCCACAAACCTGGCAGCCAATTGCACATTTCCATTTCTTTAGAAGGAATGATCAGTAAGCAGAAGGAAGAGTCTTGAAGTAGGAGTTGCAGATTCTAAAAAGGGGTTCAGTTGATTATGGGGAAATAAAGGTCAGAGAAGAAGAGACTGCAATGCGGCTAACACTGAAGCAGGAGTTTCAGATTCTAAAAAGGTGTTCAGTTGATTACGGGGGAATAAAAGCCAGAGAAGGGGAAAAAACTGCAATGTGCCTAACATTCTGAAAATGGATAAGCAGCTCTCATAGGCTGTCAGAGTTCAGTTACCAGAAGGATACAACAGTAGGGTTTGGAAGGCTATCAGGTACACCAAGATAACAGGCCATTGTTTTCCTCTGTGGTCAGCTTTCTTCTTTCTACTTGCAAATGGATGGCTGCAAAGGCACCCCTGAGGGACTGTGGCAGAAGAGCCGTTCTTCTACAGCTGCTACCATGTAACTTACCATGAGCCAGGCCGTGGATGCCAGCTACAAGGTGCTCGCCACTGGTGGCCGCGTGGTACCTGATGTACTCCCGTTCTGACTGGTGCCGATTGTCCATCGTCTTCCCTAAGCCATCTGATAATGTCCCTGCAAACTGGAATGAGTGAAGAACAGAAGAGTTTTATAACCTCAGCATTATTTTTATTGCTTTAATTACTTTTAAATAAATACTTTCTTTTACTCTTAGTTAAGAAACAGTGTCTGCCCCAGGAAAGTGGTTCTCAGACACTGAACACATGCAGATTGAGGGTTACTTGCAGTGGTGGAAACGAGGCTTGCAACACAACTACTAAAAAGCCCTGATACTACTGTTCATGCTACTACAGTTCAGTTTCTGAAAAACTGTCCTGGGGGAGGAGAAGGGAGCTTTGAGATTACAAACTGGTAAGAACATAGACCCTTTGGCTCTAAGAATCAGTGGTATTCTAAACAGGAAGTATGTTAGACTGTTGCTTTAGGGTTTGGTATAAAAAACATCAACCACCCTCAAGTCATGCCTTCTTTCATTCATTCAACCATTAAGGAGTGCCTGTTAGGTGCCAAGTCCTATTTGTCAAAAGAAAAAAAATGAAGTATACAGAAAGATTAACAGCTTCTGTCATCTTTCATAGGAAGCAGCAGACTTGAACTCATGACTTCAGATACAGTCCATCCTCCTCCACGAATCTGAGAAATTTTATTTATCCTGGCATACTTTAACCAGAGAAGCTGTCCTATTCATCAAAGCTGGATAAAAAGGACATAAAACTCTGTTTTGTCACAAGACAATTTGAAAAGGTTTAAAGTGACAGTTAATAAACCACAGGGTACTTATCCTCATCATTCAGGCATAAAAAGAGAAGGATATCAAATATATAATTAACCTTCTCAGGAAGGATCTACCAAAACAAGTGGTTTAAGTGCCAATGACCCAGGACTAACCTTTGAGAAAACTCACAGGAATGTTATTTAGATATAAAGCTCAGTGGAAAGACTCAAAGTAAACAGCTTGCTTAGAAGACCCAGTACACTAGGTAGCCATCTGGGGGCCTGTTTCGATCTGATTTGGCGGGGGTGGGGTGAAGGTGGGGTGGCGGTGGAGGGTGGAGTAGGTTGATGGGGTGTGCATGTTACACACATCAGATCTGCCCTGGAAACCATCAGAGCTGAGACTTCTTGACACTATTGACTTGTGAGTTCTGGGGACAGAAAGGGACTCAAGGGAGAAGCAGTTCCATGTAAAGCAATGGTTACTGGAGAATCCATGAGGGTACTTACTTGTTTTACTCAGTCTAAATGCTCTTACAACAGAGGACAGTGACTATGACCTTTCTGGAGATATAACCCCTGTCATGACTTGTTTACTTTGGACCCGACCTTCTACATCATTCTAATTAGATAATTAAAATTAATGAAAATTAATTTTACAATTTCCTTTAGGGCAACTGGAGACACCATGGGATGTTGTAAAGCCAGTACTATAAATTGCTGAGTACGTGCTTTGGTCAGTGACCCCATTTGAAAACTGCTTTGGTACAGAAAGGTTCTAAGCCTAGACATCTGGAAGAACCTGACTCCAGTCCTCTCTCAATCATTCTGGTAGCTGTGTGACCCTGAACAAGGCACCCTCTACATCTGGAGAATGGTGCTTGTACCTACTTTGTCATGCAGCTATAAGGGTTAGTGGAGTGGCTCAGGGTCTGGCATTCTCACTTTTGTTACCAGTGGAAGGAGGAACATCCTACGTTGTTGAAAGAAGGGCTTCCAGGCTTTAGAATACTGGCCATTTGCACTAGGGTTTAACATAAGACAAAACAAACAAACAAAAACACCCCTCTTCTTCCAGCAGATAAACACCAGTCTCCAAAGTGAGTTTCTGGAGCGGCACCATCTACAAAATCAGTGTTGGATTTGATGATCTCCAAAACCCTTTCCAGCTCTGACAGTGTATAATTTTCAAGCCAAGATAGAATGTCTTTATTAAGCACTTACTCTGGGCCAGCAGAGATTTAGGTACTGCTGAGGATACAGATGACAGCCCTGGAGTCTATTCTCAAGGAGCTGTGCGTCTCATTAGGAAGATAACAACTACACACATGGAACAGTCAGCAACAAGAACCTGGAAACAAACTACGTACTCAGGAATCCTGGGGGAGAAAAATGTGACCTTTGAAAAGGGACCCAAGTAGTCCCCGCTATGTTCTAATATTATATAGAATCAATGTTCTCTCACTCGCCATGCTCCTCATTCAGTGTCTGGACAACCAAATTGCTATACATCATGTAGATTGTGAAGAGACTCCGCTCAGTCCCCACCCAGTCTCTTCACAGTCTACATGATGTATAGCAATTTGGTGTAAGAATAATAATAAAAACATATATAAATTTAAAAAAATGCCTCTCTCTGATGACTCAGGAGTAGTGAGACCATGAATATGTGAAGTGTGCCCATGCTACGTGTGTAATCTCCACAAGGCATGTGCTCCACCTGAAGAGGCTCAGGAGCACCCAGGCTACTTCCAGGGTCTTATTTGGTTCTTTCTTGATTTTCTCAAGCTTTTACTATCCTTGAGAAGGAATATTTCCTTGAAAGAGAGATTAAGGTCCCTTTTGCCTATTTCTGGCAGTTGACTTGAAAAAAGTAAAAAATAAAAAAATTCCCATAACACACTCCCCAAGAGAATATGGGAAAATAATCTAGGCAAACTGCCCAGTATCATTCCTTCTCCTTCTAATCACCTTGTTAATCAGAGAAGTTGAATATTCAAGGCTTATAGTGAAGCTGTGTCAAAGCTTAGTTGCCCACTGACTCTGCCATGGTGGACTCGGCACTTCCAGAACTTTCTGGTTCCTAGGTGTTCTCTGTATAAAGATATTGTATTGACCCAAGGAAGATGGATAACAATGACTGAAGAGATTCCGCTTACCTCTAAATAAAGGATTCTTCTATGTGCTTTTCATGCACCTCACTTTTGCCATGGGAAAGCACTTATACCTCATTCAACTACTGTCAGACTTCCAGCTGGATTCCCACTTACCTGTCTACAGAAAATTATTTGTGCAGAGCCCAACACGCAGTGAAAAGCCAGAATCCATGTGCATCTGAGGTGGGCCTAGCCCCGTCCCTTTAACCGGAAAGCCTCTGCCCCAAACCTCTCCTTCCAGTCCAACACTCAGCAAAAGGCCAGGTAGGAAGTAATGTATAATCCATCAGATGACCAGAATCCACCATCGCAGAGGCATAAGAAATATGAGAAATCAAGAAAATATCTCTCCCACAACAGGAAAGAGCAGCCAGCCCTTCACCATCCACAGACAGTACAATGGAACTCCTGGAAATGTCAGATAAAGAATTTAGGATATTCATAGTGACAAAGCTAACAAAGATTCAAGGGAAGAGAGACAACAAACTCCAGAAAATATAGGAGAAAAAGCTCCAGGAGGTGAGGAAGTTCTTCCACGATCTGAGAGAGGAAATTATACACCATAAAAAAGAATCAAACAGAACTGTTAGAGATAAAGGCTGTAATACAGAAAATCAAACCTCCAAAAACAGATTAGATCATGCAGAAGATCAAATCTCAAATGTAGAAGATGGAACCTCTGACCCAGAAAAATTCAAAAAGACTGAAAATAACCCCCAAAATGAGAATAATATTCAAGTATACTAGATACCATTAGACGCCCAAACATCCGGATAATCGGTATCCCAAAAGGTGAAGAAATTAATCAGGGCATTGATAATCTAAACCATGAAATCCTGGACGAAAACTTTTCAAGCCTAGAGAGTCATTCAAATATCCAGACCCAAGAAATACAAAGGAGCCCACACAGAATCAATCCAAAAAGATTTTCTCCAAGGCACATCATAGCCAGATTGACCAAAACCATGGACAGAGATAAGATACTAAAATTGGCAAGAGAAAAACATCAAGTTACTTTCAAGTAAGAAACAATGCAAGCAAGGAAAGAATGGGGAAATATATTCAAAGTGTTAAGTGAAACACAATTTTAACCCAAAATACTGTATCCGGCAAGATTATCCTTTATGTGGGAAGAAAAGATAAAAACATTCTCAGATAAACAAAACCTGAGAGAATTTACCAACACCAGATCAGATCAGCTCTTCGAGAAGTTCTGAAGGGAGTACTATACCAGGAAAACTAAAGACAGACAGACAAGTAAGAGGACAAAAAAATGGTCAAGAAAAAGTCCAACTTAATGGTAAAGACAAGCTCTGAAATATCAATAATAATGTTAAATGTTAATGGAAAGGTCAGACCACAGTAACACTGCAAATTCAACAAAAGAGAGATTACCCAAGACTGAACTGGTGAAATAGAATTCTATGACTTTTGTCTAAAACATTATTGATTTCCTTCTACAGTTTGTCTTATAGATTTAAGGATTTTTGTTTTGAGTTGTTGGGTTCAGTAATTTGTTAAAAAAAGAATTTTTAAAATAGAAACATAAACTTTTCTCCCTTCTGGACTCCTTTCAATTTTTTTTTTTCCAAATAAGTTAGTTTACACCTCTCTTTAGTACAAGGGGGAATGGAGAGAGAAAAAATTGTTTCAGAAGAAAATTACAGTGCATTTGCCATAGATTCTAGCCTTGTCCATACTTTAAGATCCTTTTGGGGATCAGCGGTTAGCGTAATGGCTATGTCACTGGACTCCCACGTAATTGACCATGGTTCAAGTACTGGACTTGGTGGCTTAAACTCATGCCAGGCACTTGTGCGTGCGTGCCCAAGACCTGAGAGGAGAATGGAGGAGAAGGAATTGCGGCATGGTCATCCCCCCTGGGGGGTAATTTCTTGTTTTCTGTCTGTCTCTGTCTTTCTGGTGAGTGCACACACCCTATAGCAAAAATCTCTTGAAAAAAAGAAAAAAAAAAGATCTTTTGTGAATCAATAAAATGTGAAAAAAAATGTTTAGTATGAAAGGGAAGGAGGGGAAAGGAGAAGAAAAAATGGATAAAAGTATGCTTAATTGACAAAAAATGAGAAGCTATTTGCTGATGATAATGTATGCAGTAATATCCTTGTCTTGACTGAAATGTGTGGTATTTGTGTTGGAAAAAGAAATGTATACTGTAAAGGCATGTGATAAAATGTAAATTAAAATAAATTAATTTGAAAAAAAGAAAATTACTTGTGCAAAATAACTGTTTTTGTCCTTTGCCGCTTGTGAGTAAAAAGTAAAGCTTCAAAGATATTAAGAGGCAACCATCATAACAGACTTTAGCACTAGAAATGTAGCTTTGGGAATCCGGAAAACGTATATAGATGTTGAAATCTGTGATCTAACCAAACTCATACGGGTGAAAGGTTAGTCAGGTTTTACTGAGAGAAACATTTTACAGGAACTAAACCAAAGCCAGGTGGATGACCGGTTTAGTGGTCAAAGGGCAGGGCTTTGGGCCAGGCCACCACTGAGTCTAGGGCCTCCTTTCACTATGGGAACATTCAGACATCCTTAATTCCACCTCTCACTATGTGTCTCAGTGGGAAGGTCAATCACACCCTATCCTATCTTCTGTCTTCAAAGACAGCATGAGAATACATGCGGTACAGAGGGACAGGATCCTTTGGTGCTAGCCAGAGGCCAGTAGCCTGGGATCCCCTGGGTGCCTCCTGGCTCTGGTCTCCAAGCTCGATGCATCGTCTCACTCATGTCCTCAGCTGCAAAGATGAGGACCCAAGGGAGAGGAGATCCCTGCAGGAGCTGCAGCATCACGCATCATGTAGGGAGGGATGACTGGTCTGGGGCATCCTTCACCACCACCCATCCTCCTACCCCTCAAATTGCCTGGTGACATATGATGCCTGGAGGCAGATATCTGGATTCTTCAGACAAAGAAGAATCCCAGATGTGCCGAAGGAAAGCAGAAAACCATCAGGATATAAGCGAGTACAACACACCTAAGCCCGCTCACCTAAGCAATCCAACAAATACCAAACTCTCACAGTGTGCCAAGCTAGGGATGGGAAATTAGAAGTCAGAAGTGATTTCTGCCTCCTGTCTCCAAGACCCCACTCTGGAGGTATGTATGCAGCCTAATGTAAAGACGATCACAGGCCAGTTCGAATTCTGGCTGTGACGCTTAATAGCTATAAGATCATGGATAAGTAACTTCTTTTTTTTTTCTTTTTGGAGAGGTTTTTGCTATAGGGCGCGTGCGCTCACCAGACAGAGAGAGACAGAAAGCGAGAAATCACCCCCCAGGGGGGATGGCCACGCTGCAATCCCTTCTCCTCCATTCTCCTCTCAGGATCTTGGGCACGCACACACATGTGCCTGGCGTGAGTTTAAGCCACTGGGTCCGGGACTTGAACCATAGTCGACTACGTGGGAGTCCAGTGACATAGCCATTACACTAACTGCTGGTCCCATGGGTAAGTAACTTAACCTCTGTGAGCCTCCACTTCCTCATCTTCAAAATGGGGATTAAGAATATTACCTTTGAGGATGCTGTAAGGATTAGATAATTCATGTAAAGCACTTAGCACTGGGTCTAATGCACAAGACATTCAGTAAAAACAGTATTGAGTTATCTGAACTTCAACTTCATGTGCAAAATGGGAATAATCAGGTTCTCCAGGACTATGGTGAGGATTCGGTGAGACTGTGTACAAAAAGCCTCTGGCACTGGCAAGGGGCATTTCCCCCCACCCCACTCCACCCCACCCAAGGGAAGGGGAAGCTATCCAGCAGAAGCCATAAAGGGCAGAGAGCATGTACTAGCTCTTAAACTGTGAAAGCAACTAGCAACTGGAACATAATTAGTCCACGATTTGTAACTCTGCTCATTATAAACAAAACCTCAACATCAGAAGGAGCACTTGTAGAAACTTAAGTAATTCTAGCTCAATTTGTAGCAATTTCAAAATATAAAATACTTAAGGCTTCAAAGTGAACATTGTCCAAGTTAAAATGAAAGGTTCCAAGAAACAGAATGTCATGTAGAAAACCTACTATGACACTTGTAAGAACCATGGTCTTCTCCATTCTTTGACTGAAAGAACCTTCAATACATGCCATGCTTGTGAATTTTGGCTACAGTCCAAATCTATTAATGCAATATTTTCAGCAAAGGGGTCAAAATCTCAGAACTACTTTAAGATGCCAGTTCTACCAGATGGCTAAGCTAATATACACTGCACATCAGCACTGCACATTCTAAAAATAATCCCACTGTCTATCCAAATGGAGACTCTGCAAATTACCCTGGGGCTGGGGCCCAGCTCTGAACAGTTGATTTTATAAAACCGAAATTCAAGTAGATGCTGGAATGGTGCAAGAGAAAAAAATTCACATTGTGTCCCTTGGTTCTGTCCTATCGGTTTTCCTGACCCTTTTATGATATTCAGCAAGCATGGGGTGCCACAGGTATTTGGCCAGTGTAATAGGAGCCTGGGCTTGAATTTCTCCCCCTTCTCTTGGGTTCTTCTTTCACAGTTATTTACCTAATGGAAATTTCCTCTTTAATATCCTTGCCCCACTGAGTAATTGCTGGTGACAGTATCTTCCTTGTCACCAGGGCAGATGGTGACTATGTATAACAGAAAAAGAGAGAGAAGTGACCAGAGTCTGCAAGGTGAAGAAGATGTGTTATGTTCCTTTAAGTTCAGGGTTGCATAGCTGCAAATCTCAGCTCCCAGCATGGTTCTAATTCTTTATTTTTAAAAATTAATTAATCATTTTTACATTCAATCACTTTGTAGCATTATAGTATACCAAATAAATTTTCCCATCATGAGTATACTATATATGGTTCAATCAAAGATATTACCATACATGTTATCAACAGATAAATTTCCATTTTTGCATCTCTTAAATGCTTTGCTTCTTTCTTTTTTCCCTCGATTCGCTCCCTCTTACATTCTCCCACTCCCACACTCCTCCCACACTGTCTCTGGTATCCACAGTTGCTCTCCACACCGTTATACCTCCCAGTCTTTCAGTTTCTGCCACAGAGTGCAGACACTCAGCACATATTGAGTAGAGACATACAATATGTGGCTCTAATTCCAACCAGCACTGCCTGAAATAGACTATGCTTGAAGACACACATTCCAAAAATTCAACCACAGGTTGTGCCTGTAAGACTGACACGAACTTTGGGGCGGGGATGGGAGTGGGGAGGCGAGGGGGGGCACTGCCATAATGTAAGCAAACAGGCAGGAGCAATGCAGTCAAATCATGCTCCACTGTAAGTGAAAGCTTACCTTTCCTGAACCTCAGTTTATCCGTCTGCAAAAACAGATACTTTCTACTGTAAAGGGTTGCTTTAAAGGGTTAAGGAAATAGTGAATGCACAGTGTTATGCACAGTTTCTGGCCAATTTTTACAAATTTCTTAGAAGTAGTTTGGGGTCTGCAATTTCAGAGTCATTTTTAACTCTGCTGGTATACCAGTAGGAAAACCTCCTTTGAGTCATGTAAGACTTACGGTCCTTCAAAGCTAAGGTCTTCACCATTTCCTTCTGTTTGGTGCTGTATAATATCTACTGTTAAAAATTATTCTCAGAATGTAAGTTTTCCCTTGATGTTGAAGAACCCTTTTGTAATAACTGAACAGAGAAGAGTTAAACGATAAGTTCCAAAAGGCAGGGAATATCTATCAGCTAGTCCTCACTCAGTCAAATGGTAGAGGGGTGGGACTGAGAAGTGGCAATGAAAAGGGAAGGGAAGGGAAGGGAAGTAAAGGGAGGGGATGGGATGAATGAACGAACAAGTCAAGGTTTGGCAAGAAAGAGGAATTTTGGGACCCAGAGTTCTATCCCCTAGAAATGGAGTGGATTTGTCTGTTTTCAGTTCTACTTGGTTATGGATTATGTACAACCCTAAGGCAAAGAGAAAAGGGGGGAACGTTCAGAAAGGGAACCTTATATAAGAATAATAAAGACATTTTAAACCTGGGACTGATATTTTATTCCAGTAACATGCCAAAACCAATGACCTTGCTTTTTTTTTTTTTTTTGGTCAGTGGAGTTCTAAACGGCCTCCTACCCTAAGCCACACACCATGTTGCTATTTCACGGATAAACACTTATCAGGCAACAGACACTCCTTTTCAGTTAAGAAACAAAGTTATCCAAAGCCACCCAGAATTATCTCAGCACACAAGGTCTAAACATATGCAACAAAGTTAGACCTCAAGATTGCCCTGGTGTCTTAACTAGCCCAAGACACATGCCTGCTGAA
>NW_006159616.1:11014943-11015212 GCF_000334495.1 Tupaia belangeri chinensis
AACTGGCAAGTCTCTCTTGCTATTCTGCAACTCTGACCCAGTTATGAACTCAGATATTGTTTCTGATTAATCTGCAAGCTCAGAGTGGTTTTTAAGCGCTCCATAATAGGATTTTGCTTCTCCTTTAACAAGGATGGGTAGAGTTTGCTAAAAGGCTAAAAGCACAGAGATAAGCAGAACATACACAGGTAGAATCGAGACTAGTTCTAATAATAGACAAGGAGTGAGGGCTTAGGCATGCCCTATTTTTCCCGTTCTTTTTCCCTACG
>NW_006159616.1:11015228-11020818 GCF_000334495.1 Tupaia belangeri chinensis
TAGGTAAGATGAATGTTTTTTTCTTTTTTTAAGGTTTTTGCCATAGGGTACATGTACAGAGAGACAGTGAGAACTCACCCCCAGGGAGATCACCACACTGTAATCCTTTCTCCTCAGGATTTTGGGCATGCATGCACATGCACTGGTGTGATTTTCAAAGCACTGGGTCTGGGACTCAAACCGAAGTTAGCCATGTGGGAGTTCAGTGCCTTAAACACTATGGCACCAGCTGGCCCCAGCAAGAAGAATCTTAATGCAGCTGTGGATAGAACTGTGCCCCACCTTTTAGCTCTTCATTAGCCAGTACTCACTGTGGTAAAAGGGATAAATGATCATGTTGAGCATGCCAGGCACAACTTGTCCATTGCTAAAAAGCCCAAGAAGCCAGCACTTCAAACCCGAAAGGAGAGTTTCTGTACAGTTGGTGCTAGCCAAGAGAATAAGCTTTCTGACCCAGGAGATGGCTCCATTTTTGTTATACTAATATGTACAAATGGCTTGGATCTCAGAACCCAACCAAAAGATAAGTTAGGAGGTGGGGGAAAAATTCCCTCTGTGGTTGTCAAACCATAAAGCCTGATGTGGTAGATAGATTATTTCAACTCTAGGGAATCACACAAGCTTGGGAAAGCAGAGTTCTGGTGCCAATTCTGTCATTGAATCAGCTGAGTGATCAGGAGCAAAGCGCAATCTACGTAGGCTCAGCATCTTCACTGAATGCCACCCAGAGTTAGCCACAAAGACCCGAGTTAGAAAGCACTTGCAAAGAAACACAAAGCAATGTGCAAACATGGAAGATTATTACTGCAAATCCTATCCTTTCTTTTTTTAAAAAAAAGTTTATTATTTAAGGTTTTATTTATTTATTTATTTTTTGCTATAGGCTGCGTGCACTTGCCAGAATGACAAGAGAGACAGAAAGCAAGAAATCACCCCCCCCGGGGGGGATGGCCATGCCGCAATCCCTTCTCCTCCATTCTCCTCTCCGATCTTGGGCACGCACGCGCATGCGCCCAGTGTGAGTTTAAGCCACTGGGTCCGGGACTTGAACCATGGTCGACTACATGGGAGTCCAGCGACACAGTCATTACGTCAACTGTTGGTCCCCCTATTCTTTCTTGAGTGCTCTCCTCCCCTTCCTCCCCATTTGAATCTAGTGTGTCTTATTTGGAAATACAGAAATCACTTTCAGGACTATTCTGGAACAAAAGAAAACATAAATATATAAATTATAAATAGAGTAAAATCTCAAAAACAGAAATTTAGAAATGCAATAGAATATTCCTCAATAGAAAAGAAATGCAAGAGTATCTCCTCCCCAGTTAAAAGGATCCCATTCTTTTTTTTTTTTTTTTTTTGAGAGATTTGGGCACGTGCGCTCGCCAGACAGAGAGAGACATAGAGACAGAAAGCGAGAAATCACCCCCCAATGGGGATGATCACGCTGCAATCCCTTCTCCTCCATTCTCCTCTCGGGATCTTGGGCACGCACGCACACGCGCCCGGCATGAGTTTTAAGCCACCGGGTCCGGGACACGAACCGCGGTCGACTACGTGGGAGTCCAGCGACATAGCCATTACGCTAACTGCTGGTTCCCAAAAGGATCCCATTCTTGTCAACAACTTTGTATTTCAAGTGAATATATTTTCTTCAATGCCAAAGGCTTGAGAAGAAAGGAGGTAGGTGATGTCATAGAGAATGATCATAAATGCTAGATACTAGAATAGAATAGGCTGAGCTGCTGGTTGCACAAGTCAGATAGGTTTCTAGGATTGGAAATATCTTGGTGAAGTTTTCAGAAAGAAATCTGTTCCCAACAGTTTCTTTAAATAAATAAAGCTGTAGGTGGATTGTGAGTGCGCAGCAGAATATGTTAGGGGAAGTGAAAACTGCTGAAGATCACAGCATAACTCTCTTTCTCTCTCTTTTTTTTTTTAACTCTATATTTACTGAGGCATTATTCATGATTGCTAAGACATGGAACCAAACCAAAAGTCCACAAACAGATGAATGGATTGAAAAAGTGTGGCACGTATACTCCATGGAATATTATTCAACCATAAAAAACAACAAGACCCTGGCATTTGATAGAAAGTTGACAAATATGGAAGATTTATTGCTGAGTGAAGCAAGTCATGCTATGAAACAGAGACATTATATGTCTCCACTTAACATATACTGAGTGCCTATACTCTAGGGTAGAGACTAAAAGACTGGAGGGCATAAAAGCACTGAAAATTGTTATGGACACTGGGGACTAAGTGGGAGAGTAGGAGAGGGGAAGAGTGCAGGAGAAGAAATTTGGGAAAAAAATGGAGAAGTAAGACATTTGTGGGACTCAGATATGTTTTGCTGCCTGTTGATGTTGTGTATAGATTTTCAACTTGCCTGGTGTGTGGAATATATCATTTTGGATAAAATCTCTTTATAATCTAAATGATGTATAGCAATTGAGTGTATAAGTAATAAATAATAATTTAAATAAATAAACAAACAAACATGCAGTGCTATTTTCTAACAGTGAAAACTCTGGTCTTTGCCTGGGATGTTCCTTAGATTCCTCAGGGGCATTTTAAGAGGCATTACCTTTGTTATCATTCAATGCCACAAAGGGTGACTGAAAGGACATATAGAATTCACACCCATCTACTTCCTGCAGATTTGGTATTTTAAAGCCTGCTAAATTAGCCATTTCCAAGTTAACAGATTTAAGGCCTGAAAAGTCCTGGAATGAGGAAGAGAATACAATCCATTCAACTCAACAGCTTTCCTTTCCGAAGGTGGCTTAATGGGCCTTTTGTGATGCCTTGTGTTGCTTTTAAGAGGACAATTACTAGAAAAATAGGTAAATGGAAGTTCTGGTTCAATGTATTTTTTTAGTTAGAAGAAAACTCTTTTTTTTTTTTTTTGGAGAGGTTTTTAGCTACAGGGCGCGTGCAGGCCAGACAGAGACAGAAAGCAGGAAATCTCCCCCAGGGGGGATGGCCGCGCTGCAATCCCTTCTCCTCCATTCTCCTCTTGGGATCTTGGGCACACACGCACACATGCCCGGTGTGAGTTTTAAGCCACCAGGTCCAGGACTTGAACCGCGGTCGACTACATGGGAGTCCGGCGACATAGCCATTACGCTAACTAACTCTTGATTATCAAAAAGATTCACCCACTTTCTTACCTAAATAGAAATTATTCTTTGGGACTAAGCTTCCTTAAGGCACCTGCCATTTTAGAAGTCATGGCTGATAAGATTCTCTATCTTGTATACATTATTCCCACTTCCATTTCTTCCCTGTTCATCCCCAGAAAATAGTATTCTTCCTCATGACTCTTCCCTTGAAGCATCAGGCTTTGATTTCTACTGAAATACAAGTACCTCTGGTAAAATCTTGCTGCTACACACCCCATAGTTCAAATGGAGGATCAGAAAACAGGTTTTGTAGAGAAGTATGTCTGGCAAGTGAAAATTAAAGCACTGGGCACCTGATAGTGCCACACCAGATTACATTACTAGTGGATACAATGTAAATTAATGTTAGAAGAAAAGAAAAAAAATTAAATACTGTCTGGAGAAAAATATTATCAGCCAGAACTTCTAATATTTTTCTTACACAATGTCCAGCATTCAATAAAAATAACCAAATATGTAAAGAAACAGGACTAAATAACTGAAAACTAAGGGGGAGGCAGACAAGATCACACACCAGGGCAGTACAATTACTGTCTTTTTAAAAAGAATGTATAAAAACATGGAAAATTTTTATAAGAAAACTGAAATTAAGATTTCAATAGATGGTGAAAAATACAGTAAATAGAGCACCAAGGAGAATTAGTGAACTGAAAAATATCCAGATCAATGCCTGAAGAAAAACCAAAGGCATGGAAATACAAAAAAGAATGTGAGAGGCGTAAGACACAATCAAAAGGTCCAACTTCTATGTAACTGGAGCCACAGAAGAAAAACAGAGAAAGGGGTAAGACCAATTTTTGAAGTAACATTGGTCAAGAATTTTTTTAATTCTCAAAAGAAATTAAATGACAAATTCTAGAATTTCTGTAAATCTCAAGTAGAAGAACCATATCAAGGCACATTATTAAGAACTAAGAACAAAGATTAAATCTTAAAAGCAGTAAAAGGAAAAAAGACATGTCTTCCAAAGATGAACCGTAGTTACAAAATATCTAGCTGTTTGAGAAGAAATGACAGGACAACAATGGAATGATACTAATAAAGGGCTGAAAGAAAGTTGCTAATCTAGAATTCTAAACTTAGTAAAAATTACCTTTCAAAAAATATAGGTGATGGGGCCAGTATGGTGGTGTGGTGTCTAAAAAAAGACAAATAAATAAAGACAGGACAAGTAAATAAATTATGATCTTTAGTACATAATGGAGAATTTTTTTCTGAGAAATTCTTTGCTTCAAGGAAGCATTCAAAAGTACTGGTATATTCTATTATTTAAGCTGAATGCCAGGATCTGATGTTTATTTGATTGCTCTTTAAAATATACATATACTACACAATGTTCTATTGATTAACTCTTCCAAAATTAAAAAAATATATAGAACTTCTTTTCTCTTTTTGAAGAATTATTTTATTTAACTTTATTTATTTACTTAATTATTTTTAATTTGACTGGGGGTGGGGGGGGCAGAAAGAGAGAAAGATCATGCACACAAACTGCCAGGTCTGGGACTTGAACCGCATTCACCCATGTGGGAGTTTAGCCACCATGCAACCTGCTAGCCCCAGAACTTTTCTTTTTTCTTTTAAAAATTTTTTTTAAATATATATTCAATCACATTGTTTAGCTTACAAAGTAAACATTTCAATATATGAACATTTCTCCCCAGTACAGTTGATCAAAATATCTTCAACAGATAACACCACACCTCCCCATGCTGTCAATGGTCTGCCTCTGTATCCCCCCTCCAAATGTCTTACACCACATCTGGCATTCACACCCATCTCTTGTGTTTGTATATCCTTTAATCAATCAGTTTCAGTTACAGAGTGCAGACACTCGGTATATATTAAGTGGGGACATATAATGTCTCTCCTTTATAGCCTGGTTTGCTTCACTCAGCTGTAAATCTTCCATATTCTTCCACTTTCTGTCAAAAGCGAGGGTTTTGTTGGTTTTTATGGCTGAATAGTATTCCATACAGTATATGTGCCACAGTTTTTCAATCCGTTCATCCATATGGGGGCATTTGGGTTGGTTCCATGTCTTGGCAATCGTGAACAGTGCCGCAATAAACATCGATGTGCAAGTACTTTTCCAATGAAGAATTCTTTTGACCTTTGGGTAGATACCGAGGAGTGGGACTGCTGGATCATATGGTAGTTCTATTTGCAGATTTTTGAGGAACCTCAAAATTGTTCTCCACGGTGGCTGGACAAATTTACATTCCCACCATCAGTGTAAAAGAGTTCCCCTTTCACCACCCCCACCACCGCCAACACTTACCATTTTTTCTTTTTTTAATCTTAGACATTCTGAGTGGGGTTAGGTGGTACCTCATTGTTGTTTTGAGCTGCATTTTCCTTACAATGAGGGATGTTGAGCATTTTTTCATATGACTTTTGGCTAT
>NW_006159616.1:11020915-11023288 GCF_000334495.1 Tupaia belangeri chinensis
GTTAAGAAGTTTTGCCCTACACCAATCTTTCCGAGAGTTTCCCCAGTGTTTTCCAGGAGCAATTTTTTAGTTTGAGGTCTTAGATTTAGATCCTTGATCCACCTTGACTTGATTTTTGTCAAAGGTGAGAGGTAGGGGTTCAGATTCATCTTTCTGCAGGTGGAAATCCAGTTTTTCCAGCACCATTTTCTGAAGAGGTTTTCCTTTTCCCACAGGATTGACTGGTACCCCTTGTCAAAAATCAGCTGACTGTATGTTTGGAGATTTATTTCTGGGGACTCTATTCTGTTCCATTGGTCCATGTGTCTGTTTCTGTGCCAGTACCATGCTGTTTTGATTACAACAGCTTTGTAGTATATTCTTTTCAGACAGGGAGTGAGATGCCTCCCACTCCACTCTTCTTATGTAGAATTGTTTTGGCAATATGGGGTCATTTATGATTCCAGATGAATTTTAAAATGGTCTTTTCTAGATCTGTGAAGAATGTGTCTGGTACTTTGATTGGCATTGCATTAAATATGTAGATTAATTTTGGCAGAATTACCATTTTGATTATATTCATTCTTCCAATCCAGGAACATGGGATGTCCTTCCACTTTTTTTTGTGTCATTTTAAATTTCTTTTTTTAGCTTCTCATAGTTTTCCTTGTGGAGGTCTTTAACTTCTTTGGTTAGATTTATTTCTAAATATCTTATACTTTTGGTGGCTATGGTAAATGGAATAACTTTTTTCAGTTCTATCTCAGTCTGCCTGTTATTCATATGTAGAAATGCTATCAATTTCTGTATATTGATTTTATATCCTGCAACTTTACTGTAAACATGAATTACTTCCAGTAATTTTTCCATGGAGACCATTGGGTCTTCTATGTATACAATCATGTCATCTGCGAATAGAGAGTGTTTCACCTCTTCTTTTCCTATTCAAATGCCTTTTATTTTTTCCTCTTTTCTGATTGTGTTGGTGAGTACTTCCAGTATATTAAAAAGGAGTGGAGAAAGTGGGCATCCTTGTCTTGTTCCCATGTTTAGTGGGAAAGCTTTCAGCTTTTCTCCATTCAGGATAATGTTTGCTATGGGTTTTTCATAGATGGCTTTTATTGTGTTGAGAAATGGCCCTTCTATGCCAATTTTTCTGAGAGTCTCGATCATGAAGGGATGTTGTATCTTATCAAATGCTTTTTCTGCATCAATGGATATGACCATATGGTTTTTATCTTTATTCCTGCTAATATGATGTATTACATTTATGGTTTTGTGTATGTTGAATCAACCTTGCATTCCAGAAATAAAGCCTACCTGATCATGGTGTATGATCTTTTTTATAAGTTGTTGGATACGATTTGCTAGTATCTTGTTGAGAATCTTTGCGTCTATATTCATCAGAGATATTGGTCTATAGATTTCCTTCCTTGTCCTGTCCTTATCTGCTTTAAGGATAAGGGTGATAGAGACTTCATAGAATGAATTAGGGAGAGATTCCCCCTTTTGGATCTTTAGAAATAACTTTAACAGAACGGGGGTTTTAACTCTTCTTTGAAAGTTTTGTAGAATTCAGAGGTGAATCCATCAGGGCCAGGGCTTTTCTTCGTTGGGAGGTTATTTATTATTGATTCAATCTCCTGGCTTGTTATGGGCCTATTCAGACTTTCTATATCCTCCTGGCTCATTCTCGGTGGATTATATTTGTCCAGGATTTTGTCCATCTCATCCAGATTGTCTTGTTTCTTAGCATATAGATGTTCAAAGTATCCTCTAATGATGTTTTGAATTTCTACTATGTCTGTTGTTGTATCAACAGCTTCATTGCAGATTTGATTCACTTTGTTCCTTTCTTTCTTCATAATAAGTCTCGCTAGTGATGTATCAATTTTATCCTTTCAAAGACCAGCTTTTATTTTTATTTATTTTCTGTATAGTATGTTTATTTTCTATTTCATTTATTTCTGCTCATATCTTTATTACTTCATTTCTCCTGGAGGTTTTTGGATTTTTTTGCTGTTGCTTTTCCAGTTCTCTGAGGCATGATGTTAGATGATCCATTAACCTTCTTTCCATCGTCTTATGTGCACTAATTACTATGAACTTCCCTCTTATGACTGCTTTAGCAGTGTCCCAAAGATTATGGAAACTCATGTCCTCATTGTCATTGGCTTCCATGAATCTTTTGAATTCAGTCTTTATTTCTTTGGTAGTAGTAGAGTCATTCAGAAGTAGGTGATTTAGTTTCCATGTATTTGGGTATTTTTGAGGATTACTCTTGAAATTAAAATCAAGTTTAATTCCATCATGGTCGGAGAAGATGCTGAGTATAGTTTCTTTGCCTCTGAATCTGTAGAGGCTTGCTTTGTGCCCTATGATGTGGTCAATCTT
>NW_006159616.1:11024342-11030550 GCF_000334495.1 Tupaia belangeri chinensis
TTGTTTGTCTGAGAAGATTTTAATATTTTTTTCTCATATGAAAGATAATCTTGCAGGATGTAATAATCTTGGTTGAAATTGTTTCTCTCTTAAAACTTTCAATATGTCTTCCTATTCTTTCCTTGCTTGCATTTTTTCCATTGAGAGGTCCAGTGTTAGCCTGATGGGATGGCCTTTGTAAGTCACTTCTCGTTTCTCTCTTGCCAGTTTTAGTATCATGTCTTTATCTGTGGTCTTAGCCTGGCTAAGATGTGCCTTAGGGAAGATCTTCTGGGGTTGATTCTATTTGGGGTCCTTTGTATTTCTTGGGTCTTGATGGTTGAGTGCCTCTCTAGACTTGGGAAATTTTCTTGCAGGATTTCATGGAATAGATTTTCCATGCCGTTATTAGTTTCTTCACCTTCTGGGATGCCAATTATTCTGATGTCTAGGTGCCTTATGGAATCTAGTATTTCTCGTATATTAGCCTCATGGGTTTTTTTTCTTTTCTTTTGTTTGTTTTTGTTTATTTGCTGTTGTTATTTTGTCTATCTTGGTGGTTTTCTCTAGGTCAAAGGTTTTATCTTCAACATCAGAGATTTGATCTTCAGCATGGTCTAATTGACTTTTAATACTTTCAAGGGAGTTTTTGATTTCCTCTATTACAGACTTGACCCCTAATAGCTCCATCTGATTCTTTCTCAGGATGTCTATTTCTTCTTTAACGTAGTGAAAGGACTTCCTAATCTCCTGAAGTTTGTTGTCTCTTTTCTGTTCCAACTCATAGAATGTGTTAACCATAAACATTCTAAATTCTTTATCTGACATTTTGGTACTGTCCTCAGATTTTAGGAGAGATGGAGGGGAGCTACTCCATTCCTTTGATGGAGACATATTTCCTGGTTTATTCAGACCTGAGGCTCTTCTACTTCTAGCCATTGGAAGATGTACTCACTTTTAAGTACCTCTTAGGAGAATGTTTCACTGACTAGGAGCGTGTTTCCCTTTTGCTGCAAATTGATGTCTGCCAAAGTCTCTGTTCTGTTGTTTTTAGTAATGTGGTCTCAAAAAAGATACTCTACTCAGGTGTCTGAAGAGCAGTATCTCCTTTTTCACAGCTGGTTCAGTACAAGGGAGGATCCTATAGAACCTTTTATTACTACAAAATTTCAGATCTTTAATTCTAGACCTAGCTAGTCCCCCTGGCAAGGTGGAACATGAGGAAGAGAAGATAATATAAGGGAAAAGAAAAGAATACAGAGGGGATTTCACCAGATGCCTTCAGATGGATCTGATGGCTGGCTGCTACAGCAAAAGGGATAGTCTGTGGGGAGAGGAAGAGGAGGAAATTAACAAAAGAATGGAAGAGAGTAAAAGAAAAAAATAGAGAAACTGCCTACTTGCCTATAGTTCTGAGTGGGTCCTGGACTGGGGAGTCTGGAAGTGAGGCGATGGGGGCAGTGTTGCCCCTGCCTCAGTGTCCCTTACTGCCCAGATGCCTTCAGATGAACCTGGCAGCTGGCTGCTACAGCAAAAGGGACAGTTCATGGGTCTGAGTGGGTCCTGGACTGGGGAGTCTGGAAGTGAGGCGATGGGGGCAGTGTTGCCCCTGCCTCAGTGTCCCTTACTGCCCAGATGCCTTCGGATGGACCTGACGGCTGGCTGCTACCCCCAGAACTTCTTTTCTAAGCATGCCACCAAAGACAGAATTCATTAAAAAAAAAAAGTAATAAAAATTATGTCTGTGTTTCAAATACTATCATAAACAAATACATTATAAACAGAATATTTTCTAGATTTTGCCAAGCAGGCAGGAAAAGAAGAAAGGAGAAAAGAATAAAATAATCTAAGGAAAAATAAAGAAAACTTGATATTTATTATTAAAAAACTGATTAGTAATAACATTTTAAAAATATTTACAAATATAAAAATAGGGACCAGCAGTTAGCATAATGGCTATGCCGCTGGACTCCCTTGTAGTTGACTGCAGTTCGCATCCTGAACCCAGTGGCTTAAAACTCACGCCGGGCGCGTGTGCGTGCATGCCCAAGATCCCAAGAGGAGAATGGAGGAGTAGGGATTGCGGTGTGGCCATCCCTCCTGGGGGGTGATTTCTCGCTTTCTATCTCTCTCTCTCTCTGTCTGGTGAGCGCACGCGCCCTATAGCAAAAACCTCTCAAAACAAACAAATAAATAAATAAATAAACATGACAGGTATTATTACAGTCTTAGGGAATCTTGCAGAAAACCTCTCATTGCAATGACAGAGACAATTGAACCCTATAAAAGTTCTTTTTCTATTTAATGCCTTCCTCCACTAGAGGCAACAGAAATCTTGGAAACAATTCACTCAACAAAAGGATGAGAAGCTGACTTAAAAAAAAAGGAATGGAGAGACAGGATAGCTTGGATATTCAAATAATTAAGTTAACCACAGAGACTGAAAACTCTTCTTCTCTTGTATGATATAATTTCAGTTTTATCTCTTAGTGTAAAGCTGCACTATCCAATAAGTTGACCAGATACCACAAGTGGCTACTGAGCAATTAAAGTGGGATTAGTACAAATTAAGATATCCTTTAAGTATAAAGTACATATTGTAACTTGAAGACAGTAAAAAATTTCAATTATTTTATATAATGATTATGTGTTGAAATGATAATATTTTGAATATAACGAGTTACATAAACTATTACTAGTAAGGGGGTCAGCAGTGGTTTAGTGATTAAGGCACTGGACTCATAAGTGGTTGACTGCAGTTTGAGTCCTGGACCCAGTGGCTTAAAACTCATGCCGGCATGTATGCCCAAAAAATCCCAAGAGCAGAATGGAGGGGGAAGGAGGAGGAAAAGGGATTACAATGTGGCCATCCTCCTTGGGGGGTGGGGTGATTTCTCACATTCTGTCTCTCTGGTGAGTGCACATGCCCTATAGCAAAAATATCTCAAAATTAAAAAAAAAAATTACAGGACTAGCAGTTAGCATAATGGCTATGATGCTGGACTTCCATGTAGTCGACCACTGTTCAAGTCCTGTACCCAGGGGCTTAAACTCATGCTGGACACGTGCCCAAGATCCCGAGAGGAGAACAGAGGAGTAGGGATTGTGGTGTGGCCATCCCCTCTGTGTGTGTGTGTGTGTGTGTGTGTGTGTGTGTGTGTGTGTATGTATGATTTCTCACTTTCTTTTTCTCTGTCTCTCTCTGTCTGGTGAGTCCATGTGCCCTATAGCAAAAACCTCTCAAAAAAATTACAATTAATTTCATCTATTTTTTACTTTTTAAGCTTATTTATTTTTATTTACGCACACACACACACACACACGCACAGAGGCAAGCACTCTCAGCAGAGTTGCATCACACTGGGCTCTCCCACCAGCCTGCCAGCCATCCAGGAAATGGGTACACACATCTAGAGTGCTCAGGTCAAACCGGGAATCTGAACCCTGTTGTGCCACATGGCTTCCAGCATTGTGGAGCAGTGCTCTACCACCCATGGCCAGATCTCTTATTATTTTTTCTAATGTGATAAGAACATTTTTAATTACTTACAAAGCTTACATTATATTTCTATTAGTTTAGAGATCTGACTATAAAGAGTTTAGGAACATAGTTTGTTAAACTAAAATTTAAGTAGGTACCAGGGTTATCCACCAGAGTCTGGAATTTGAGTTAATTCCTTTCAAATAGACTTTATCCCTAGATGACCAATAATATAGTGCAAAGGACTGCTATTCACTTAACAGAAGCCAACAGATAGAAGGTAACAGTTTGGATTTAAGAGCAAAGGCCTTTGTTACTCAAGACAGAAATATCTAGTAAAAAGGTACACAGATGGTTAGTTACAGAACCATACTCACATTAGCTACTTTTTTTTTTTTTTTATTATTGCCAGAGGGCATGTGTGCTTTCCAGAGAAAGAAAGGGAAAAAGTACCCCCAACAGGGCATGGCCATGCCACAATCCCTTCTGTTTTATTTCTCCCTCCTGTCAGGATACGGGGCACGCAATTGCACCTGACATGTTTTTCAAGCTACCAGGGCCAGGATTTGAACTTCAGGCAACCATGTGAGATCTGGTTCCCTCAACTACTAGCTTATGAGACTGACCACTCTGCTACTCTCTCACTGCTCCTTCATCCAGCAGAAAAAATATGACTTTTGGTTTCAGGGTAGCCCTCATGGATCCGCTCCTTCCCTTTACTACTGAGTGTGGCTTTATCAGAATGGGTATCCGGTTGTTGTGTGACCATTTGTTTATACCTGTTTTCCTCACAAGGCTAGACAGGGTGTTGCATGAACTACTAAACAGCTTGGGTTTAATGAAAGGGAGATACATTTTGGTCATCTCTGTACCCTGCTACCCAGGACAGTACCTGGAACACTATTAGATGTGATGAGGATTTGCTATGCCTTCCTTTTCAACTCTAGCACCTAACTCTATACCCACTTCATACAAGCAATTGATTCTGCTTCATTAAGAAAACAGCTTTCCATTCCTCTACCTTAAATCAAATAAAAGGGCTAACTCTCCTAAATACAGACTTTTCTTCCATTTACTCATAAAACCCTTTCCTGAGCACTGTTCACTCCATCAATCACCTTTTCTCTTGTATCTTCAACCTTTCTGGCACCATCCTCAGACTTATAGATATAATTCAATCCACCTGATCTTAAAAATGCCTTACTTTGAAGGCTTTCTCGCCATTCACACTCTGCCCCATTTTCTCCCCTCTCCAGCCATGTCTTCTCAGAGTATTCTACACTAATTGCTGTTGCTGCTTCAAATTTTTTGTTCACTGAAGGTCCTAATGGCATGCTCCTATAGTAAATAAACTAGCGATCAAAACCCTCAACACATTTGAGGTTAACATAACCAGAAACATAGGGAACATATTTAGTGGCATGTAATGATGGATTTCTTAGCACCTCTCCTCAATAAGCAGGAGCTCAGGGACCTATCATTTGATCTTAGGCTGCAGATAGAGGGCTGAAGGCTGCAAAAGCCTTCAAGGGTCCAAGGCAAAAGGAGGAAGACAAGGCAAAGAATTCCCTATCATTTCTTTGTACAAGGTGACTGTGACTTTGCAAATGAGAAAGGATGGAGTCTTTTAAAAAACCTTAAATCGTAACAACAGCTAAGTCTAACAAATGGTCTGAGGCAGTAAAATAGGAACTCACTGCCTCGGAAATTTTTAAATCTTCAAATAAGTGTTACAAATAATTCTAAGGGAGCAAAAGAAGAGTGTGAAATGGACTTAAGATGAACTTGAGAACTTCCAAGTACAAGATGAAATCCTGGAAGAAAATCTTCAAAACCTAGAGAGGCATTCAAAGATCCAGACCCAAGAAATACACAGGATCCTAAATAGAATCATCCCAAGAAGATCTTCCCCAAGACACATTATAGCCACGTTGACCAAAACCACAGACAAAAACAAGATACTCAGATTGGCAAGAAAAAGTTACCTACAAACTATATCAAACCAGGCTAATAGGAAACAATGTGAGCAAGGAAGGATTGGGAAAATATATTCAAAGTGTTGAGTGAAAAACAATTTCAACCAAGAATACCTGTCAAGATTATTCTTTATATGGGAAGAGAAGACAAGAACATTGTCAGATAAACAAAACCTGAAAGAATTTACCAACACCAGACTGGTTCTCCAAGAAGTTACAAAGGGAGTGTTATATCAGGAAAACTAAAGTCAGGCACACAGAAATAAGAGTTAAAAAAACATCTAGGAAAAGGGCCATCTTAATGGTAGGTACAAGTCCAGGGTTGAATATTATCTTCCAGAATTTAAAAAGAAAGCTTGAACCACAACAGAAGTTAGATTAAGTACACGAAACTGAACTGATAGAATAGAATTTTATGACTTTTGACTAAAACAATACTAATTTTTTTCTATGCTTTGTACTCCAGAGATAAGAATGAGCGCAGTAAGCTATATAGCCTCAGTTAGGTGCTTTTTTTTTTTTTATAGCATATTCATTCTACTCAGTCTCACGCCTAAACTCAAACATTTGTTCACAGATATTTATATATCAGCTGAATTTGCTATTGAAAGTAGTTAGATCAATTAAGATATTTTGTTAACCAATAAAATGTGGGGGTAAAAAAGGAATGGAAAGCAACCGTGGATACCAGAGATAGTGTGGGAGGAGAGTGGGAAATGGCAGAGTGTGAGAAATGGGGGGGGGGGGGGGGGAGGGGACGCTATCTAGCTAT
>NW_006159616.1:11030578-11078547 GCF_000334495.1 Tupaia belangeri chinensis
CTACCTATCTATCTATCTATCTATCTATCTATATGAAATGGAAAATTGTTTATGATAACATGTATGACTAAGCCACTATACGGTGTATTCTGAATAGGAAACTGCATTTTTATGCTGTGATGATGTTCAGTGAATGAATGTAAAATAAATTAATTAAAAATAAAAAAAATTAAAAAGAGAAATTTAAATTGGGATAGTGTTCTTTTTTCAAGATTCTACCCCCATCCCCACCCAAACATAAATGCACCACACTCTAGGGATTCATTGATAGTACATCTTTAAGTTCAAAGGAGAGAGTGATTCTTTCTCAAGGAGTGGTCAATAGCGAGACTAGATCATCCATCTCTGTATCCCAAATGCTCAGAATGGGTTGAGCACAGGCTGGATGTGGAAATGTCACGGCCAGCTATGAGAGGGATAATGGTTTTGTACCAAGGCTGGAATAGACAAGTTTGAGTCTTCTGAGTAAGCCCTAGAATGAGCCCAGAGGAGCACTGGGAATAGACGACCAAAAAGACTGCCCACTGATTTGAATGGAAATTTTCTGTATCCAAAAATGTGCTCTCTCATCAAATGCCATCTCTTTAGCTATGTGTGCTAATAAGTTTTCTCATGTTTGAAGCACCTGGTTTAAGACATTGTTGATAATTATTTATCTATTCTATACATTAAGTGTTGGATTATATAGATGAGATTAAGATTCTGGCAAAGTACCTCTTTAAGACATTTTAATGTGTTCATATTACTACATATTGCATAAAAATGCATAGTTTATATTTACTATAGACATAAGTAAGCATAAGACATTCATAGGAAAACAATATAAAGTAGAAATCAGAGACGCTTGGGGTTATACATTTGGGTCAAATTCTGGCTTCACTTATTAGCTGTGTGATCTTGGGTAACATCTCAGAGCCTCAGTGTCTTCATCTGCAACCTGAGATAATGCCTAACTCCTAGAGTCTGTCTGTTCCTTCTCCCGTTGCTTTCTTCCCTCCTATCACCAAAATCTCACTTAGCACTAACTACGTGCCAGGCATTGTTCTGAGGGCTAGGACGTAACAGTAGACAAAACACAAAACTTTCAGCTCTCATGGGATTTAAAGTCTAGTTGCCTTGACAATAAATAAATAAAATGAAAGCAGTTAACAAATGCTAAGTTAAAAAAAAAAAAGCAAGGAAGGATAATAAGAGGTGATGCTGGGCAAAGGGAGGTTGCACTAGATGGGAGAGGAGACATGAGGAAGAGCCTCACTGAGAAAGGAACACTTGGATAAAGCAGATGAAAAGCACGTGGCCAAAGTACTTTCCAAGAAGAGAGACTGGTTAGTGCAGAGACCTGAGGTAGGAGTTTCGAGGCAGATGGCTGAGTAAGAGAGGCAGTACAACAGGAGTAAGCGAGAGAGGTGGATGCAGAAAGAGGGTAGGGGTGAGGTCAGAAAAGCGCTGGGGTAGGCCAACCACATGGGCTGTGTCGATCATCGTACAGACTTGAATTTCTACGTGGAATGAAATGGGAGGGGGCTGAACTGAGGAAAAACATAACTGGAGTTAGGTTTTGACAGGATTATTCTAGTTGCTGTGCTGAGATGCGAGGTGAGATGGTGGGATACAAGAGTGAAAGCAGAATGTCACTACAATAAACCAGACCAGAGCTGATCACCTGGATTGGAAGGCAGCAGCTAGGGGTGGGAGGGATGCAAGTTTTGGCATGGCTGACAAGATTTGCTGAAGCACTGGACATGTGCTCTCACAGGAGGGAGTCAAGGATGATTCCAAGGTATTCAGGTAATTGTTAGGAAGGAGAATAGAGAATAATAATTAAAAAGCTATAAAGTGCCTGGCATTGTGCCTGGCACACAGAAGATGATGAAATATGATGACTATTAGCTCTCCTTTACTATCATTTATTTCAAGGTTTTGGTTCTGATTCAGGGCACAGATGGCTCTACTGTGCACAGATCCCAACTACAGAGTAACTTTCTCTCCAAAAGACAGCACACCCTTGTCAGAGAGGAGGTGAGAGGCCAGCCTTCGCATGGACAGTGAACGTCATGTGCACAGCTGTGTTTTCCCCACTGAACAGAGAAAGATCTGGGGAGCAAGAGACCATGTGGCAAGCACTCAAGAAGCTCTGAAAGAAATAGCGTTCTGTTCTACATGTCTTAGGTCCGTTCAGGCTGCTGTAACAAAATACCACTAACTGGGTGGCACCAGCTGTAGAAACTTATTTCTCACAGTTCTGGAGGCTGGGAAGTGAAGTCCACGGCAACAGCAGGTTCAGTGTCCGCTGAGGGCCTGCGCTTTCCTAAACAGGCATCTTTTCACACTGCCCTTGCATGGCAGAAAGGGTGAGCTTGCTCTCCGGGGTCTCTTCTATAAGGACACTAATCCCATGCACAAGGACTCTACCCATACAACCTCATCACCTCCTACCATAACCTGGGAGTTAAGATCTCAGCATAGGAATTTGGGGGGACACAACATTCGGTCCATAGTATATATAAATTTCTCCCAAGTCTTGTAATGGTGCTTTGGTCTACCGAGCTCAGGACACAAGTGGTGAATTCCCAATGATCAAGTTCCAAGTGACAGAAGGAGGGAAACAGTGACAGAACACACAATCCTAGGTGTGTTAAGAAAGTCGGGACAAGAGCATCCACCTTGACTGACATTTTTCCAGGTTTTACCCAAAAAACTCTTTCTTTATCATGCTTACCAATCAGCTCGACCTAGGTTTGATGCTGAGAGCCAAAGTACCCAAACTGTCTCTGACCCCAGGAGCCAGAAGGATGGCATCCATCATTGTGATTCGAGTGTGGGCAGGAAGCCATTAAGCCTCAAAGGTTCCAAGGAGCAAAGGAAACTCACCTAGTCTCAGTCTAAACATGTGCAGAAAAACAATAGTCATTCCTGCCTCAGGGTAAATGTCCCTCTTGAATCTATATATGAAAAAACTAAAATTCCAAATCCAAATTTGGACTGTTAGCTATCTTGAGTAGAAACAAGAAAAGACAGATTTCCAGAGAAAAGATTGTTGGAGTGGGAGGGGCAGGGGAGGGTTGGGAGTAACAAACTATGAAACATATATAATGTGTCCTTCCCACTAAAATTTAGGTCAAATCTATTGGGTATTCAGTTAAGGCATGATGCATTTTTGCACAGAAAAATACATCATAACTTTCCCAATGACCTAACAGTTTAGCTTTATGTAAAGAAAACGGTGAAATGGTTCAATGGTTCAATGGCTGGTTAGATGGGGTCAGGTGAGTGCATTCCCCAAAACTTGCTTAGGGGTTGGATGGCAAGCACTCATTTGTTGAGCTCTAACTTACACAGAAATCTCAGCTGAAGAATGAATCCGCTGCCTCCCTTCTTCCTGGCCTTTCTCATCCAGTCATTTAAAGTATGGTCGAAAGGCCTTCTTGTCCTTTAACAAGAACCCTTAGTTTAGTTACTCTGGGCTTCAGGGAGGATGATGTTCTGCCATGTCTGGAGGCAGATACTAGGTTAATAGGAAATGCCGGAGACAGTCCATGACTTAGTACCAGACTGAGTCATTATGACCAGAAATAACAGCCTGGTAAGTATGCAACCTACCTACTGCAAAGAGGCCATGGTTTGGTTTGGTTTTGGCTTAGTTACATTAAAAAGCGAGCTATGTTTGGTTTTGTTTTTCCTCCTGAGGGTGTGGGAGGCTATTGTTTTTGTTTGTTTTGGCCCACTTTGTACAAGGTGGAACTGTTTTATCCACATACATAAAAACACTGGCTGAAAAATAATGGCTGACATCTTATAATGTATGAAGATTTGGGTTGTATCACGACAGGAATATTAGGCTCAAGAAGAAAAACATTCAGGTAATCTCTTCCCCTTTGGTTCACTTTAGTAAGGGAGTGTGGGAGAAGTAAAAACAAAGGGATGTAAAACTGTGGGCCAGGCTTTTCCTCCTTGCCTCAGTGACCCATGCCCAAGATCTGGCACTTCCCAAGTCCTGCTGCTTCTCACCTGTGCTCTCTCCTGCATGGGCTGTTTCTGTCCCACCCAACTCTAGCTCACAACATCTCCTTGGACTTCAAGATCCAGCACTGCCATTCCTTCCTCTGTGTAGGCCTTCCTTGCCCCAAGTAGAAAAGTCTGCTCCCTCTTCTGCCCCTATTGAAACCTGCCCAGACTTCATTCTCACAGCTGGAACTCTTTTTCTGTACTGCAACTGTCTGCATGACCTTCTCCCCGCATGACACTAACCTTGAGGAGAGAAGATCTTGTTTGATTCACATTAGTTTCCCTTGTGCCTAGCTTAGAGCCTGGTATTCCTGTCCATAGAGAGCTGTGAACTTGTACAGACACGATGAAAAGAATTGGTAACACGAACTTATACTTGTTGCACATAAATCTATATTCAGCTTTGTGTGTGGAGCTAGAAGAAAGTTCAAATTCCTTTACTAAGCATCTCAGACAGGGTTAGAACAATTTCCTGATGGCCTGGATGGTATAACATCTACACAGAGCTAATTGTACAACAGAGGGTATATAGAAAATGACTTTAACTTTTGACTCAGATTCTCTGCACTCCCTTGAGAATACAACTTTACATCATTAATTCTTGCAAGTATGGTACTGCAGAGAGGTATGAAGCTTACAAGTTAGAGCTCAACTTCTGCTTCAGGGCTAAAAGTAAAGGCTCTGAACCAGAGAATCTAGGTTCTCAGTGTGGCTCTCATTGTAACCTTGAGTTATAGAATCCCTCTGAGCCTCAATGTCCTGAATTCTAAACTAGCACTCCACAGTGCTGCTATGAAGATTTAACAAGTCGGTTTGTGTGAACACTCAGAACAGTACCTGACACAGGGTGAAACAATCAATTAACATGAGCTAGTATCATTTTTACAAGATATCCATTTAGCTATTAAAGTAAATCCAAAATTCACTTCAACCATGTAAACACAATCGGTACCTACCCATGTTTTCCGTATGATAATACTGAGGGATAAAGGTAACTAAAACTAATATTTTTAAAAGAATTATTTAATTTTATTTATTGTTATTGTTGTTGTTATTTTTAATTTGACCAGAGAGAGAAAGAGAAAGAGAGAAAGCAAGTCAATAGGTCTGGACTCGAGCCACAGTCAGCCATGTGGGAGTCCAGCCCTATAACTAATATTTTAAACACTTAGAGTGAGACTACTCTAACACATGCCACATAGTCAAGGTACTCAGTTACCACAGTGCTACTCTATTTCACATATTGCATGGCAGTGGCCAAGCCTCTCCATTAGCTTCCACAATCGACCCTGTGAGACAAAAGCCAAGGAAATACAAAATTAACATTGTTGTTACTCCTTATCAGAACACAGACAAAGCCAGATACACCAAGATCCAGCATGAAGGAAACAGGTTGTTGACTTTTGATTGGAATTTCCTAGGATTGTTACCTTGTAGTCCAAGATGAATCTAAATGTTTCTTTGCACATAGACAAGTTTATGTGGAATGTATCAGAGTGATTAAAATTAAGGCTTGAGATTGTGTGAACAAAACTGCTTTAGAAAAATGTATCATTACCAGGCTGATTAAGAAAATACCACAGATATCAAAGCACTCGGCCTTAAGATAAGTCATTTTACTGCTTATTGGGGGTGGGGGAATACATAGCCAAAATAAATGAACAAAAGAACAGGAAAATGAAACATTTTCAAGTGACTTTTTTTTTTTTTTTCTGAAGTGGCCATGACTGTCAGATGTAGCACCATGCTAGGACTACCCAGGATCTTCAAGACAGTATACCTACTCACATCTTAAGTATAACACCAAGCCACCTCCACTTAACAACTAAATTTAAAAACACATACTGAGCATTAATTTATTTCATCCTCCTAGCAGAACCCTCTACAGTGACAAAAGGAGAAAACCTAGAACAAACCACAAGTAGGTGCTTATTGCCCAGATGTGTCGAAGTTGAGAAAAGTTATAAGATTTAAGCAATTAGCCTACAGAATTTCAACAGGATATTTCTGGAAAATTATTTGCTGATGATAACATGTATGCCGATGTGCTTGATTGAGTCAATATACAGTGTATTCTAGATGGAAAATCTCATTTTGTATGCTGTAATGATATACAGTGAATGAATGTAAATAAATAAACAAACGCATGTGGGGGAACATCCCAGGGAGACCAGGTCTTTTTAGAGCTGTTCGCTCTCCTTGCTTTTGCGCTTTGCAATAAAGCTATACTTTCCTTCATAAAAAAAAAAAATTCTTGATTGTAGTAGTATATGTAATTCCATAAAAAGTGCAATTAAAACCAATATAGTATCAGACAGGACGAATGACAATTTAACATTAGAAATAACCAAATACCCAGACTTTGTTTTCTACTATTTGAGGGATTAAACAAAGGAATAAAGAACATGCTGGAAATTTGGGGAATATACTAACCTCTTTCTTCCTCTTCCTCCGTCTCCACATACACACATACGCACACCCACCACACCCATGCACACATACACTCACACTTTCTGCTCCCATTTGTAAGAGGCCTTTAATTAGCTCACCTCCTCCCCTGCCCAGGGTTCCCTAATGCACCCTGACACCAGCCTCTCGGCAACAGCAGGGTCTAAGTGCAGGCCTGATTAGCTGGGGTCTCAGAGGAGCCCCTGCTGCTCTTATCTACACAGATGCCTGACGAGTTTGGTATCTTCCCTCCCAGCCCTCCTGGGACGCCGCCTCAGCAGGTGCCCATTGGCAATAGTTTTGTGTTACAGGCCTGAATGAATGATCCCCGCAGGAGCTGCCGACTGTTTTCACAGACACAGAAGGCAGTCAAAAGTCCACCGCGTGAACTTGGAATGACCCCAGCTGCAGAGTCACTGGCGGGTTCATCGAGAGGGCAGGCACGCTTTATTAAACAACTAATACTCTTCACAGATAACTTTCCGAAAAAGCAAAAGTGTTAACTCTTTGCCATCTTGCTCTGACGAAACACTTCAGCTGTGAGGGAGCTCCCCTCTGTGATTCAGGGTTCAAGCCCAACTGAGGACTTCTAGGTAGAGAAATGGCACACCAAGGGACTGCAATTTCATTGGACCTGCAGAAGGGCCAACTTTGTCACCATTTGGTAAAGTGTTCCAGATTAAAGTAAAAAAGCATAAAGCAGAGTTTTCAAGGACTAACTCCGGTAGAGACAATGTGGGCCAGGATCGTTGATAGGCGACTGCCCCAGTCAGGCTGGCTCCACAGCAATGCCAGAAAAAGAGCGCCCAGACACCCTGGCTTTCTCAGTCCCCACATGTGCCACCCATGCTACCACACATGAGCCTTCAGGCAGTGTCCATGTCAGGGCAGAAAAGGTGACTAAGCTGTGAAGACACCTACTGTATAAACTCCCATCACCTACTGGGGTTGCTGGGAAGTCATTTTGTTTGCAGCAGCCAGAAGCAGTGCAGTGAGTTCCATTTGGAAGGAGAATTCAGAAGGAGCAAAAGGTTCAGATCAAAGTGTTCTTATGACCAAGTACAATGTCAAGCCCTTTCAGGCTTGCTGCACAGAGGGCAACTGAACACATCCATATTTACAGTATTCACTTACAGGGATGGCAAGTAGCCATTTCTTCCCTAGGGCTAGAATCACTAATAAAGATTCTCTCTTTTTCTTTTCTTTCTTTCACAGACTACAGAAAGAACTGGATGATAACAATTAAAACATACAGATTAATATATGAACAGTTAAATTTAAAAAATTCATTTGAACCAACAAGATTACATTAATTTTGGTCTCAACAAAGACTACTATCTATCAAAGTTTTATCTTTACCTCATCCCACCAACTGCACAGTGACTCTAACCCCTGGAGGGGTTCTCTGCTAGTTTTTTTTGAAGGTAAAGTCGTGTTTTATATTGAGGGAGATGGAGTTTCGTGCAGGTTTACTGGTTGGATGAGATCCTGTTGAAGGGCAAGTGAAAGGAGGTGCTTTGAAGGAACTAAACCTCCCTCCCTATTCAGGTGAGTTGACCTTTACAGAAAACAGCTCAGCATGACAAACCTTTAGGGCTTTCTACGTAAGTGCACAGTGCTTAGGGTTAAAAATACCAAGATGAATATGACTTAGTCCCTTGTCTTCAAGCTCAGTCTAGTGTGGGAGACATGTAAACAGGTAAGAATGTCAGGAAAATGTACACAATGGCAGGGTTCTCTGGTCCCAGTGTTTTTCTCTCCCTCACTTCTGAAGGACAAAAGGCAGATAGCCATCCATAAACTGCTGGCCCAGCCTCAATGAGAACACTGGGTCTGTAGCCAGAGGCCTGTGTTTTAGAGCTAGCCCCAGACTTCTGGGCTGTGAGAACCTACCTTCCTGGGTCTCAGTTTCTCCACCTATAAAGGCAGAAAGCTGACTTTAAAGTTCCTTCCAAATCAACTATCCTCGGAGTTTAGACAAAAGCACCTGAGATGGTTGAGGGTCCAAATCTGGAATGAGCTGGCTCTGCCATGTTTAGCTTGAATTAAGTACAAATAGCTGTAGGTTTGTGATAGCTCTTAGGGAGAATACAAGGTGGGATTTAATGGGAAGGCAAAGGTTAGAGAGTTTAAGCTACCATATGAAATATTATTGAAACGAGACTTCTCACTAATCTCACGAACCTTTTTTTTTAAAAAATAACATTCATCTATCTATTAATCTATCATCTTTCTATCTGTGTGATTTTTGGACTGCTAGGTCTGAACCTGAAGCACAGTCAGCCATGTGGTCTTAGCGCCTCAACCACCACGCCACTTGCCAGCCCCTCTGTGTTTAGTTCTAAAAACTTTTTCTCTCTCCAGGTAATTTATTCACTGGGGCACCTCAATCTGTCTTGTCACTGGATACTAAACAGTTGTTCTATAGCAGTCCTACAAACCTCACTTGCAGATACCACTGGACACAAAACACAAACAGGCAACCTCTCTAGAAACAAGCAGGTAAAATTTGTCTGGCGTTGCTGCTTTTGCTTTGTTTCTTGGTGACTGTGTGGCTGGGGATTTGCATGTCCAGTTGAGATCATGGGACCAACCATTCGCATACTTCCAACCCCGCGTTCCAACACTGACTGTGTTATCTTGGCAAAACCATTTAACCTTTGTGATTTTATTTCTCATTGCAACTAAAAGGGAAGTGATGATCACACTTCCCTGCTGGCCCCCACAGAGATGTCGCAAGGGTAAATGACCTCACACACATGAAAGTGCTCTAATTCCTGAGGGAGTATGCATGATTCCTAGAACAGCAGTGTGGTCTATGAGAAAGAGCCTGAGGCTGTAGGGGAACCCTGGGACTTCACTCTCTTCTGAGAGCTCCATGTTTGACTCTCCAAAAGTCAATTGCCTTTGCTGTGACTCAGTTTCCTCATCTGTCAAGTGGGGATAATATTTGATGCTTTAATGTCTAAGTCTGTGAAGATCAAATAGTAACAGGAGAATGCTACAAAGGTTAAATTCCTATAAAACTGCAAGGAGGTATCAGTCATCAGTACCTCTTCTTTAATAACTAACTTTGACATGATCCCTGCTCATTTTCTTTTCTTTTTTTTTTTTAAGGTTTTTATCATAGGGCATGTGTGCTAGCTGGATAGGATAGAGACAGTGAGAGGGAAAAGGAGAAATCACTTGCCCAAGGGGGATACGCATGCCACAATCCCTTCTTTTCCATTCTCCTCCTGGGAGGAGGGCACGTACACATGCCCAGGTCTTGGGCTCGAACAGTGGTTGTCCAGGTGGGAGGATCCAGCTCCTTAACCACTACGCCACCTGCTGGCCTCTTCCTGCCCATTTTCAAGTTACCAATAGGGAGAAAATGATCTCGCTGGTAATAATACCCTGCTTTGAATAGTACACAGGCACCAATACTGAAACAATGAGCTGTTTTTGAAAACACATTCCAATTTTCATTCCAGTGAAAATGTTGAAAGTTAATGCTTCTAAATCAATGTTTTGTTATATAAATTCAATAGCTTGCAGGAAACGTTTATTTAAGCATTCTCTTATAATAAAGCAAACATATTTGCCATAAATACTATTTTAACTCATTAGATTAAGAGGGACTAAGATTTCCTCTCTCCCCTATAACAGTTTGCTAGGGCTTCTGCTACCTTGATCTAGGCCTGAACCTGATCCACCAGTACAGATGCTTGTCTGACCACGTTAGAGCTTGCTCAGTCTCTGATGAACACCTGCCGTACACCAGGACTATAATAGATCCCAAGTATAGTGAGGGGACATAAAAAAACAGGACCTAGAAAGTCGGGGTCCTTTTCCTATCTATATTTCTATAACATGATTTTTGATTATCTGCCAGTTTACAGAGATACTTGGGGGAAAGACATAAATTAAACTTTATAAAAGTTTCTGGAGTTAGCCAGATGGCATGGTGGTTAAGGCAGATGAATCCCACATGGCCAATGAAGTAGTTCAAGTCCCAGGCCAGATGGCTTGAAAAACACACCAAGTGTGTGTGTATGAGTGCCCAAAGTCCCAAGAGGAGAATGAAGGAGAAAAGATTACAGTGTGGCCATCACCTCTGGGGGAAGGAATGTGTGTGGGGATATTTTCTCACTTTGTCCCTCTCTCTCTCCCTTCAACAAGTGCACAAGCCCTACTGCAAAGTTTTTTTATTTTTAAAAGTTTCTGCTTAGGGCCAGTGTCACAGTGCAGTGGTTAACCCCTTGTGCATAGGAAGCTGGATCCTACATAGCTGACCATGGTTTGAACCCAGGCCCAGTGGCTTGAAAAGCATGCTGAACGCTTGTACATATGGGCCTCAAACCCTGACAGGATGGAGAAAAAGAGGAAACAGAACTGTAGTGTTACCACATCCTATTCTCCCTATGTCTCTTTCTCTCTGTCTGGCAAAAGCACACACTCTTCTGGTAATTTAAAAAAAAAAAGTTTCTATTTCATATTTAAAAAAAAAAAACAAAGAAAATAAACAAGAAAAAATCAAGCAAATATTTATTTAATAACTGCTTGTTGAATATATACCATGTGAAAAATGGTATGCTAGATAAAAAGGAGCCCACATAGATACAACCTGCATCACTTCCATTTTTCCCCCCACAGCACAGATGTAAGGCTAGTCATAGAGGAAACTGGCAAAAAAAAAAATTGTCAGATAAGATCTTTGCCCTCCAGGAGCTTTAGGTCTATTCCCAGACACAAATAAATAATCAATCTCATTCCACGTTTCGTCTCAGGCTGATCACATCCTCTGAACAGTATAAAGGTTGCCGCCCCTCTCTCAGGAAGCACAGAGTCTGCACAATCCCCAGAGCAACACTCATCCTCTCAGGATTGGCATTATGTACTCCTGCCTGCTCACCTATTTCACGTCCCTCACAACAACAGCGAATGCTGAAGCCTTCCTTTCTGAAGCGTTTCCCACAGCACTTAGCACCTACTGGGCAGTGCTAGATGCTTGCTGATGGATGGTGGAGATACGCGCTCATGTGGTTATAATCCACGGTAAGACATGATCGCTCCTGGGATGGACACATAAAGTGCCACGGGAAATCAGAACAGAGAAAGATCACATTTTTAAAAAATATTATTTACTACTGCTATTACTAATTCTTTAATTAGCTATAGAGCACACGGGTTCACCAGAGAGAGACAGAGGGAAAATGAGAAAGCAAGTCATCAGGTTTGGGACTCGAACCGTAGTCAGCCATGTGGGAGTTCAGTGGCTTAACCACCATGCCACCTGCTGGCCCCTAGAGATCACATTCTTAGGTAGCATTTGGACCCAACATTGCAAACTCAGAGGCTCTGGCCAGAGAAGGGAGAAGAGCAGCCCACACAGAGGCAAGAGCACAAGTGCAAGGTGAAGTGAAAAGCAGCACGCCTGGGAAGGCTTGTGGAGGGGTCGCACACTGCATTCTGTCACTCTCCTTTCATGCTTCAAACCTGACTTTCCTAGTGACCTTCCTTATAGGCTTAACTAGAGGATTATATTGTTTTTGTGAGGGCACAGGAGGGTAATCCTACTGGTTAAAAGTTTAACAGAAAAGAAAAAGAGAAATAGTATTTCCCGTCTGCCTGTCTGAGGTGGGCATGCTGTGTCTCCACTTTCGCTCTCTGGCCAACCATGCTACCATGTCACCACCTCAGGATAGGCTGAGCCTGCCTCTGAGTTAGCCCCGGACATGCCATCATTTGGCTATGAGGAAAGCCAGACTCTCAACTCCTGCTGAGAGTGTCTTTTTATTCTTCCATGCTCTCTGTAAAGGGACCTTCACCTCCAACATTCTCTCTGCTACCATTCACTCCACAAAAATGTTGTTCCAGTAATTATTCTTGTCATATATCATTGCTTTGTGAGCTCACAAGCATCTGATACCCAAACTTCTGACATAAACAGCACCATGGTCAATGAATGACTCAGTAAGCCTCTAAAAGGAAAAGATACATTTTTCTCTCTAGTTGTTCTCTGAAACCCATTCTGCTGGGAAGGCTAGGCTGACAAGGCTCACAGATAAGACTGATCATAGAAAACCCAACTGAACTACGAAGAGAATGTCAGGTAGATTCAAGAATTACTGTCTGGTAATGTTCTAGAAGCCAGGAGACCCAAGAAGTCCTTAAGTCTACCACTTTCTTTTTGGCCATCTTGAACAAGTTATTTCCTTCCACTGGGCCTGAGGTTCTCCACCTGTGAAATGGTGGCAGTACGAATGATAATACATATTGTCTACCTGCTTTTGGGTTCATAAAGGATCAAAGACATATTAACGTTTCATCAGTAACAAGTAATCAAGATAAATATAAAGTAGTATTATTCCAGTAAAGAATAAAAAAAACTCTAGTAAGACAATCATATTTTGCCTTTCATCCAAGAAGCAAACCAGCAAGTGGGTCAAAAGAATGAAACATAAAATGAGGGAATAATGCACCATCCCCAGTGTTCTCCATCTGGTTTCTTTGTTTTTCCAAAATGTACCATCTTAACCTTTTTTTTTTTTTAAAGACTATTTTATTTTAGTTTTTGTTTTGTTTTATTTTGTTTTTGAGAGGATTTTGCTATAGGGCGTGTGCGCTCGCCAAACTCTAGTAAGACAATCATATTTTGCCTTTCATCCAAGAAGCAAACCAGCAAGTGGGTCAAAAGAATGAAACATAAAATGAGGGAATAATGCACCATCCCCAGTGTTCTCCATCTGGTTTCTTTGTTTTTCCAAAATGTACCATCTTAACCTTTTTTTTTTTTAAAGACTATTTTATTTTAGTTTTAGTTTTGTTTTATTTTGTTTTTGAGAGGATTTTGCTATAGGGCGTGTGCGCTCGCCAGACAGACAGAGAGAGACAGAGAGACAGAAAGTGAGAAATCACCCTCCAGGGGATCTTGGGCACGCACACGCACCTGATGTGAGATTTAAGCCACTGTGTCCGGGACGCGAACCATGGTCGACTACGTGGGAATCCAGCGACATAGCCATTACACTAACTGCTGGTTTCCTTTATTTTATTTTTTGAAGGAGGGAGAGAGATGAGAGTGTCAGGGAGCACTCTCAAGACAGGATCTTATCACATCATGATCCCCCTAACCAGTTTTCCAGCCAGAATGGCTCACACAAAGGACTGTTTTAGGTGGACCTGCAATTCCAAGTAGTCTTCCATTTGGCTCCAGCATTGTAGAGCAGTGCTCAGCTGCCTGCATCACCACAGCTGGGCTACAGTGGCTTTATAACTCAAGCAATGGTATCATTAATTATCTGATAGCTGATCTGCTAGCAGAACTCAGAGATAAAAACATCTCTATGAAATTTGGAAAGCTGTTATTATAGATTAAGGAGAAGAAGGAGAGAAAAGAAAAGGACTACTAGGGAAAAACTAGCTTACTTTCTGCCAACAGTGGAAATATAGAACTCTCCCTAATTTCAAGTACTCTGTGATGAAAATTAAATGCTATTATTTAAAAATTATATCTTAATTGTTTAGAAATAATGTAGGTAAGTTCAGGAAATGGCTTAAAGAAATGACAAGTTAAGGCCTAGTCTCAAGGTCCTGTGGTTAAGGGAGCCAGGTCCCACATGGCCAACCACGGTTCAATTGCCTGCCCTGATAGTTTGAAGAAACATGCCACGCATAAGTGCATGACTGACCAGAATCCCAACAGAATGGAGAAATGGAGAAGGAATTGTAGCATGACCATGCCTCACTGGGAGGGAAGGTGCTTTCTCTCTCCCACCCCACATCACTAGTGTGTGCATACATCCTTTGACCAAAAAAAAAAAAAAAAGAAAAAAGAAAGAAAAATTACAGGTTCCCAATTACATTTAGAGAAAGACAACTATAAAGAAAGCAGTATGAAGGGACCAGCAGTTGGCGTAATGGCTATGTCACTGGATTCCCATGTAGTCAACTGTGGGGATACTATGGCCTTTCCTACAGCGTAGATGTAAAAATAAAATGGGACAGCATATATAAAGTTCCTGGCTTCACGTCTGATATATAGAAGTTAGTACGTAATAGTTATGTCCTTCATGCCCCTTTCTTTTTTTATTTCTCCTTTCTAATTTTTTTTTGGAGAGGTTTTTTTTTGTTTTTTTTTTGTTTGTTTTGTTTTTGTTTTTTGCTATAAGGCGCGTGCACTCGCTAGACAGGCAGAGAGAGACAGAGAGACAAAAAACGAGAAATCACCCCCGAGTGGGGATGGCCATGCCGCAATCCCTTCTCCTCTGTTCTCCTCTCGGGATCTTGGGCATGCACACACACGCGCCTGGCGTGAGTTTTAAGCCACTGGGTCCAGGATGCAAACCCCAGTTGACTACATGGGAGTCCAGTGACATAGTCATTATGCTAACTGCTGGTCCCCCCTTTCTAATTTTTAAGCATTATATTTTCCAAGAAATTCCCCCTTTTTCCTAAGAAAATACTTAGATTTTGCTTTTCTTCAAAATGGAGACTTTTATGGATAAAATTATAAGAAAACAACTGAGTGAAAATACAAAGAACTTTCCAAACAGCAAAAGTATCTTAAACTGGCAAGAATTAGAAATTGATTAATCCTATAGATAGATATTTATTAAAATGGATCATAGATCATCTTATCATAAGCTTGTCACAATTTTTCAGAAAGATCAAATACTGATATGCAGAATACTGAAATGTAGAAAAGAGAAGCTTTACCAACACTCTTGGGTCATGTATCCCATTCAATCAAAGAAAGTTTAAACATATACTATTTTTTTCTTTTCTAAAGATATTTTCTATTTTTTTTATGTTCAATCACTGTATATCATTAGAACATACAAAATGAATTTTCCCAGCATGAATACACTGTAAATTATTCTAGTCAAAGATACTACCATACACATTATCATTACCATACACCTTATCTTGTGTCCTTTAAATGTTTTGCTTCTTCTTTTTCCCCCTTGATTCCCTCCCTCTCACCCTCCCACATTTCTCCTATACTGTCTCCAGTACCCAAAGTTGCTCTCTATGCTTTTATACCTCCCAATCTTTCAGTTTTTGCCACAAAGCACAGACATTTGATATATGTTGAGAGGAGACATACAATGCCTCTCATTCATAGTATTGCTTGCATCACTTAGCAGTAAATCTTCCATATTCTACTTTCTATCAAATTTCAAGGTCTTATTGCTTTTTAATGGCTTAGTAGTATTCTGTAGTGTATATGTGCCACACTTTTTCAATCCATTCATCTGTTTGTGGACATCTGGGTTGGTTCCATGTCTTACCAATTGTGAATAGCGCTGCAATAAACATGGATATGCATGTTTATTGTTTAGTGTTTTTCCACCTGAATGTATTCTTATCCTTTGGGTAGACACCCAGGAATGGAACTGTAGGATCACATGGCAGTGCTATTTGTAGGTCTTTGAGAAACCTCCATATCATTCTCCACCATGGCTATATTAATTTACATTTCTACCAATAGTGTAGAGTTCCCTTTTCATCACAGCCTCTCCAGCACTTATCATTCATTATTTTTTTTAATCTTAACCTTTCTGACTAGGTTTAGGTGGTATCTTATGTGGTTTTATTTGTTTGTTTAAGAGGGAATTTTGCTATAGGCCGCATGCACTCGCCAGAGAGACAGAGAACAAGAAATCACCCCCCCCCCCGCCCCGGGGGAGATGGCCATGACACAATCCCTTCTGCTCTCAAGATCTTGGGCATGCACATATATACACACTGGCGAGAGTTTTAAGCAACTGGGTCCAGGACTTGAACTGTGGTCTACTATAGAGAATTCCAGTGATATAACCATTACGCCATCTGCTTGTCCCCTCATTGTGGTTTTGATTTGCATTTTCCTTATGATAAGGGTTGTTGAGCATTTTTTCATATACTTTTTGGCTGTTTGTATATCTTCCTTAAAGAGTTGTCTGTGCAGTTCATTTGCTATCGTTTCAATGGGTTGATCCCCCCACCCTCGCTTAAGCTGCTTGAGCTCCCATCATTTTCTGGTTACCAGTCACTTATCTGAGGCATAGTTTGCAAATATATTCTCTCAATCCAAGGGTTGTCAATTCACTCCAATTACTGTTTATTTTGCTGTGAAGAAGCTTTCTAACATCCCATTTGCCTATTTTGGGGATTATTGCCTATTCTTTGGGGGTTTTATTTGCAAAGTCTTTGACTACTACAATTATCTCCAAGAGTTTCTTCTGTGCTATCTAAGTAGTTTTTTAGTTTGAGGTCTTAGGTTTAGATCTTTGATCCATTTGGAATATATATTTTTTAATGGAAATACAGGGGCCCAGTTTCATTTTTCTACATATAGGTACTCAGTTTTTCCAGCACCACTTGCTAAAGAGATTTTCTTTTCCCCACTGGATTGACTGGTGCCCTTTATAAAAAAAATCAGCTTGCTATATGTTTTGAGGTTTACTTCTGGGGTCTCTACTCTGTTCCATTGGTCTACATTCCCATTTTTGTGCCAGTACCATGCTGTTTTGATTATAACAACTTTGTAATAAGTTTTGGGGTCAGGGAGTATTGCTTTGGCGATATGAGGTCTTTTCTGATTCCAGACAAATTCTATTATTCTTTTTCCTAAATCTGTTAATAATAGCTTGGATAATTTGATTGGGATTGCATTACATTTGTAGATTTATTTGGGTAGAATTGACATTTTGATTATATTAACTCTTTCAATCCAGGAGCATGGGATATCCTTCTACTTCTTTGCATGATTTTATACAATTTCTTGTTTAAGTTTTTAATGATTTTCCTTGTAGAGGAAAACTTTCTCCTCTTCTAATTGCTTTTGCTGTTTCCCATAGGTTATGAAAACTTGTATACTCATTATCATTGGTTTCAATGGATCTTTTTATTTCAGTCTTAAATTCTTCAATGGTTGTGAAGTCCTTCCAGAGTAGGTTGTTTAGTTTCCATGTTTTTGTGTATTTTTCAGGTGTGTGTGTGTGTGTGTGTGTGTGTGTGTGTGTGTGTGTGTTTCTGCAGTTATTTTTAAAGTTTAATTCCATTGTGGTTGGAGAAAATGCTAGATACAGTTTCTATCCATTTGAATTTATAGAGGTTTGTTTTGTGCCCTACCATGTGGTCAATTTTCGAAAATGTTCTATATAGGGGTGAGAAAAAGGAGTATCTGGCGGTTGCTGGGTGGTAAGTTCTATAGATGTCTGTTAAGTCCATTCGATTTATGGTATTGCTTAGATCCTGTATTTCTTTGCTTATTTTTTGTCTAGCTGATCTGTCCAGAGAAGGCAGTGGAGTATTGAAATCTCCAACAATTTTTGTGTTGCCATCTCTCTTTTCTTTCAGATAAAGCAGTCTGCTTTTCATGTATTTGGGTGCTCCAGTGTTGAGGGCATAGATATTAAAAGTGTTATATCTTCTTGGTGAATTAGCCCTTTGAGTACTATATAATGTCCTTCTTTGTTTCTTACAGTTTTTGTCTTAAAACCTATTTTGGCTGATATAGCTATTGTGACTCCAGTCCTTTTTTTGATTTCCATTCACTTGGAATATCTTTTTCCATCCCTTCACTTTCAATCTATGTTTGTCTTTATCTGTGAGGTGTGTTTCTTATAGGCAGCACATAGAGGGTCCCTGTTTTTTTAACTATTCAGTCTGTATCTTTTGCTTGGAGCATTTAATCCATTAACATTCAATGTTATTAAAGTTATTTGTGGACTTGTCCCTGCCATTTTGTTAGCCATTTTCTTGGTCGTTTTTGTCCTTATTTCTTTAAACTTTTACTCACCATGTTTACAGAAGGTAGAAAATCACTACCTTTTGTGAGGACACCAATACATTCTGCCTTTCTAATCTAGCAACTAACACACTTTTTCATCACATATACTGCAATATGGGGAGAGAAACTGAATCCTTTTGAAACATGACATGTTCTGGTCTAACGAGACAACTTAAGAACCTTATTCTTTACTGAACTATTAGGGAATGAAGACAAGTTTTGAACTTTTTCAGTCTTTCTATTTCAAAAATTAGACTTCATGGTAGTAGCATTCCTTTGCTCCTTCATTTCTGAACACTGAGCTGCTTGATTGTGGAGGAAGGAGGGGAAAGCCAAAGCCCACTCACCTGGAACTTCATGAGGAAGGCTGCTAAGTGGAGTGGGTGGGGACTGCGATTCTCATACCACCCCTTTTCCGGGAAACACTTTTGATTTCTAAAGATGTTTGAGATTTGTCCAAGTTAGGGTGGGTCATTGATGAATTACTCAGCATCTAAAATTTGACTCTAACCAAAAAGACCTTGGATTAAGGGAATCATTTTAGTATTCAAGGTTATCAGAGGAAAATAAAACAAAAACTCCACGATGCCAAAAATTTGAGGCATTTCTCTAGATACAACAACTTAAAGGCACCTCCTCTTGGCTGGAAAAGAAATCTCTCTGGTGACTTATTTAGCATCAGAGCCTTTTTGAAAACAGAAAACCCTACATTCTCTAAAGGCTAGATCACCATCTGAGGTAAATTTCATTTCACCTAAAGTTCTGTGCCAACTTAAATACACTAAAACCCCAGTGCTCATGAGAAGGCATTCACCTATTACTTGCTTATAGGTGCATGGAAAAGCTATTATGGGGATAATCAGCTCAACTATAAAATGCAGCAGTCATACATAATGACAAAAACAGATACAGTCATAAATTGCCTGCTCCCCTTTAGAATCCATGCAGGCACTCACTCAGTGCATTCTTTAGTGCAAAGATAAAACTTCTGCCTTGAATAAACAGTGCTTTTAGCCTTGTGTCTTATAAATATAATGCCTATAAGATAAATACAAATGCTGTTTCTTAAACAAATGGCAGATGGACCCTTTGCCCTTAGCAAGGTATACAGTATATATGACAGGAGGTTGGCTGATGACAGAGGATGGCTGAGAATCCCTGGGTGGCAGGGGCCAGGTTCCACTGAATCACTGCTATGCTCCAGATCTGGTTTCCTGGGACAAAGGCCTGGTGAAAGGTTCTCTTGGAAGAAAAGTGGTTCATCCATACATGGTTGTCCCAAATAGAGACTAAAGAAGTGGAACAAAGTATTATCTAGAGGCCTAGCTAGATTTTCTACTGAACTATCTAAATAGTCTGACTCAAACTCTCTCCCTGTCTCTCTCTCAATTTACTTATATTTCTCTTTAGTAAGTTTTCCAAAATGTAGAACAATCATTCCGAGAAGAGGAAGGGCTTTCTGTTTTGTTTGCTTTTTGTTTTTCTTTTCATATATAGAGGCATGTAAGACTAAATGTTGTAGTTAGTGACATTGCAAAAGTATAACTACAAATTGACATGTTAGTATAGAAGGATTAGGTCTTGGCTCTATAGCAACCTGGTTGACCTTGGGTAATTCACCTAACTTCCCTGGGTCTCAGTTTCTTCATTTATATAATGGTTCTAATAATGCCTAACTACTGGATCAGGCTATTTTCATGATCAAATAGTGACATGAGTTAAACCACATTTGCAATCACAAAGTCTTATTGCCTATAAAGGAGATGGTGATGGTCATGACCCAGTCTAACACAAGAATGACCAGAACCACCATTTCGTTTGTGACAAAGATGATTTGATATTGGTCAAGTACCAGCTAACAAAGTGACATCAATTAATAAGCTTCTAGTAGGAAGCTAGTAGTAATTAATGTTGTATATTCTCCGTAATTTCTGGAAACAAGCCTTTATATACACAAAGGAAACATATCATGTAAGAAAAAAAGCAGGGCCTTTAAAATGGATTAGATTCCAAACTATTCCTGTTATTTCTAGTTGTGTGACCTTAAAAACATAATTTCTCAGGCCAGCAGTTGGCATGGTGGTTAAGGTGGCTGAATTCCTACATAGCCAACCATGGTTCAAGTCCGGGACCTGGTGGTTTGAAAATCATGCCAGGTACGTGTATGTTTGCCCAAAATACTAGAAGGATAATGAAGAGATTCTAGCATGGCCATCTCCCTTGTGGGGCGATTTCTCATTTTCCCTCTCTCTATATCTCTCCTTTCTAGCAAGTGCATGCGCTCTATGGCAAAAAAGAAAAAAAAGAAAAAGAAAGAAAGAAAAAAGAAACTTAAAAAAAGAAAAAAAAAAAGAAAGAAAGAAAAGGAAAAAAAAAGGTCTAAGTCTCAGTTTCCTGATTTGCAGAACAGAGATTAACATACACAATACAATGTATGTAAAGGTTCTATCAGAGGACTGACAAACAGGAGATGTTCAAAACACAGTCATGAATTAGTATGTGTTTGATGGTGAAGCAGGGTATTTTTACCCTGTTCCTACACCTTTTTCCTACTAACTCTGTTTGCACCAAGAAATACAAAAACATTAGGTCTTTATCCAGTCTGTAACAAACAAAACCAAATTCAAAGAATAAAACAATGGCTAAAACACCATAAAATAAAATATGTTAACTAAAAAACCAACAAACCACATCTCTTTGACAGAAATTTAGATCTATAGATCTGAAATGGAAAATTGGGCTTGGTGGAAATGAATGCCACAAAGCAAAAGAGAAATAAACCTATGATGTATTAGGTTGTTGGGAAAGTCACATGTTTTTCTTTTTTTAATAATTATTTTATTTAACTTTATTTATTCATTTACTTATTTTAACTTGACCAGAGAGGGACAGGGAGAGATTGAGGGAGAGAGAGAGAAAGGGAGAAATTTAGCTGCCAGGTCTGGGATTTGAACTGCGGTTGGCCATGTGGGAGTCCAGGGCCCCTAACCACCATGCCACCTGCTGGCTCCACATGCTTTTCTATGCAAAATGCATCATACTTTCACGACAACAAAATAAAGGCAAAAGATATCAATAAATAAACCTGTAGAAAATAATGAACAATAAATTTTAATTTCCGTGAACAACTGACCATGATGAAAATGATTTCAGTAAAAAACAGAGAAAATTATTAAAATACATGTATTCATAAACAGAAAATCAAAACATATCTACAATTAAAAAGGTATCCAGGATTGGGAGCCAGGCTATGGTGCAGTGATAATGCACCTTGATCCACATGGGAAAAATCCTGGGTTTGCATTCTTGAACCTTCCTGAGTACACAACACATATGTCCATGAATTAGGTAAGCTGGAACTGGGGATGGATGACAACATGAAAACCTCATAGGAGGTACTTGTCTGTTTTTTTTCTCTCTTTTATAAAATAAATAAATTAAAAACTTTAAAAAGGGGGAGTGGAGCTGGCCCCATAGCACAGTGGTTAAGCACTATGCATAGGGAGCCAGGTCCCATATGGCTGATGATGGTTTGATTGCTGGCCCAGCAGCTTAAAAAACACACTGGGTGCATTTGTGTGCATACCCAAAATCATGACAGAAAGAAGAAATGGAGGAAAAAAGACTGTAGCGTAGTTATGCCCTATTGGGGGGTTCTCTCACTCACTCTCTCTCTCCCTCCCCCCTCCCCCGTCTGTCTGGTGAGTGCTAGCATCCCCTGGCAATTTCAGATGGCAAAAAAAAAGTGCCCAGGATCAAAAGTATCCTATATGCATCCTACACTAACTTGATAAAGACACACCGAGAGGGATGAAAAATAAAATAAGAGCACAGGTCCTGCTAGTGATGATCAAAAGTGTTTCTCTCCTTTCCTGGAAAGAATTAAGTATGCTGTTAGCTTTCTTCCCTCAGGCAAACCAGACAATTTCAGATGGAAAAAAAAAAGTGCCCAGGATCAAAAGTATCCTATATGCATCCTACACTAACTTGATAAAGACACACCGAGAGGGATGAAAAATAAAATAAGAGCACAGGTCCTGCTAGTGATGATCAAAAGTGTTTCTCTCCTTTCCTGGAAAGAATTAAGTATGCTGTTAGCTTTCTTCCCTCAGGCAAACCAGATGACAGCTGTGAAAAGCAAACAGAGTTTCTATAGGGACAAAAAAAAAAAAAAAAAAGAGAGAGAGAGAGACAGAGAAAGAGAAAGAGAAAGAGAGAAAATGGAATGACTTGCTCTATTGTTAACATCTGAGATTTTCTTAGTTTGAAAATAACTTTCACTTTTTGAAGGATAGCTATGTAGCTATGGGATATTCCCTGTATGTGAAAATATTACATGATAGTCACATATGTAAGTGAAGTAGGAGTTTTATTACATAAGGAAAATAATTTGTTTAATAGGGGTCTCCTCAATTCTCTGGCTTTGAAAGAGCTTAAAGGTTCTTGCAGATATTCACATGACACATAACTAAGAGGACGTATATTTTCTGCAATTCATACTGCAGAGAAAAGCCTGTTCTTCTGACTTGGGTTTGGAATTTGAAATCCTGTCCTTTTTTAAAAAATAAATTACATCCCTAGAACCGATTCTAAAGTGATCATCTTCCCATAGCCTCAGACACACGATCAGATCTTTGAGGTTCCACTGAGGATTAGTCATACTGTCAAGATCCAGGGAGAGGAGACGTGGGATAGACGCCCACAACTTGGTGGGTAATCTCTAAATCAGATCTCTATAGATTTGGAATCCTTAAACTGACTTCTGGGAGTTGAAGGATGAGAAGAAGGGTGAAGAAAATTAAAGAGGGTAAGGTGGTATGAGTTATTTCCTAGTTATATTTCCTTAAGGCTAATATGGTATAGATAAAAGAAATGAAATGAGAAGTGGACACTAAAGACCTGAAATTAAAATTTTCCATGAATAATTTACAACATCTATCCACAGATGACTAAGACATGCAGGTCTATCACCTTCTTACATGACAGAACGAATTCCCTTTTAACTTCTCCCGATGTTTTCACATACCTCATCTCTTTTGCTTCTCAGGTCAATAAGACAAGGAGAATTGCTAGCAACTTTTCATGGATTTAAAAAACAAAGCAGAATCTTCAAAACTAACAGGAAAAAAATATTTAAAGGCAAGGTTGGAATTAGTGCTCTAGAATCCTAATGACCAATCCCACCCTCTCCTTGATGCACAACTCTGTCTACAATAATCGTGTATGATCTCCTGCAGGCGTGAATCACTCTGAGAATCCAGTAAAAACTTTAGGCCCTCATCCTAGAAACACACACATATATACAATATTTACAAGTAATTTAAGAAGCTTATGGAGTTTCTCTATGCTACTCAAATCCCATCGAATCAGGTTAAAGCCCTTTGGTCTTTGCGGCAAAGTGGGGCTGGCTGGCTAAGGCTCACTGAAAGGCAATCTGTCTTCTCTCTCTTTTCTTTTTTAATCACTGGAACTCAGGCACTCTTTAAGGAATACTTCCCACAGTTGATTACTGTGGTCATTTGAACTTCCTTAAACTCCTCTTGTATATACAGAGAAACAAATAAAACATTGCCCCAAAGCAACATTAAAGGCTGATTTCCACCCACAAAGTGACAAGAACACAGAGATCTTTAGCCCAACCGCAGATATGCAGAATCATAGATGACCTGAATGGTGTTTACTTCATTGACCTTGCTTTTGCATCTAACATTTCCAGTGTGAAGAGGTAACTGTAAGTTTCTTTGCTTTCTAATCTTAGAGATATAAGGATTAATTTTTATAACACATCTAGGGTTCTTGATATCAAAATAAATTATACAGTGAATCTTCTTAGTAGCAGCCTGTGGTCCCAATAATGCTTAGCTTTTTAAATATAATACAAATGCATGAAGAAAGACCCTAGCGACTTGGACAGCAAGGTTCCCATTAATGAGGTCTTGAGCCCAGGAAAGCAAAACCCTTAGAAATCTGAGGACAACATAAAGTGTTACACCCAGTAAAATGTGCTATCACTGCCACCGAGCCTTCACACAGATCCCAGGCTAAGAGTGGGGTAGGAAGGACTCTGCCCTTTCATTCTGCCCAAGTTATATTCTTAAATTGATCTTTAAGTTTCAAAAACAGTCTTCCAGGGAACCAGCAGTTAGCATAATGGCTATGTCGCTGGACTCCCACGTAGTCGACTGCGGTTCGTGTCCCGGCCCTGGTGGCTTAAAACTCACGCCGGGCGCGTGTGCATGCGTGCCCAAGATCCCGAGAGGAGAATGGAGGAGAAGGGATTGTGGCGTGACCATCCCCCCTGGGGGGTGATTTCTCGCTTTCTGTCTCTATGTCTCTCTCTCTCTGTCTGGCGAGCGCACGCGCCCTACAGTGAAAAAATCTCTCCAAAAAAAAAAAAACAAAAAACAGTCTTCCAGGGGAAAAGGGAAAACCAGGAAATAAGTAAGATTTATACAAATGAGGGAAAATAAAGAAAGGACCAACCCTTTTCTTCATGATGCTGCAGGAAAACTGGAGAAACCCATAACAGGTCGTTCCTGTCGAGAATTCATGGGCCAGTTAACGGTTTCTTCATTCTCATCCAGAAGGTTAACTATAGAGGCTTCCTAACACTGAACTGGCCCAGATGGGGTCTGACTCCTTGTCTCAGACTATGATGTACTGGCTTCACTTTAAGGACACTAATAGATATCGGGTGCAAATATCATGGACAAAGAGATAAACCCATTTCTCTTCTTTAGTCTGGATTTTTCAAAATTTTCTTCATGTCCTATTTCACTATATCCTCACAATAAGTCCATAAAGTAGGTGCACATCCAAGCCATGTTTAGGAAGTCTTCCTGGTAAACCATAAGCATATTCGTGTTTCAAACTATAGTAATACCCAGAGGTACAAAAACAAAGAAATTATAAAACCAGTGAGACTTTATATTCATTATAATTTAAAAAGATTAATAAACCTTAATAAACACTTTATTTTTGGGGGGAGGTTTTTTTTTTTTTTTTTTATTTTTTTTTTTGGGGGGGGTTTTTTTTTTTTTTTTTTTTTTTTTTTTGCTATAGGGCATGTGTGCTCGCCAGACAGACAGAGAGACAGAAAGCAAGAAATCGCCCTCCAGGGGGGATGGCCATGTCGCAGTCCCTTCTCCTCTATTCTCCTCTCGGGATCTTGGGCACGCACGCACACGCGCCCAGCGTGAGTTTTAAGCCACCAGGTCTGGAACGCAAACCGTGGTCGACTACAGGGGAGTCCAGCGACATAGCCATTACGCTAACTGCTGGTCCCAATAAACACTTTTTAATTGGGTATTTAGAACTAAATATTTCAGTATATCTGTTCATCACATATACTGTTCATCAAGTCCAGTCGCTAAAAGAAGTGCACGAAGGGGCCAGCTGGCAGTGTGGTAGTTAAGGTGGCTGGATCCCACACAGCCAGCTTTGCGGTTCAATTTGAAGATCTGGTGACTGAGAAACACACTGGGCATGTGTGTGTGTATGCCCAAAATCCCAAAGGGGGAATGGAGAAGGGATTACAATGGGATCATCCCCTATGGGATGATTTTAAATGAAGAAAATGGAGAATCTGTGCCACCACTGTGATGTTTTAGATCACCTAATGGGCAGAGGTGCAAGAGTGGGACAAGAAAGAAACGATTCAAGGCAGAAGGCATGTACTCCTTCAGACTACGAACCCGAGTCTCACTGTTTCCAAACTGTGATTCAGAAAGTTTCTCTGGCCTCTACCTTTCACCTTTTCTCTAAAAGTGATAGTTGCCTGCTTTGATCCATAAGCCAAACAGTAAACTTCTGGTCTGGCTCAATACATCTACAACATGGAAGAAATTGATCTGACTACAGAATTAACAACTCTAGAAAATATGTGAAAAAGGAATACATTCCCAGCTTTCACATATTATTAACGAGAATACCATGCAATATAGAAATGCTGTTCAGCTCCACTTTGTCATCTGCTCTTCAAAGTAAGTCCTTATGTAGCATTATCAACGTCTTTTCAGCTAAAGCCACACTGACATCCTCATGGGCCACAGTTTAAGTGTGCCTAAGGCCCCACTACAACCACTGTCAGGAGGAAACAAGCACAAAGCACAACATGGCACAGGTGCCTCCTCAAACACAGTTCATTTATGAAAAAGTCAGCCCTATAAAAGGGTGCTAAACAGCCTTTCATATGTTATGAAACAGCAGCTACCCTTCCTTTTCCATAAAATCAGCTCCTTCCAGACAATACATAGCAGACTAACAAAACGTCTACCAAGTAAGATGCCATTAACAAAAAAAGTCAATTGGGCTGATTCAGGAGACCCACATTACCATACTTCCACTGCTGTATTCAGGTGACTTAAAGGGCTGTGTCACTAGAGAAGCCTATATTTTAGTTTGGATTTTCCTGTAAACCATGGGGAGTAGCTGGTAGATTTTAGGCAGGAGAATAGCCTGGTCCAATTTTATGTTTCAAAAACTGAGTTCATTCTTGTGGCACTGTGAAAGCTGCAATGAAGTCCGGGCAGTCACAAGGCTATGGCAGTGACCCAGATAAGAGCTAAGCAGAGCCTGAACTAAGGCAGTGTATATAGGGAGGAAGAAATGTTTCCATGGTGGACTCGGTGACAGGTTATGCATGTGAGAGAAAGGCAAGGCACATGAACAAGAATTAAATGCTGCAAATATGCCTTCTCATTGTCTATTAGCTACCAAAGAAATTATAACTATGTAGCAGAATTACAAGGTTAACTATAATGGAATTTCACCTCTATTTCCTTACCTTGGCAGCAGAGTTTGATACTCCATGTGTAACATTTCTGATAAGGCCCCCAACATTTCCGTACTTTATCAGTCCAGTAACCCCTTCAGAAACATCATTCAAAAGCCCCATGGGATTGCCGAGAAAATCCACCGATCCCAGGATACGAGCTGCCTGGCTGAGTAGTTCCTGCCAAATGGAGTGGGGAGAAAAAAATCAAATCAGTACCAGTTTGTATTTGGAGATGTCAGTGTCTCAGGCAAAAATGTTTAGAATCTCTCTAGTCCTCCATTCCCATTACCAACAACAACTGCCTCTTAATCTTTATTAAATGCAAAATAATGTCCTGTCCTTCCATGGGCTCCACCTAGACTTCTCCTGATACACATATCCTAGAGATGGTTTTTAATACTCTTAGAAATACTCTTCAAAGCCAGTCAGAAGAATAAAAATAGCTATAAAACAGAAAGTTTCTTCCAAGTACTATGGTTTAAATATCCCTCCAAAATTCGTGTGTTAAAATTTGGTAAATCACTGTCTGTAACAAGATTAAGAGGATGAAATGTTAATCCGATTATGGTGCAGAAAGATGGGGCCTTGGAAAGTAATGTGGTACCAGGGCGTGGCCCCATGATTAAGTCCTGGTAGGTTTGTTTATACAGACAGGGAGGAAGACCAGAACAGAAAGACTGATGGATACAGTGCTGTTCTCTTACCTCCAGTATGTGATGCCTTGGGATTCTGCAAGACCCCCACTACATGTGGCCCCTGGACCTTGGACCTCTAAACCAGACTTATTTACCAAGCATTAGCCTGTAAGCTAAACAACACTCTATTTTTATAAATTACTCAGTCTTGGGGATTTTCTGTTATTAGTAAAAGAATGAACTAGAACAACTAGTATTTATTAATGTATTCATCATACTCTCCATCATTTCTACAAATGGAGGGTTAATCAGCATCAGGGAGAATTTTACAAGGTAAGTGAGGGAGGCAGGAATATTTGTAGTTCCCTTCATAAGCTGTGGAGGAGGGTAGAAGGCATGGAGAGGGCAGGAGCACACTAATAAAGCGACTTTCCACTTTTTCTCTGACTCCAAATGCTCGATCCCTTGTTCCCATGCGATCTGCTCTAACACTCTACTCCAGTTAGGTAGAAATAGCACTAATTAGGAAAGGCAAGGAAGGAAGCCAGAAAAGAAAAGGAGGGAGAAAAGGAAGCAAAAAGAGGATATATTTTAACTCTAAAAGCTAATAAATTTGGTATGATTTTGACCCATTGATTCATTGATAAATATGCCTTGGCTTTCCATTTTGGTCTTGGCAGTCTGGGTAATAAATGCAAAATGAAAAATGAACAACTTGATGAAAAAGAATTTCAAGTTCAACTCAAGGACATGATCTCATAGGCTCTGAGAGCACTGATGTGGTTGTTAAAGTAGGCTCATGCGTGGTAAATAAAGAGTTCACAGCATTTTGCGTTGTTATTATAGCATCAATTAAACTATTAAAAGTTATGACTAACTTAGAAGCCTCTAAGACTAGCCCTGATGGACAAGACTCACAGCTCATAAGCCAAATGTACTATCTCAGAATTTTCATGATGTACATGGGCTCCGTAGGATATGACCTGACACACACAACACAACAGAGCTGAAATGTTTAACTGGGTGCTCGACCATAATGTCTTAGTAACCAAAATTTTCAAACAACTAAAACAAACATTCTTTTTACACTCTAGCCACTAACTACGCCTCCAATGCTTACCTCCTGGAAATGTTTGAGGATATCGTTGATAATAAACTCTTTGGTCTCATAAGGATGCACTCGAGTGAATGGATCCAGATTAATCACAGCATCTTCAAACCGAATCAATGGAAATCCCAATGTGCTTTTTAGGGCCTAGTTAAGGAAGAGAGGACATGGCATAGTTTAGCCATATGATGGCCTTCAAAGGTACTATAATTCTGGATTCCACAAAAGCTCCAAATCATGTCAACTTTCCAATGAGAGTTAAAGTCTTACCAGATTTTCACTATAATTGTAAAATTTAGAGTAAACAAATACATACATATATCATCCAAAGTCACATAACATCACACAGAAATATAATATACTGTTAGCTTCATGGTATAATGCCTTCTGGCTTGTTTTGTAACGGTGTCTTTGTCATGGTTTATCCTTTTGCAACAAAAAATTTTGCCAGAGCGTAAACACGTGAGACATAGAGAAAGCACGCACGATGGTTATGCAGTAATCCCTACTCCTTCATTTCTCCTCCCTGTCAGGATTTGGGCATGCCCAGGGTTCAAACTGGACAGTCAGTCACGGGGGATCCAGAACCCTTAATGACTAGGCCACAGGGACAATTTAGTCAAGGTTTACGTTTTGACTGATGTATACCACACATACAGAAAAGTCTAGTAATCAAATGTACAATTAAATGATTTTTCCCAAAGTGAACACAACCATTAACTATCACTGAGATCAAAAAGTAGACTTTTATCCCTGTCTTAGATGCAGACTCTTGCCGATTTGCAAACTCCCAGTCATTTCTTACATTCTCTCCTTCAAAGATAACTACTATCATGCCTTCTATCACCATAGATTAGTTTTGACCGCATTGAATTTTATATAAAAGAAATCATTGATATATACTTTGCTATATGTGACTTTTTAACAGACAACATTAAGTATAGGAGATACCTTAGGTTATTTGATATAAATAAAGTTCATTAGTTTCCATTATTATATAACATTACATACAAAGAATAAAACAATTTATTTAATACCATTGATGAAAAGTTAGGTTGTTTCCTTTTTTTGCTATTACAAATATGTTACTATGAACACTGGAGAGCATATCTTTTGGGGTACACTTGCATGCATTTTTCTTGTGCATTTGGGAGTAGACAAGCTGGGTCATAAAGCATGTACATATTCAACCTTAGTATATATAGCCAAATGGTTTTCCAAAGTGATTATGCTCCCTTAGCAATCTACAAAGTTTCCTGCTATTCTGTATCCTCAACAACATTTGGGATAGAGAGCTTTTCAACAAAAAGATACTCAGTTTTGTGTGTGTAATGGCAACTCAGTGTGGTTTTAATGTCCATTTTCCTGTTGACAAATGAGATTAAGCACCTTTTACTATTCATATTGGCCACTAGAATATCTTTTTTGGTGACAGGTCTATTCAGGGTCTTTAGTTTATTTTTAATAGCAAGTTGTCTATTTCTTATTGCTTTGTAGAAACTTTTCTTACACAATCTATATACAAATTCTATGTTGAATAGTTGTATTACAAATATCTTCTCACATTCTATAACTTGTTTTATTAATCTTTAAGTGGTGTCTTTTAATAATCAGATGTTCTTCATTTTAAAGAAATTAACTTTATCAATCTTTCTATCACGGTAAGAACTTTTTGTGTCCTCATCAACTACTCTTTTCAAAAGTCTCTCTTTTAGAACCAGCAGTTAGTGTAATGGCTATGTCACTGAACTCCCATGTGGTCAACCGCAGTTCAAGTCCCGGACCCGGTGGCTTAAAAACTCATGCTGGGCGCGTGTGCGTGCGTGCCCAAGGTCCCAAGAGGAGAATGGAGGAGAAGGGATTGCTGCATGTCCATCCTCCCCTGGGAGGTGATTTCTTGCTTTCTGTCTCTCTGTCTTTCTGGTGAGCGCATGTGCCCTATAGCAAAAACCTCTTCCAAAATAAATAAATAAATAAATAAATAAATAAATAAATAAATAAATAAATAAATAAATAAATAAATAAATAAATAAATATCTCTCTGATTTATAAACTGACATAACTTCTTGTTTTGAATGCATGTTCCTCTACTTTCACAATAAGCCTTATCATGTGTTTTCACTATGTCATCTACGGGCACTTTTTCTGCATTAACAATGTCATCTTCATCACTATAACTACAATCACCCTGATTCAGAACCATTTCGGTTATTTCACCATTGGTTAATGAACGAATTAGAACCTCGTTATCTATTTTCTGTTTGCGGTATTATGTTGGTGTTCACAAAGTTTCGGGTTTTGGAGCATTTCAGGTTTTGAATTTTTCGATTAGTGATGTTCAACCATACTGTTCGTCTTATATACTTCTGCATTTGATTTGCCAATGTTTATGTTGAAATTCCTTTCTTCTATGTTTGTGAGAAAGTGCTGGTCTATAATTTTCCTTTATTGTTTATAATTTTAAAATAAATTATATTTTTCTGATAAACTTGTTGAACACATTTAGTTATTTTAAATTCTGTGTCTAAAAATCCCTACACCTGGTTTACTTGTGATCTGTTTCTATTGTCTTATCTCTCAGTCCTAGCTCTGTGAGCCTGGTAGTTTGTAATTGAATGTAACATTTTATATGGAAACTTAAGGTCTTCAGCTTTTTGCAGGCATTTAGAATAAGAGGCAGAGGCCCTGATCTAAGCAGGATTTGTTTTTTCTAAGACTGAGTTTCATTCTTCGTAAGTTCCAGTCAATTTCAGTCTCCATAAGGCCAAGAATGGTCCTTTCGCAGTCCAACTGAAGATCAATGTCATTTTTCCACTTTTAATCTCCCTACTGTCCTAAATGCTGAAAGGTTTATTTAGTTCTTCAGTCTCTTAGCTGCCACTTATTGCTTGGCTTCTTTCAGACTAGGTCACTAAGAAACTGGCAATTGCCTCAAAAATAAAGTAGCTCGAACTACTGGGGTCTGTTTTCTGCCTGTCCCTTTTCTATAAGATGTTCGCCTTTCAATGACCAGCTCTCTTACTAGCAATGAAGTCCAACATTGGCTTTGCCAACCCCGTGAGCTTGCCAAAGGCTTTACTTGCAGAGTCTCTGCCGTTTGGCAGTGGCTTTCTTCCCCTACCACTTACAAATCAGAAAAGTTTCAAGAATAAAAGCAAAATAACTATTAGGCACACCTTATTGTACTTTCTCATAAATCTTAGACTTTCAGGTTCTGGCTGTTTTAGTAGCTTTGCAATGGCTTCAAATAGACTCACACCTTTCCCCCTCCTTCATTCCTCCACTAACTAGCTTTCCTTGAAGTTCTCAGCTGGTTTAGGAAAGCTATAAGCAAGTTAACAATTTCTGGATATAGGTCTGTTTTCTAATTGTATTTTTTATTGAACATGATTGATATCTCAAGGTGTTAGAAGACACGCCAAATATTCTTCTTTGTAAAATGTGAAAATATTTTTTCATGCTAGTATCAGTAAAACTCTGATCTACTTGGAATTTATCCTTATAGAATGTCAATAATAAATCTAATTTTATATTCTTCTATATTGCTACTTGGTTAATCTATTGGGTCATTGGAAAAGTCATGATGCATTATTGCATAGAAAAATATGACCTAATAATAGCATTATCCAACAATCTAGGATCACCCTGTGGCATGGTGGTTAAGGTGGCTAGATCCCACATGGTCAACTGCACAGTCTAAGTTTCAGACCCAGTGACTTGAAAAATATGTAGGGCATGCCCAAAATTCAGAAAGGAAGAAGTGGGAGAGAATGGATTCCTGCATGACCATTCCCCAAGGGGAGTGTTTTCTCACTCTTCTCCTTCCAGCCCGTGCACACGCCCTCTGACAAATTATTTTTAAGTCTATAAATTCTCTACTGATTTAAAATGTCTTTATTATATACTTAAATTTCATGTATAATTTAATGGAATTTCTATTTTGTCTTCTCACTTTTTAAAAATTCTTTTGCATGTATTTTCAGAGGCTGCTTAAAATTCTTTTGGAACAAGAATATGATTAATAGAAATTTAATTACATAATGGAAGAAAACATGGATAAAATTTTCAATACCATGGGGGGGGCATACTTTTTTAAAGTTCATTTAGGGTTGGGACTGCAGCCTAGTAGTTAAGGGAGCTGGATTCCACAGGGCCACCTATGGTTCTAATCTCAGCTCCAGCTGCTTGAAAAACACATCAGATACATGTTTCATTTGCCCAAAATTTCAACAGAATGAAGAAAATGGAGGAGAAGAGATTGCAGTGTGACCATGCTCCATTAAAAAGTGTTTTCTCCCCTCTTCCCATGTCTCTTTAAAATAAAATTTAAAAAACTTTATTTCTTCTACTCAAGAGAGAGATGAAGAGCCAGAGAGCAAACAAGCAGAGGGATAGGCACTCCAATAGACTTTTCATGCTGCAATCCATTCCTGGTCTCAGCTGGTCCAGATCACAAGCGCAGTGCACATGGCATGCTCAGGGAAGCCCAAGGATGCAAACTCAGGACTTTCCTGGGTTTACTCCAGTTGCATTTCCATTGCACTACTGCCTAGCCTCAGGGAAAAACGTTTTTGAGATTCAAAATTCAGAATTAAAAGGCAAAAGATCTATAAATTTGACAACATAAAAATTTAAAAATCTTGTATAATTAAACAAACACACACGTATGCCCCAAAAGCAAAGAAAGAAGATAAAAAAATTGAAGAAAAAAATACTTGTTAACTTTCATCAAAGACAATACTTTCATAAAGAACTTCTAAAATTACAGGAGTTAAAAAACTAGTAACCTTAAAGAAAAATGGACAAGTGACATGACCAGACAATTTACAGAAAACAAAAAATAAAACTGGATGTGAAAAGAAGCAAAATTAAAGACAACAGTAAAAATACAAACAAACAAACAAAAAACAGTGTGAGAGGAAAAACAGATGTCAAGAGCACAGAGTTCAACAATATCAAAAGTAAAAGAGGACTCTACAAAGAAGAGGACAGGAAAAGGTCTACTGGATTTGATGCCTTGGGAAGTCACTGAAAACCTCTTGCAACTCCTGAACAAAACATTTAAGAGTTTACAAGCATCCTCATTAATTCAGCCTAACACTCTAATTTTTAAAAATTTTTATATAGGGACCAGTGGATGAAGCAATGATTACGTCGCTGGACTCCTATGTAGTCGACTACTGTTCGAATCCTGGACCCTACAGCTTAAAACTCATGCCAGGTGCGTGTGAATGCATGCCTAAGATCCTGAGTGAAGAATGAAGTGTGGTCATCCTCCTGGAGGTGTGGGGGGTGATTTCTCACTTTCTGTCTCTCTGTCTCACTGGCGAGCACAAGTGACCTATTTCAAAAATCTCTCAAAAAAAAAAAAAAAAGAGTAAGAAAACAAAAACATTTATACAAATAAAACTGGAGAAACATTAAGTGAATGGCATAAACTGAAGAGGCTAGGTGTTAGTAGATCTTAGACTTGAACATGTTCATTTTCATAATGGGAACTACCTAGGAAGTAAAAAGAATGATGTAAGCCAAGATGGAGGATTATATAATCTCTCCTAGAAAGCTTGTTGTTATTCATGCACCAGTGACTTTCCAACCCCCACGAGTGACGATGAACTAAGTGAGCATGCCTTCTTTTCCTTATTTCACTGACAGAGAAACTGAGGCTTAGAGCTATACAATAAGCACACAGGAAGCCAGGTAGGCTGATCAGGTTAGCACTTTGTTTTGCCAGTATCTCAGCACTTGCTTCTTCTCAGAGAACAGGAAATGAGATCAAAACAAAGGCTTACAGTGAAAAGCTTTTTAACCCCAACTTCCTTATTGTACCCAAACACTGAAGAAGAGCCACCCGTAGTAGGAAAGACCGAAATTTTTACCAAGTTGTCAAAATCCTCAAGATACATACTATTCCTTTTCTGGATGACTAAAGTGCTTTGTCTGAACCAAGGAAACACTCTGGCCCTTAAAAGAGAAAAATCTTTACCTAGTCATTTACAGCTTTGCAGACTCCCACGCTCGAAAAAGCTGACATTCAGCCTATTGGTATGAATTATTCTGCCACCTTCAGGCTGAACTTGTTAAAGTAGGAGAGAGAAAAAAACTAAAGAGAACTTTTTCTTGTACTAACTAAATGACAAATCAAATACAGTAGTATACACGTTGATGCTTATTTACTCAAGTAGTAGACAATTTCCTGTTATAAAATGGATTCTGGAGAAAGCAATCTAGTGCTCAGAAGTTCCTAATAGAAACTGTCTATTCCTACCTCCCCATGAAAAACTGCTGAAGTCTTCCAGAAACTTTATATTTGAAAGAAGAAATACCTGTCTATATGCCATAAGGTCTCAGATCACAGGCTATTCCCTGGGCCATGTCCTTTCCTTTCTTAGTTTATCCTGCACTAAACAAAACTGTCTGGAATTCATTCTTTAAAAGTTTATTTATGGTACATAGAGACTGTTTATGTGAAGCAGGGTATTCGCCTATTTCCCTCTTGGGACAGCGTTTAAAACTACAGGGATATTTCCCTCTCTGGCACTTTCTGAAATACAATTAACAATACTGGATCTTTTTTCCTTTTAACAAATCTGGTTTTTATTTAGGGAGGGGAGGAAAAAAGTAAAGGGTCTGAAGTTTCCCAACAAATTATTTCAAGCCTTTGAGAAGACAGTTTTAGGCTTTTTAAATAGTGTCTTTGTTTGAAATCCCCCCTCACCCCCACCCTCTCGCTCTCCGACCATTAAAATGTGGATTTTCTTCCAACCTAGATTGCTCAATTAAAGCCCTTCTTTTGTAATACCCCAATGCTCTAAATAGGAAAAGGACTGCTGTAGGCCACCTTGTGAAACCTTTTAAGGGCTCCTGGCCTCTTTTGATCTCAAAAAAAAAAAAAAAAAAAAAAAAAAAAACATACATAAACTACCTGGCATTTTCAATATTACTATGCCACTCTCTCACATGCAAACTTGGGAGAATAATGAAAAAGAGGGGGCTGGGGGAGGGAGGAATGCTGTGCTTTCCTCTCTGTATTTGTGAAAGAGTGAAATGGAACTATTATCTCTCCCTTCTTCCAGCACAGAGTAAAGAATCCAATTGAGATAGCAGATGTGAAACTGCTTTGAGTCCTTCTGAACAGACACAATGTCTGGCAACAATGTACCCTCAGTATAAACCTGAAGAGACTTCCCTCAGATTTCTGACAGCCTCAATTCTGGCCTGGAGTCAGGAGAATTAAGACCATTACTCCTTCAACATTAAAGACATAGTCACTTTTTTTTTTTTTTTTTTTTTAAGTTTGTTATAGGGTGTGTGTGTTTGCTGGAGAGAGAGACAGAGAAAGTGAGAAGTCAATCCCCGGGGGATCACCACACCTCAGTCCCTTCTTTTTCATTCTCCTCTTGGGACTTTGGGTATATATGTACAAGTGCCTGGTGTGTTTTTCAAGCCACTGGGCCAGGAACTCAAAGGACATAGTTAGCCATGTGGGATCCAGCGCCTTGACCTCCATGCCGCTGGCTCCCATGGTTACCTTTTAGTAAGACTCCTGGGATTCTTATTCCCAGACAGGACTGCTTCCTACTGATGTCTTTTCAGGCATTACATCCATCCAAAAGAGCATATCGTCCTTTCTAAGAGCTACTAATAAGGGGATAATACTCTGTTAGGAAACTCTGCATAAATGACATTATTTTATGAGTCCCAGACTCCAGTAGGAGAACTCAAGACAGAAAATGGTGGCTTTGACAAGCTGCGAACTTAACTCTGACGTCCCAATTCCCAGCACCCTGTTTGAGACATTAACTTTCTACACTTTGTATGCTGCCCCCCCCACACACACACAATGGGCTGCTCCATTTAATTTGTTTAACAATAATTTGGAAAATGCCTTGAAAATGTTCCTTCAAGAGCATGCCAGATGCAACACTCAACTTAAATGATTTCCAGTTTATCATATGCAGAGTGCACATATTAGCAGCAACACCACGTAACTGGGGTCAGAGCTATATCAGCTGTCAAAAGTCATACTGCTTTTGTCAGTCTGGGCAAGTTTTCTGCTGGGAGCAATTTGAAAGGAATAGTTAGGTGTCTGTGTTTCTCGGTAAGAAGATTTTTTAAAAACGAGAAGTCCTCAGCTCTCAGGAAATGCTTCACATTGGTTTGCTGGGTGAGGGCCAAGTGTTCTGGGGGAATATATACTTTATCAAACAGATCCATTCCAAAGGGTCACATAAGTCAAGTGGACACTTGTGGATATTAGCAAGACCGTGGTTTTCCCATGGTTTTCCCCTCACTCCCATGCTAATTATAAGTATCTCTAGGGAAACATGAAATTAAGGCAAATTAAGCAGGCAGGGCAATGAGGGGAGGGAGGGGCACAGTGCACTGTTTCTAGGATGGCAGCAGGGCACTGGCCCCGGTCCTGACCAGCACTCTCAGCAGCTCTTCCCCAGTCTGCCACCTCCGTGAAGCAGCTACCCTTGCCCTAGCTTTATCCAATGCAATCTGATGCTGACCAGACTACCATCTCATTACCTATACGACTATTTTAGAAATTGGGAGTTGGCAGGCCATGGGCCGCATGAGGCCCACACATGTGTTTCGTTAGGCCCACAAGGTTTTAAAAAAATAAGAAGCTTGAATTGGTTGCCAATGTTTAAAAACCAGGAGATTCCACATAAAAATCCAGATTTCCGGCTTCTCTTTTAAAATCTGAAGATCTGGCAACACTGGGTTCATAGTCCTCCATGACAACAACCGGCTGGAGTTGAACTGTGGCTGCCCTCCAGAAGAAGTAACCGCTCTCAGTATGCCATGGTCCCCGCTGCACTGTCACTCACTCATTGCTAGCATGGCCCCTGAGGGAATTTGAATGTATGATTCTAGACCTATTACTTATCTGTTAATTTCTCTAGATCATCCTGTTCAGAAAGAGAAACCTTCTTGTAACATCTTAGGGCAGACAGCATGAGGCAAGAGGAAAGGGATCTTATTCTGGTGGAGATCTTTTTTCTTAAAGAATTATTTATTTAATTTTATTTATTTAATATTATTATTATTATTATTATTTAATTTGCTAAAGGGTATATGCACTCACCAGAGAAAAAGAGAGAGAGTGAGAGGGAGGGAAAGTGAGAAAGCAAGTCGCCAGGTCCGGGACTTGAACTGTGGCTGGCCATGTGGGAGTCCGGCACCTTAACTACCATGCCACCCACTGACCCAAGATGGAGATCCTGATAACCACCTTCAAGAACAACAGAGGAAAGAACTTGACCTGACAGCTGCAGACTGCATTGAGGCAGATTCAGATTCAAACTAAGAAGAGATGTTCTAACAACCACCTGGCTGCGCTTCCCCTCTTATCACTTCCTAACAACGCAGGCTTCAGTAACAAAACACTGAACTTCAATTTCCTGTCTACCAAGCAGAACATCATTGAGGACTCACAGGTATTCTCTGATTCCTCATGTTTTAGCACAGTATAGTAAGAAAAAGATACAGACTTTAGAGTCATGCTTGGACTTAAATCTCGGCCTTCTCCTTTACTTAAAATACATTTTATTGCAGAAAGTGAAGATGGTGCTTGGGCTGTATCTACAGAGTAGGTATCAAGATGGTCTGCAGGAGTGTTACGTCCTGATGCAATGGGTATGTGGCTAAGTCCTCCTTGAAGTGATAGACATTCCTGGTGGTAATCATTTAAAAAAGGGTAGGAAGAGAGACAGACAGAACTAAAAGAGTCAACAGGTCATGGACACAAAAGGAAGACGCCATCTTGGTTTTGTTTTTTCTTTTGAGTCTGAGAATACCCTTAAGAAAGAGGCTTTTGGAACCAGCAGATGGCGTAATGGTTACATTGCTGGTCTTCCACCCATGTAGTCAACCACAGTTTGAGTCCCGACCTGGTGGCTTAAAACTGACTCGAAGCATGTTCATGAGTGCCCAAAATTCTGAGAGGAGAATGGAGGAGAAGGGATTGTGGCATGGCCATCGCCCCCTGGGGGGGTGATTTTTTGCCTTCTGTCTCTCTGTCTCTCCAGCAAGCACATGCGCCCCATAGCAAAAATCTCTCTTAAAAAAAAATGGGGGCATTTACCTTACTAAGGAAATCCAAAGAACTAGACAGAGAGCAAGTGTGTTTTACACAATTCTCTGCATTTACTCTCTTTGGTTAGTTACTCCTCTATCATTAGAAAGATCATATTTAAATACCAGATGTGTGTATGTGTGTGTATATAAATTAATATATATACAATATTTCAGATAACCTGAATATATATTATATATTTTATTATATATACACATATATTATTAGGTCATTTTTGCACAGAAAAATACTTCATGACTTTCCTGATGACCCAATATTGTGTGTGTGTGTGTGTGTGTGTGTGTGTGTGTGTGTATCAATATATCTTTTAAAAATGGAAACCTGTAACAGTATCTATGAATGATGATGCTGGAAGGAAGAAGAAAATAGTCAATATGCTCATTCTTTTCTAAGGAAAAGTCATTTTGAATGATTTATCCAGGCTTAAGCTCACCTTAAGATCCAGGGGCAGCTTGTTGGAGGTGAACACACTAAGCTTGATCTGGGGAATGCTGATTTTGAGATTTTCAAAGTAGTATCGAATTGGTGTTCCGCCTTGCTCAGCTGTCTTCTCATGCAGGTTCTCATCATATTTTTCCACCTCTGGCACAAAGGCAGAAAAGAAGAAGAATCTCCTTAGTCTCGTGATTCAAATACTTGCATTTACTTTAAAAAACTGATTAAGAAAAAAACACACATACACACATCTTTCTAATTTAGTTTTTGAAGGTTCAGTAACTTGTATAGTATATTAATTCCATTTTTTTTTTGTAGAAGCAAATATGTTGTGTGTTGTTTATCAAAAAGTAGACAAGCTAACTTTTTTTTTTTTAAAGAGAGATTTTGTAATAGGGTGCATATGTTTGCCAGAGACAGAAAGCAAGAAACCACCCCCCAGGGGGGATGGTCACATGGCAATCCCTTCTCCTCCAAGGATCTCGGGCATGCACACACACACACACATGCCTGGCATGAGTTTTAAGCCACAGGGTCCAGGACTCAAACCAGGGTGACTATGTGGGAGTCTAGTGATATAACCATTAAGCTATCTATTGGTCCCAGTAAGTTAATTTACCTTGCTAGTCTATAACATCTGGCAGATATGATCTTTGAAAAAATAACTCAGGTGGAAAGGCCAAGAGTGCAGGTGTGTTTGCTGGCAATAGGCTTTCTAGAAACTGCAATTGTTATTGTTCTTGCCATTATCACACAACCCAGATAATCTGAATTTATTTCACAACACGGTACCTAAATAAGGATTTGAAATGTATGGTACTGTGGTTGGCAGGGCACCATTTTGTGATGCTGGTGCCACATGGGAAGGCTTGCAGTTCAGATCTGGGGTCGACCTTAACATGCTAGGCATGTAAAAGCCTATGACCCTGGCTGACTAGAGGGAAGTTCCTGGGTGTGGTGGAGCCCTGTCAAGGGTACCGTGTGTGTGGAGGGGGTGTGAGGGTGGGGAGGGGGTGAAAGAAACAAACTTTTTTTAAAAATAAAAAGAAGAATTTGTAGCAAAGTGTATTTGAATTCATAATGAATAATATGACCAATTAAAGAATGAATCTGAATGAACCATATTCCTGAAAAAGCATCAGGCTCAGGCCTGACATCCCTACAAGTAGCACCCTCTTCCCCAAATGGCAGATAATTAAACAGGACAACAGCAGATTATCCACTTGCTCTTCCATGAAGTGCAACAGATCAGCCTGGGCTAGGAACACACAGCATTGTGCTCCTTCCCCTTGATGCTGTCTGCCTGCCCATCCGAGTAGCATTTTCTCCCTTGGTTTCATAAGCCTTAGAGATAAAACCAGACAGCTTATATTCATCTAATTGTGAAACAAATTCTTGGTATAAATTATTATCAGTTCTACTTATGGAAAAACAATATTGTAACACAGACTGCCTAACTGTGCTTAGGAAACATAAATACTTTAAAAAGGAGAGGAGATGCTCCAATGAAAGGCAGACAAGGGTTTTACAAAAGTTTAAATCCATTATATAATGCATGGGGAGAAATTTACTAGAGCACCTTACACGAAGAGCATGTCCAATCAAAGTTAAACTTCGCAGGAAGGGACCAAAACAGAATGGATACCTGGCAGGCAGGCTCTCAAGTGGCTGTCTGAATACAAATAAACACTGACGTTCCAACCCAAAGTGGAAAACACAGCATTAAACAGACAGTGTCTTGCTCTTGATCCCAAATACTCTTAAAGTTTAAATTCTAAATCTGGGACAAAAAGAAAAAAACATATTTTTTCTCGCATTGTGTGTGTGTACATATGTACACACATTTCCCAGTGACTCTTTTTTCCTGTCTAGCCAATCTGAGCAGATAAACATAAAAGTCTTTTATCATTCCTTCAGATTCAATATTTAGTTTAGGCTTCAAAAGACTGAGCATTATAGACTTTCTAAGCAGAACAGTCCTTCTAAAAGCAAGAAAAAGGCCATGATGAAGAATTAAAAATAGACAACAGCTACATTATTTCTATAGTACTGTTAAAAATTTATGTTTTTGAGTAGGTTATCTTACTCCCCTCTCTGAAGAAGAGCATTAAGGTAAATAGAAACCTTTGTAATTACATGAATGTATAAAGATATGGATATCAAAAGTTAACAAATTGAGGCCAATTTTTCCCCCTCAACTAAACCAAATGAACTGCCAAAGGGATTTCTGATTCTTGGCTCTGAGTATGTCTGTTACATGACTTCCATAATTTCCACTATCCTAGAACAGATGAATCAGGAAATGCAAAGCAAGGAGAAATAGTACACTACTTCTCAACAGCTTGCCACTGGGTATTTCAGAATACCAGAAGACCCTCTGAGCAGCTGCCTTAGATGACGGATATAACTCCGTCAGTCAGTAATATTTTAAAAGAGAATGGCTGAAACACAAATTTTCACTTCCTGGCTCAGGCTAAGAAGTAGAAAGGGAACTTGTCAGGTATTCTGGGGGTTACTTATTTTTATAAACAAACTAGAAAATGTAATTCATGGGCCAATTCCAGACAGAAAAGTAAAACACTCAAGATCACCTGATTCTGCTTGATCGTAGCCGAAGAAACTTAGCAGCTTGAGGAGCAGCCTCTCCTCGATCTGCACTGTGAATCTCTGTGCTGTGACCATCAGATGCTAGAGACAAAGAAATCCTGATTACAGTGTGGATGGAAGGAACCTTCATCTGAGACATTAAGAAGGCCCCAATGACATGACATGGTTTTTTATTCACGTAATTTTGTAATCATATTGCTAAATAATTTTGGCTTATTTTTCTGTGCATTATTACAAATAACCCAAAACTCCAAAAGGTGATTAGCAGATGATTCACCATCCTTTTGTTTAGTTCCCAGGGTATCTGGGTCTCCTAGCTGGAAATGCAGTTCCAGGTGCACTGTAGTGGGTAAACTTTATGGCACTGTGCTTAGATAGTGCAACCTAGTGTGAAATGCAGCATGAATAGGCTTGAGAAACTGAGAGCTACATGGAGGCTTGGTCCCATCAGCACTGGTGACAAGGACCAGAAATGTGAGAAGCAACTTTTTAGCAGGCTCTTGCTTCTCCAGAGTTTGCTGCTATAATAGCTACCCTATACACAGAGGTTTCTCCAAGAAAGAGCTCATCACTTTTGAACTACCTGCTTTAAATAAAAATGTGGGTAGTTTACACAGCAGGATGTCTGTCCCAGGCAGACCCCTCACAGACCTGTTTCAATATCTCTGGTTTATTCTATTTTTAGTAACAAATCTGGATCATGCCTGGTTCACACCAATCTAGAAGATGTTATGCTTTCGTACAGAAACTTTGCTCTTATGAATACAGACTCTGGCCCCTATGGATTCAAAACTATAAAACTTTGATCTGTAAGTTCACTAGAATCACAACTATAAATATACATTGGGTTGTCAGAAAAATCATGACTTTTTTTGTTTTTCTATATAAAAATACATCATGATTTTTCCAACAACCTAATAAAAATGCCAACAAAAGTTCCTATAAATTCCCTTAATCTACTAAATTGCATGTGGCTTAATTCTATAGAATGATTTCCAATACACCCTGCACTGTTGCTCTGAGACCTGGCTGTGAGAGAAAAATCAACCTCTGGCCTAGCACTGACCCCCCACCAGCCTCTCCCACCAGCCCACCTTGTAGATGTTGGTCAGTGCGCTCTTACTGGGAAACTTCACTGCATTGACTTGCACGGCAGGGCCAGTCTCGATGACCTCATTCTCATTGCTCAGGGGGGTCACATAGAGCATGAAAGGCTGAGTGGTGCCAATGAGCTGATTGTCCACCTAGGGCATGAAAAACAGAAAAACAAAAACAAAGTTGCTGGGTTTTCATGTCTACTTTTGAGGGGTGTTTCATAATACGCAGGTTACTTAAAATGTATTTTGTCATTTTATTCTTTCTCAGTCATCAGAAAAATACATTCTCGATGAAGACCAGTAATAATAACAGTAGTATAGGTTGAATAGCTCTTATCTGAAATACTTGGGGCCAGAAGTGTTTCAGATTTGGGATTTTTTTTCACAGATTCTGTAATAGTGGCATATACACAATGAGGTAGCTTGGAGATTGGACCCAACTCTAAACACAAAATCCATCTATGTCTCCTATACATCTTATTCAAAAAGCCCAAAGATATTTTTATATAATATTTTTATGCTTCAGTGCATAACCCACCCTTCTGAGGGCATGCTTGCTTGGGGGAATCTGGGTATGTGTGGAAAAGATACAACACAGCTAAATGAGGCTGGAAGAATCTATCCTCCCTTAGGGTGACTGAATAGAACGGTGTGTTATGCATATGCGTTTTGACTATGACCTGTCACTTGAGGTCACATGTGGAATTTTCCACTCGTGGCATTGTCTTGATACTCAAAAAATTTCAGGCATTGGAGCATTTCAGAGACTGGATTTTTCAAATTACAGATTTAATTTCAACCTGTAGTAATAACAGCAGGAGCTATGTTTTATTAGGTGAGGACTTTGCTGAGAAAGTAGATTTTAAGTTCTCACCACACACAAAAATGAGAAGTATGTGAGGTAAGGCACATATTCATTCATTAATTAAATTTAGCCACTTGCAACATCCATGTGTTTTAAAACAATGTTGTACATGATAAATATAAACAATTTGTAGCTGTCAACTTAAAAAGGTAATTAATGGAAAATAATGTTTTAAATTTAAAAACACTAGGTGAGTACTTTATGGAAAGCAATAAGCTAGTCCCCTTCTATACATCAAGTAACATGACACCCATGAAGTCAGGGTCATGCGTGATACAAAGGATTTTGCTGCAGTCTTCACTCCGATCTCATGAGCACTGACCACATCTTACAGACAGAGGAGCTGAGGAGAGAGGCCCTAGCTTAAGAGTCAGTCACAGAACAAGAGTCCTGTCTGACCTGAAGGCCAGAGCTCTTAACCACAATATGTTACTCTATATCTCTCTCACTCCAAATTCCTTGAAGATAATTAGAATTATACAACTAGTAGCTCCAATGGCTACCAAGCTGGCACAGTTCCCTGTTCTGAAGTCAGCTCTCTTCATGGGAAATAAACGATGCAGTCTGGCACTGGGGATCACCCTATTTATGCACCCAGCCCTGATCAGCACCACAGCAGGGGACACTCCCTACACTCAGGGGCTGTGGGTGCCAGAGGCCCACTGCAGCAAATGGTCATCACTTTGGTTCACCCCAAAGGTCCGAAGGACAAAGAAAGAGATCATCTGTTGGGTAGCCCAAAGGGTAGGTACTTTCCACAAACCACCTAATATAAATAACCCTTACCACAAACCCAAAGGCTAGGTATCATTCCTCCCATTTTTCAAACAAGTAAAGAGAAGCTTAGAGAAGTTAAATTACTTGCCAGCATTCACATAGCTAGCAAGTATCAATAGAAGAGTGGGATTCAAATGCAGACATTTCAAGAGCACCAATCCTTTGACCATTCTACTCTCACGTGCATTTCCGCAGAGCCATCTTGCAAGATTAGTGCTGACTTTCCTTCCTTCTGTTGGTTCTCAAAGTTCAGGGAGAAGCATGAGGACTCAGCACCTTTTCCTACTTTTATTCTTGCCCCTCTACAATGTACTTTCTAAAAAGCAGCAAGAAATCTTTTAAAACATAAATCAAGCCATACCTCTCCTTCCTGTATACCCTTCAGTGGCTTCCCTTTCAGGATTAAAACACACTTCTCACCATGGCCTCTAAGACCTGAGGGTACAGAGAACACCAAATTTCCCAATTCCATCACAGACCACTCTCCTCTAGGTTCGCTGTCATCAACAGAGGAGCCTCCCTATCACTTCTTCCTCAGAGTCTGAATCATCGTCCAACAGTTTCCTTAGTGACCTTCTCTATTGATTTGCTCATTCTCTTCCTCAAAGTTTCAGCCTAGCTGTCACTCCCTCAGGCCCCAGGCCACTTTCTCTAAAGTAGCACTGTCCTTCTTTATTCCTGCATAGCCATGATCACAGGATGAAATTTATTAGCTTGCTTATGTATTGGCTGATTTCCTCTCTAGGCCGTTAGCTCAAGGAAAGCAGGGACCACATACTTTTGTCATAGATGTTATCTTTAGAGCCTCATACAGTGCCAATACGGTCTATGCTAATTCAGTAAAAGTTTATTGAATGAATGAATCATTGCCGATTTCCACCAAAACATGAAATGACAATAAAGATCTCAACTATTCTACCTTCTTTTGTATATCTTCTCCAAGCACATCTAATACTGAGAATTACTAATTCTAGTTTTATTCTCTAATTTTATTCACTTAGATTTGATGCTCTCTAAGGATAGAATCTGTATTTTTTATTTTTTAAAAACTCTTACAGCACTGTAACCATAGTAAAAATCAGCCTATTTTCTACAATTTGGAGAACATATCAAATCAAGAAGTATAATATAGAATACAATAAAAAAAAAACTTTGAAAATTAAAGTAAAACATTAAGTAAACTAATGAACAGCAAATGACTCCTCACATCATCTCTGTAAAGTCAAAAAAGTGGGACAAGGAAAAAAAGCTGTAAGATACAAATGTTTACCTGTCCTCAAGCAAATGGGATATGACTGGCCTGAATTCGTTGCTACTTGTAATATAATAATAATAATAAAAGAAAAAAATTCTTCTGAAAAGAGGTTTGCCATAGATAATCTGGATGGAGCTGCAGAGGGAACAGGAGCCCCCAGTCATGGGGCACACCATAGCCTCCAGTGGGCCAAAATGCAGGTTCTCCACTTAGGGAACAGAACTACAGACTTGGGGCTTCCCATCCTTCTTTTGGAAAAGTTTACTAGGAACCAGTTTCCTGGATGTATTTCAATTTCATTGACGGTTAGAAAGGAGAAAGGTTCAAATAGGAGGCTACAAAGAGAAACCAGAGTTGACAGCATGAGAACAGAACTAAGCCAACAATGATCAAAATCAGCTTTTCTAGAGCTCTGAAAAGTCAGCAAAGACTCGCAAGAATCTAAGGAGCATTGACTCAAGAAAACAAACTGAAACTCGGTGAGAACAGCGAGCTCTGTTGCATTCTAACCTGTCCTAGTCCCATTATCCCCTTGCCAGCTAGACAGTAACCTTCAAAACCAACAGTGGCAGTGAAAACACACCTGGCAGCCATCAGTGGAGTCAAAGCAAATCTGACCTCCCTCAAGGTATCATTTGCTGAGAAATGTCAGTATTTGGCTTATCTGGCACCTCTCTCATTCCTGGTATTGATAATTTGCATTTTCTCTTTTTTCTCCTGATCAGACGGGTTAGAGGCTTACTGAGCTTACTGATTATCTTAAAAAATGAAACAACTTTTGATTTCACTGATTTTCTCTATAGTAGTTCTCATTTTAAAAAATCACTTCTGCTTATTTTTGTTTTGTTTTTCTTTAAGTTTCTTAAGATGATACCTGAGTTTTCACTGTTTTCAGACCTTTTTTAAAAAATGTTTTATTTTTACTTAAATTTATTTATTTACATTCATTCACTATATGTCATTACAGCAAACAAAATGAGATTTCCCATCCAGAATACACTGTATATTGGCTCAATCAAGCACATCAACATATGTGTTTATTGTCAACAGTTAATTTTCCATTTCTTGTTTCCTGTATATTTTGTCACTTTTGCCATCCTTGATTCCCTCTCTCTCACCCTCTGCCATGTCCCACCCTCCTCCTACACTGTTTCTGGTATCCATGGTTGCTTTCGATGCCTTTCCCCCCAATTTTAGTTATTCACTAATGAATTTAATTAATATAAATACTTCCAATAGCAAGCGCAGCTGATATATACATATCCATGAATACAAGTCTGACTTTGGGCATAAACCTCAGTGAGTAGAATGAACATACTATAAAGTAGTACCTAGCTGGGGCTATATAGCTTACTGCAATCATCAAATGTACATTTTTTTTTACTTTCAAGAAAAATAGTTTTTGTGTTTTTTCTGAAACTTTTTTCATTAATTAATTAATTTACATTATCCCCTAATCATCGTCACAGCATACAAAAAGTGGTCTTCCATCCAGAATATACTCCATAGTGGCTTAATCATGTATGTTATCATTAATAATTTTCCATTTATATATTTATTTATTTATTTATTTATATTTACCCCTATGTCTGGCCCTCTGCCCTTTCTCACTCTCTTTTCACACTATCTCTGGTGTCTACAGTTTCTTCCATTCCTTTCCCCTCACATTTTATTGATCACATAATTTCTTAAATAATCTAACTACTTTCAATAGCAAGTTCAGCTGGTAATTTCAAGAAAAGCAGTTTTGAATTGGTAAGGAAATTTGCTTAAAACTTAAAACCTGGAAACAGGTTAGTATTCTGTTCAAATAGTAGGTACATGAACCTATTGACAGCTCAAGACAGGACAAAAACTCTTAAAACTGGACAACAAAGCCTAGAAGAAAAGCAGCAATATTTTAGTCAAAAGTCACAGAATGCTATTTCACCAGTTTAGTCTCATACACTTTATCTTCTGTTGTGGTTTGATCTCCCCGATTGAATTCTAGGATATTCTCCACACTTGTCCCTACGATTAAGTTGGCCATTTTCTTAGTTTCTGAACTCTTATTTCTGTGTGACTACATTTAATTTTCCTGACATAGCACTCC
>NW_006159616.1:11078706-11114790 GCF_000334495.1 Tupaia belangeri chinensis
GGGGTCCTTTGTATTTCTTGGGACTGGATCTTTGAGTGCCTCTCTAGGCTTGGAAAGTTTTCTTGCAGGATTTCATGGAATAGATTATCAATGCACTTATGAGTCTCTTCACCTTCTGGGATGCCAATTATCTGGATGTGTAGAAGTTTGATGGTATTTAGTATTTCTCATATATTATTCTCAAAATTTGGGGCCATTTTCTCAGTCTTGGTGGTAGATTTTTCTAGGCCAGCAATTTTCTCTTCTATGTCTGAGATTCTATTTTCTATATGATCTAGTCTGCTTCTAATACTTTCAAGAGAGATTTTGACTTTCTGTATTATAGTCTTCATCTCTAATAGCTCCCTTTGATTCTTTTGTAAAGTATATAATTCCTCTTTTAGTTCTTGCAAGAATTTCCTCACCTCCCGGAACTCGTCAGCTCCTTTCTCCTTTCTCTTCTGCAGTTCATTGTCTCTGTTCTCTTCCATCTCTGTTAGCTTTGCCGTTATGAATGTTCTAAATTCTTTATCATACATTTCCATGATTTCCATTGAATTGTCTGTGGATGAAGAGGAGTTATCCTTTTCCCTTGGAAGAGAGGAGGTATTTTCTTGTTTTCCCGTATTTCTTGTGGCCCTGCAGTGATTTCTATTCATCTGATGGAAAGTGTTTTTCTTCCCAAACTTGAAGTTCAATCTGAGCGTCCAGGAGCATGTAGAAAAGGAAACAGAGAGAGAGAAACAACAGCAACAAAAACAACCAAGAAACAGAGAAAAAGAGAAGAACTAAAGAAAATAATTTTTTTTAAAAAGAAAGCAAAAATTAGAAAACTGCATGGCGTGCAAGCACGCTGCACGAAATCACTAGTTCTCAGGAGTCATGAAGGTGTCTTCTGAAGCTTGCTCCCTTGCCTCTCCTGGCTTCGGAGGAGGAGAGAGGATTATTAACAAGATAAAGGGAGAGGAGGGGCTGAAAGCCTAGAGAAAATGCTTTACCTTAAAAAATTTTAAAAAAGGAAAAATTTTTAAAAATTAAAAAAAAAGAGAAGACAGAGACAGAGGTAGAGATAAGGAGAGGCAGAGGCAGAGGCAGAGGCAGAGAGAAGGCTTGAGGGAGCTCCTACCACTGGAGTTTTGGGGCTGGAGGCTAAATTATCAGTAGAAAATCTTCATTTCTTTTTTCCCTGAAATCACTAGTTCTCAGGAGCCATGAAAGTGTCTTCTCCTTTCTCCTTTTTTAATACAGTATTTAGTGACATAAATTTCCCTTCAGTACTGCTCAGTGTTATTTCACAAACTCAAGAGATGTTGTGTATTCATTTTTTATTCAGTTCAAAATACTTTCTAACGTCTGCTTTGATTTCTCCTTTGATCTATGGGTTATTTAGAAGTGTATTAGTGTCCAAATAATGAGGGGATTTTCCCAACCATCTTTCTGTTATTTCTATTTCACTGTAATCAGAGAATTTACTGTGTATGACTTGAATCCTTTTGAACTTGTTGAGAATCACTTTATGGTCTAAGATGTAGTTAATTAGGTCTGGCTGGTTGATTCTAGCTTATCTTTGATAACTTTCTGCAGATCTATGCCTTCAATTATTCAGGAAGCAGTATCAAAATCTTGTGCTATAATTGTGTATTTGTCTATTTCTTCTTTCAGTTCTTTAGTTTTTGCTTCATTTAAATTGAAGCACTGTGTTTAGGTGATAAACATTCAGATTTATCATGTCTCTAATTTTTTTTTTGACAGAGAGAGTTTTGCTACAGGGCATGTGAGCTTGCTAAAGAGAGAAATTACCCTCTAAGGGGGAAATGACCAGACTGCAATACCTTCTCCTCATTTTCCTCTTGGGACCCTGGGCACACACACATACATGCACGCACACATACACGCCCAGCGTGAGTTTCAAGCTGCTGGGTCCAGCACTTGAACTGCGGTCATTCACGTGAGAGTCCAGTGCTTTAACCACTATGCCACTGCCTAGCCACAATCAACTCTTTAAAAAAAAAAAAAAAAAAAGCTATAAAGTATGTGTGCTTGCTGGTGAGAGAGAGAAAGAGTCAAAGGGAGAAATCACCCCCAGGGAGATGACCACACCACAATCCCTTCTCCTTCATTCTTCTCTCTGGATTTTGGGCACATGCACCCAGTATGGTTTTCAAGCTGCCGGGAGTGAGATTTGAATTAGACAGTTGGTTATGTGGGATATAGCCACCTCAACCACCATACCACCTGGCTGGCCCTAATTCCAGGAAATTATATGCTTTATACTCTTTACTGGAAAAATCTATTTTGCCTGATATTAATCTAGCTTCTAGCCACTCCCACTTCCTTATTACTAGAGTTAGCATGAAAAATCTTTTCCATCTCTTTTTAAAAGAGGGTTCTTGCTGTAGGGTGCATGCACTTGTCAGAAAGACAGAGAGAGAGACAGAGAGACAGAAAGCGAGAAATCACCCCCCAGAGGGATGGCCACGCCACAATCCCTTCTCCTCTATCCTCCTCTCGGGATCCTGGGCACGCACGCACACGCGCCCGGCGTGAGTTCAAGCCACCGGGTCCAGGACACAAACAGTGGTCGAGTACATGGGAGTCCAGCGACATAGCCATTTCGGCTATTGCTAGTCCCTTCTCATCTTTTTTTTTGTCCTTTAAACCTATCAGTGTCTTTATAGTTAAGTGTGCTTCTTGTAGGCAGCATATAATTAGGACTTGCTTTTTCATACAATCTTTTAATTTCTGCTTTTTGATCGAGGTGTTCACAACATTTACACTTAATAACACTGGGTTTGAGTCTGTCGTTTTGCTATTTGTTTCATCTGTTTTTTTCCTGTTTTCTGCCTTCTCATAAATTAATCAAGTATTTTTTATGATTCTACTTTATCTCCTTTGTTGGATTATTAATTATAACACTTTTTTTTTTTGCTATTTTGGTGGTTGCTTTAGGGTTACAGCATTTATCTTTATTGTCTACATGTCAATGACACTATTTCATGTACTTTCATTTCTCCTCTTTAGCATTTATGTCATTGGTATCATTTTACTACCATGTTAGCTATAACAGATTCCAAAACAGTGTTATTATTTCTGTCTAAATGTCAATCATCTCTTTAAGATATTTATTTTTATTTAAGTTTTATTAACTTATTTTTTAAACGTGGCCTTTGCACTCACCAGAGAGTCACAGTGAGAGAGAGGGAGCAAAGTATCTACCCTCAATGGGAAATGGTCACATATCAATCCCCTCTCCTCTATCTCTCCTTTCCTTTGGGATTTTGGGCAAGCATGCACACATGCCCGACAGGTTGTTCTAGTTACAAGGTTCAGTACTCAAACCACATGGTTGGCCATGTGGGATCCAGACACCTTAACCACCAGGCCTCAGTCTAGCCCAAGAAATTTAAAGAAGAAAGCAATCTTATATGTGAATTCATGTAGTTCCTAATTCAGATGTTTCTAATTGCTTTGTGTAGATACAGGTTTCCATCTGATAACATTTTCTTTTTGCATGAGTTATATCCTTTAATATCTTCTGTAGTATGGATCAGCCAATAATCTCTTTCAATCTGTCTGTCTAAAAATATCTTTACTGGACCATGAATTTTTGTTTATCCTTTTTCCGCTAAAGTTTTTTTTATTTACTTCCCTCCTGAGAAGGAAGGGAAAAAGGGAAGGAGGGGCAACTTGGACGAGGTCACACCAGGTTATGATCCACCCTCAGCCTCTCAGTCAGCCAGGACCACAGGCACATGCCTGGCAAGTTCAAGTCGACCTATGATCCATACCCTGGGCCTTCCATCTGGCTGCAGCATCACGCAAGGGCACCCTACTGCCTGCACCACACAGCTGGGCCTAACCCTTGTTTTGAAAAAGGTATTTTTGAAGGGCACAGAATTCTAGGTTGACAGTTTCTTTTTTTCCCCTTTCAGTACTTTAGAGATGTTGCTAACTGCTTTCTCATTTGAACTGCTTCCACTAAGAAGTCTGTTGTCACTCTTGTCTTTGTTCCTTTGCATATAATATGTCTTTTTTCCTTCTGGCTGCTTTGTCATTGACTTTGATTAATTTGATTATGATGTAACTTGGTGTACTTTCTTTCATGACAGTGTTAAACCTCATCTACTGTTAATTTTCATTTCATTACAGTCTCTAGAAGTTTTAGTGTTTCATATCTTATATGTCTCTAGTGAACTTTGAATACATAAAATACACTTACATTAACAATTTTAATATCCTCTAAAAATTGTAACATTTCTCTTAGCTCTGGGTCAGTTTTGATTGACAATTCTCTTCATTATACAGAGTGTTTTTTTCCTGCTCCTTCACACAGCTGGTAATTTTTGACTGGATACAGATTTTATGAATCTTACCTTGTCAGGTACTGTATATCATATTCTGACAAGTCTTTGTAAGCACTGATCAGGAATACAGTTAATTTATATGGAAACAGACTGATCTGTTCAGATCTTCGTTTTATGTTTGTTAGACAGGTCCAGAGCAATAATGAAGGAAGACTTGCCTGAGACTTTTTCTAATGTCCCATATAATCTATACTTTTCTCCATTCCTGGCCATGTGTGAGCAGCAGCCACTGGGCCCTTTGATGCTTTCAGATAGGGAGTTTCTTCATATGTATAACTGATCAATTCTCTGCTGCATGCTCAAGGGGAAGCCTCTATGAATTTTCAGGGGGCTTGTTTTGTTTTTTTTTCCCCTCCTCTGTGCACCTTTCTTCTCCAACAAAGTATATAACTGCCTTAGTCTCCCTGGACTTTTAGTCAAGTTTTTTCAACTCACCTACCCCTGCACTATGCCACCTCAGTCTCTTTTATGGTACCATGGCTGGATCTTTGCTCAAGTTAGTAGCTAAGGCCATTGCAGGGCTCACCTCTTCTGTTTCTCACTTCTCAGGGATAACTGTCCTTCACTGTATGATGTCCAGTGTTTTGAAACTGCTGTCTAACTGGATTTTGGGATTATCATAGGTGGAAGAGTAAATCCAGTTCCTCCTATGCCATAAGCAAAGTCTAGTTCCCTTGTTTTTTCTCCCTATGATGAACCTCAATTCCTCCAAATGACAGTTCAATCATATCCTTTTTTAAAATTGGTAATATGGAAAACCATGAAACATCTTTTTCCAAGCGACCTTAACTGAGTTATTTATGGACCGGCTACTATAGTTGGAATTCTGTTATATACACGGGTGTAGGCAGAAACAACTATTTCATAGAATGATTTTTTTGAATGCCAAAACAAAATAATTCCTTCCAAATAATAAAGTCTTTAGAGTAGTAAACATCAGATCTGACTGGATATTCAACATATAAGCAAGGAGATTAACAACTTTGGAACTGATAATCTCTCATCTATTATGGCAAGAGCTGCCTACCTGATCTTTCTTTATCTCCCGTTTGGTCCCACTCCAGTTTTCCACTGCAAACAGAGTGAGCTGTCCAAAATAAATTTCTGATTACACCATCCCTACCCCCTACCTGTACATCCTGTATGCTGAGTTCAAGCATGTGACTGGTTGCCAGTTGTGTATAGTGCACGTTGATTCCTGTAAGACTCGCAAATACCAGTTCTTCTGGGACTTTATTAATTAAGGATAATCCAATTCCACCTTCTAACTTTACAAGCACCTAAAAGGAACCAAAATATGGCACACAGATTATTTAAAACCTAGCTTGGGTCAGTTTGTGGTGTGGTGGGTTAAGGTAGCTGAATCCCACATTGGGCTGACTGCATGGCTTGAATCCCAGACCTGGCAGCTAAACCACGAGTATGTGTGTGTGCCCAAGATCCCAGAGAGAGATGGAGTAGAAGGGGATGTAATGTGACCATGTCCTCTGGGGGGCTGCTAGCTCACTTTCTCTCTCTCTATTCCTCTCCAAACAGCTCATGCTCCCTAGAGCAAAAATTTGGGCAGGAAAAAAAAAATAAAAAGAATAAACATAATAACAATAAAATAGATAAACCAGTATTTTATCTAGTCAAAATAAAAGGTAGAAAAGAAAAAATAAAAAGAAAATTTTTTAAAATAAGGAGAATATGGGAACCAGCAGTTAGCGTAATGGCTATGTCGCTGGACTCCCACGTAGTCGACCGCGGTTCGCGTCTCGGACCCGGTGGCTTAAATCTCACGCCGGGCGCGTGTGCGTGCGTGCCCAAGATCCCGAGAGGACATAATAACAATAAAATAGATAAACCAGTATTTTATCTAGTCAAAATAAAAGGTAGAAAAGAAAAAATAAAAAGAAAATTTTTTAAAATAAGGAGAATATAACCATAAGAACCAAGAAAATTAAAGGGAATCATTAAATACCACTTGGCTTAACTCTATAAACAGAGGAGAAATTCTAGGTGAATACTGCTGAATCTTTAAGGAATAAATAATTCTGATGTGAGCTGAGCTGTACCCAAGAATTGAAAAAAAAGGGAAAGTTTCAAATTATTTTTGAATATAGCATAAACTGATAACAAAACTCAAGAAAAACTATGTCAGGAACACTATATACCATTTCATTTATGAATATTGAAATGAAAAATCCTCAAGAAAAGTAACAAATAGGGACCAGCAGTTGACGTAAAGGCTATGTCACTGGACTCCCATGTAGTTGACCATGGTTTGAGTCCTGGACCCGGTGGCTTAAACTCATGCCAGGCGCATGTGCGTGCGTGCCCAAGATCCTGAGAGAAGAATGGAGGAGAAGGGATTGCAGCATGGTCATACCCCAGGGGTGATTTCTTGCTTTCTGTCTCTCCATCTCTCTCATGAGCACATAAACTGTATCGCAAAAACCTCTCCAAAAAAGAAAAGAAAAGTAGCAAATAGAATCCAGAAACATTATGAGAATACTTCCTAACAATGTAGTTTACCTAGAATATCCAGGATGGTTCAACACTGGGAAACAGTATCACAATTAATCAAATTAACATGTGTAGAGGGATAAACTATAAATAATTATCTGTAAAATTAAATCCTATTTACATTTGAATTGTTCAACACCCTTTATTATCACCTTACTTTAGCACCACTTATTCTGTTTCCACATAAACTTCAGCTTTCATTTACATATTTACACATTCAGTTGGTAACGACAGTAAGTGCTGGGAGGCAAAACATACTTAGAATTCTATATAGGACAGGAAAAAAAAAAGTCTACACCGAGAAAACCATGGAGCGAAATTCTAAATAACCGAGGATCAAAGAAATAATTTGAGAACATTTAAAACCTACTTCCAATTCCTGCTCTGTATCCGGATTCCTTAATTTCTGCAGTTCTTGTTCAGTAACAGGAAGTTCATCCGTATCATATGACGATCGGTCACTCTTCCGTTGGCAGAAGTCTGTTATCTACAGTCAAATAAAACACCGTATTAAGAGGGCTTCCACTTCTATGGTGAAATCCATTTTTTAAGTAGCTAGTTTATTTAATAATAGACAGACTAGCAGACACAAACACACAGACGAGGGGCCCCTGACATGGTCTCATCAAGCTAAGATTCATCCCAGCCTTCCAGTCACCCAGGATCACAGGTGTGCCTGGCTGTGTTCTGGTGAACTGGGATCAAAATCCCAAGCCTTGTCGCGTGGCTCCAGTATCTTGTAACCGTGCCCTACTGCCTGTACCACTGTGGCTGGGTCATAGTGGAATCCATTCTAACCTATGCCAATTGTGTAGGTCAGAAGTCACTACATGCTTAAGAATCCCAAGGATGCTAATGGCTTCCAAAGCATTGCTAAGGTATGATTTGAGTAATAAAGCAAACTTGGTTTTCAGTCTACATAGCAAACTCAAGTTGTAGACATTATGAGCCTTATATAATAGGATTAGGTATCTCTAAGTGATCTAGAATTAGAGCTCAAGTCAAAATGTGCAAACCTCAAGAGAACACTGCCCTTATTTTGTCTTTTTAAGTGGTATTGTGGATTATAACTTATCACTTTAGAAATGTCATTCCAACATCTTTTCTCCTTACCTCTCACATGACCTAAATCCACAAATCTCTGAGTTCCAGACCTATATTTATAATAACTTTGGGAGATCTTCATGTTACTATCATAAAGCTACCTTAACTCCTCTTTTCCACCCTAAGCTGCTCTGTTTCTATTTTAGTAATCTGGGTTATCATCTTCCTCATTGTTCAAATCGGAATCTTGGGAACCATTCTGGACTCTTTTCTCATTTCCACATTCAACCGAATTACTAAATATGACTGACTCTATTCCTAATTAGTTTTAATTCCTACTTGTTTCTCTCCTTCCTCCTCATGACTATTCTTTGCCCCTTCTTCCCATTCAGGCCACCATAACTTCTCTACATTCCTGCATTAGCCTCCAGCCTGGTCTCTATCTCCAGTTTTGCTCCACTCCAAATCTCTAGCTTTGCAGCCGGAGTGCGTTATCTAAAATGAATTTCTGATCATACCACTCCTCAATGCCTTGTTGCCTTAGAAAATCCACAGGGTCTTTAGTGTGCATCTCAGGGTTTCTGTGATCTAGCCTCTGCTTCTACTGGGTTGTCAAAAAAGTCATAACATATTTTTTTCTATGTAAAAGTGCATCATGGCTTTTCTGATGACCCAATATATTGCTAGCTTTATTTTTACCTTTTTCCATGTGCCAGTTGGGCTAAAAATAACTCTCTCTTACCTGCTGGCCTTCACAGAACGTCCCAAATACTACTATATATTATTTATTTAGTATGTTTGTTGCCACCAACCCTCTCAATTGTAAGCCCCCCCCCCCAAAAAAAAAAAAAACAGGGACAGCTGAATTGTTCAACACCCTTTATTATCACCTTACTTTAGCACCACTTATTCTGTTTCCACATAAACTTCAGCTTTCATTTACATATTTACACATTCAGTTGGTAACGACAGTAAGTGCTGGGAGGCAAAACATACTTAGAATTCTATATAGGACAGGAAAAAAAAAAGTCTACACCGAGAAAACCATGGAGCGAAATTCTAAATAACCGAGGATCAAAGAAATAATTTGAGAACATTTAAAACCTACTTCCAATTCCTGCTCTGTATCCGGATTCCTTAATTTCTGCAGTTCTTGTTCAGTAACAGGAAGTTCATCCGTATCATATGACGATCGGTCACTCTTCCGTTGGCAGAAGTCTGTTATCTACAGTCAAATAAAACACCGTATTAAGAGGGCTTCCACTTCTATGGTGAAATCCATTTTTTAAGTAGCTAGTTTATTTAATAATAGACAGACTAGCAGACACAAACACACAGACGAGGGGCCCCTGACATGGTCTCATCAAGCTAAGATTCATCCCAGCCTTCCAGTCACCCAGGATCACAGGTGTGCCTGGCTGTGTTCTGGTGAACTGGGATCAAAATCCCAAGCCTTGTCGCGTGGCTCCAGTATCTTGTAACCGTGCCCTACTGCCTGTACCACTGTGGCTGGGTCATAGTGGAATCCATTCTAACCTATGCCAATTGTGTAGGTCAGAAGTCACTACATGCTTAAGAATCCCAAGGATGCTAATGGCTTCCAAAGCATTGCTAAGGTATGATTTGAGTAATAAAGCAAACTTGGTTTTCAGTCTACATAGCAAACTCAAGTTGTAGACATTATGAGCCTTATATAATAGGATTAGGTATCTCTAAGTGATCTAGAATTAGAGCTCAAGTCAAAATGTGCAAACCTCAAGAGAACACTGCCCTTATTTTGTCTTTTTAAGTGGTATTGTGGATTATAACTTATCACTTTAGAAATGTCATTCCAACATCTTTTCTCCTTACCTCTCACATGACCTAAATCCACAAATCTCTGAGTTCCAGACCTATATTTATAATAACTTTGGGAGATCTTCATGTTACTATCATAAAGCTACCTTAACTCCTCTTTTCCACCCTAAGCTGCTCTGTTTCTATTTTAGTAATCTGGGTTATCATCTTCCTCATTGTTCAAATCGGAATCTTGGGAACCATTCTGGACTCTTTTCTCATTTCCACATTCAACCGAATTACTAAATATGACTGACTCTATTCCTAATTAGTTTTAATTCCTACTTGTTTCTCTCCTTCCTCCTCATGACTATTCTTTGCCCCTTCTTCCCATTCAGGCCACCATAACTTCTCTACATTCCTGCATTAGCCTCCAGCCTGGTCTCTATCTCCAGTTTTGCTCCACTCCAAATCTCTAGCTTTGCAGCCGGAGTGCGTTATCTAAAATGAATTTCTGATCATACCACTCCTCAATGCCTTGTTGCCTTAGAAAATCCACAGGGTCTTTAGTGTGCATCTCAGGGTTTCTGTGATCTAGCCTCTGCTTCTACTGGGTCGTCAAAAAAGTCATAACATATTTTTTTCTATGTAAGTGCATCATGGCTTTTCTGATGACCCAATATATTGCTAGCTTTATTTTTACCTTTTTCCATGTGCCAGTTGGGCTAAAAATAACTCTCTCTTACCTGCTGGCCTTCACAGAACGTCCCAAATACTACTATATATTATTTATTTAGTATGTTTGTTGCCACCAACCCTCTCAATTGTAAGCCCCCCCCCCCAAAAAAAAAAAAAACAGGGAATGTCTGTTCTACACTAGAATACGCACAGTTAATAGAACTGACCAGCTCTAACAAGTGCTCAATACATAACTGTTGAATGAATGTGCTCATTATTGAGGGCACAGGCCCTGTACCTTTTGGTTCTGTGTGACTAACTTCTTTTAGCTGTAAGGTCTCGGTTTAAATGTTACTTCTCTTACGATGCTCCCCTAATCTCCAAATCCAGGGATACAAATCCTTTCCATATCCCATCCACTCCTACTCTCAAAACACAATTGAACTGTGTGATTACAAACCTCAATCTTCTTGTTGTTAATGTGTTACTACAAATGTAGCAATTATCTAGACTTATATTAGTATAATAACTAATAACACTGATAATATTAACATGCACGGTTAACTGACTTACTCTGTTAACTGCTTTCTACCTAATTTTTATAGTACTTTAATTCTTACAACCTAGTTAAGTAGATCCTAGCCCCATTTTACAGATGAAGACACCTTATCCTCACACCCATCATAAATATGTTCAAAAGGTATTTTTTAAGTGACTTAACCACTGGGGAGGGGTAATAAGAGTTTCATGTTAGTTCGTATGACCAATCGTCACCTGGAGTGCCCTAGTTGGTCCATCTGGGATAACTCTGATGGATAACATTCCAGAACCAGGTCTCATCTTTTGGTTAATAAATTGCTGTTCAGGTGGAACTGGACCCAGAAGCTCCATGGAAGTGTCAGGACCAAGAACAACTTCAGCTCCATCAAATAAGCCAGAAAGCCCACCTTTGGCCTAAAAGACATTAAACACGTTGTAAAAACGGCAAAATACACCAATTCTGACAATTTAATATGCCATTTTAGGCAAGTTACTAAATTTACATTCTATTTTGGAGGTTCATGATCAATGTAGAAAAAGCTTTGCCTATTTAGATAGAAAGCTATGCTGTATGAACTTGAGGAATTATGAAAAAGACATAATTCCATGAATAGAGTATATTGGTTTAACTCTGACTTGCAATAACTTTAAGTCATTAAAATAAACTTTAAAAATTAGTCTGGTCTGGCCTTATAGCCTAATGGTTAAGAGGATGAGATTCCACATGGCTGACTGTGGTTTGAATCAGGGACCCAGCAGCTTGAAAAACACATTGCGGGGACCAGCAGATGGAGTAGCGTTACATCGCTGGATTCCCACATGGCCAATCACAGTTCGAGTCCTGGACTCAGTGGCTTCAAACTCATGCCAGGTGCATGTCCATGCATGCTTAGGATCCCAGGAGAATGGAGGAGAAGGGATTGTAGTGTGGCTATACCCCCTGAGGGGTGATTTCTCACTGTCTCTCTGTCTCTCCAGTGAGTACACATGCCCTATAGCGAAAATCTCTCAAAGAATGAGAGAAAGAAAGAAAGGAAGAAAGAATACACTGAGTGGGAGGCAGCAGGTGGTGTGCAGGTTGAGTCACTGAATTCCCACATGGCTGACCATGGTTCGAGCCTCGATCTGGTGACTTGAGGATCACGCCAGGTGTGTGTGTGTGTGTGTGTGTGTGCATGGCCAAAATCTCAATGTCTGTAATGGAGGACAAGGGATTATAGTGTGACCATCTTCCCGGTGGGTGATTTCTCACTTTCCCTCTCTGTCTCTTTCTAACAAGCACACACACCCTATGGCAAAAACAAACAAACAAACAAACAAACAAACATGCCGAAGCTATGTGGAGAAGAAGGGATTGTGGAGTGACCATGCCCCACTGGGGGCGGGGGTAGGTGTTCTCCTCCCCACCCTCCATGAGTGCACACCCTCTGGCAATTAAAAAAATATTAGCTAGGGAACCAGCAGTTAGCGTAATGGCTATGTTGCTGGATTCCCACGCAGTCGACCGCGGTTCGCGTCTCGGACCCGGTAGCTTAAAACTCACGCCAGGCGCGTGTACATGCATGCCCAAGATCCTGAGAGGAGAATGGAGAAGGGATTGCGGTGTGACCAGCCCCTCTGGGGGGTGATTTCTTACTTTCTGTCCCTGTCTCTGTCTGTCTGTCTGGCGAGCGCACGCGCCCTATAGCAAAAACCTCTCAAAAAAACAGAAAATTAGCTAAATCCAGCTGTTTCTTTGAGTATTCTCATTAGGGTTGCCTAAACACGTGAAATATTCTGAAAATAAAATGAGTATTATCATCATTCAGCTTCCCAAGAGGAAGCAAATTCAACAGCTGAAAACCCCTAAAATATGGTGCATGCCAGGACAACAAACTCGATATTCAAAAGATGGTCCCTCTTTGGGACCAGCAGTTAGCATAATAGCTATGTTGCTGGACTCCCACGTAGTCGACTGCGGTTCGAGTCCCGGACCCGGTGGCTTAAACTCACACCAGGCGCATGTGAGTATGTGCTCAAAATCCCAAGAAGAGAATGGAGGAGAAGGGATTGCAGCATGGCCATTCCCCCTGGGGGGTGATTTCTCGCTTTCTGTCTCTCTGGCAAGCGCACGCGCCCTATAGCAAAAAACCTCTCCAAAAAAAGGAAAAAACAAAAAACAAAAAACAAAGATGGTCCCTCTTTTAAAATAAAATATGGAGCTGCGAATGTCACCTGATGCCCCGTCACTCATGCTTTCAGAGGAAGGCAGCTTTTTGCTACATGCCCTGAGAAAAATGAAGCCTACGGGATGATATCTGCAGGGAGTGAAGACAGGACTAGGGAAGATAATAGCAAAGGGCATCTCAGTTTCCTTCGCTCATTTTAAAATACTGAGTAATGAAAAGAAGACTTTGAGCTGAGCTTATAGGCCAGGTTTCATCACAGACAAAGCTCTATAGAATTGCTGCAAGTTTAGAAAGAAAATACAGATATAGCCTAGTGAGGGAAGTGTCAGAACGTGTTCTAATGCTTTCAATTACTTAGCCTAGTAAGACGTAAACAAGCTTATTTCTCGAACCGGAACACATTTTGCTCTGTTGAATACTGTTATTATAAAGTCATTTACAAGTAGAGAAATGATGAAATAGATAAAAAATAAATAAAAAGAAAGAAAGAAAGAAAGGGATTTTAGGAGGAGGAAAATGCTCCAAGAGAATTGGAATAGATGGGTTTTAGAGAAAACAAGAAGTAAAGTCAGGGTCAGATATGAATCCCAGCAATTATAGGAAGTCCTCTTTTGCCTCTAGAAGTCTGAATTGTATTGCTAATTGAAAATCACAAATCCATTCCAGATGTGTGCTTCATATAAGTAAGCAGCTTGCCTTTGATGAAAAAGCTCAGGGCAACAAAGATAAAGAAAATAAATCTCACCAAATGGCAGTCAGGAGCTCCTCACAGCTTTGCTGTGGAGCGCCACTGCTCTGGAGCATAATCTCTCTAATGAAAGGACAGCCTGGTTTCTGCTAGAGACAAATACACTCAGAGTTCTCTCTCAGGGGCCTAAGGTTCAAGTGTTTATTTTTGCCTAAACCTTGAGCTCACAGAACACATTCTCACATGCTGTTCTGCCACGTGCCCAAACCTCTAAGCTACCTTCTTACTTCACTCATCTCAGATCCACGGCTACCATTCCCACATGAAAGCCAGAAAAGGCAAAAAATCCAAATGTATGGTCATTTTCCAAAGATATATTTACTTCTAAAGTACCTAGTATTGGACCAGCAGGTGGAATGATGGTTAAGGTGCTGGACTCCCACATGGCTAACCATGGTTCAAGTCCTGGACTCAGAGGCTTGAAACTCACACTGGACATGTGGGCGTGCACGCCCAAAATGGAAGGAAAATGGAGGATAAGGGACTGTGGAATAGTCATCTCTCTGGGGGGGGTGATTTCTTGCTTTCTCTCTCTCTCTGCCTCTATCTCTCCAGTGTGTGCGTGTGCATGCTCTATAGCAAAAATCAATCTCTTAAAATAAAATATAGTACCTAGGATTGTATCACGGGCTAGATTGTACGAGTAAAGGACAGAGGAAATTGTCTAGCAATCTTCATTCTGACGTTCACTTCAACTTACTCAGGCACCATTCAGAATGCAAAAACCAGGAAGGGCATGCACGAGCTGTGATGATTTCTCGGCAGCCTACAAAACACTTCACAAAAGCCTGCTGTGGGTATGGTCCCAAATTCACAGTTTGAAACTATCCATCTAACTTAGTGCTGAACTTCTAGTCGACATTTCGCTTTCTTTCTTCTTTTCTTCTTCCCTTCTCCCCTCCCTCCCTCTCTCTTTCTTCTTTCTTTTAAAAATCACACAGGTAACTTATGTCATCAAAGAAAAAAATCCATATTAGCAAATAAAAAAATCCCATCACCCAGAGGCAATTGTCCTTAAACATTTGCTATATATACAACCTTCAAGAACATTTCTTGTATAAATATACAAAGAGGCACAACAAAAGTTTCTTGATGTGGGGCCAGCAGGTGAAGTGATGGTTAAGGTGCTGAACTCCCACGTGGCTGATCATGGTTCAAGTCCCAGACCTGGTAGTTTGCTTTCTCACTTTCCTTTTTTCTTTTTTTGGTCGAATTGAAATAAATAAATAAAAATAAATAAACAATTCTTTTAAAAGAAAGTTTCTTGATGTTCTTTTAACTAAAATGGAATAACAGAATACATACTGCTCTATAATTAATTTTTCCCATTTAACAAGTTACCATGTCTAACCTAGTTGAGACTCTTCTCAGGGAAGGCCCAACCACTGCTTGCTCCAACTCGGAATGCCCAGAAGTACCAACCTGGACAACCAACCCATGTAACCCACAGGTCAGTTTTCCTTCTCGGAAACTCCACGTCTGAGTTGTGCTTCGCCTGCGGTCAGGCTTTCTTAGCATCAGTGGCTCATATCTGGAAAAGGAAAGTGCAGAATCGTCTAAGTCACAAAGTCAATTATTTCAGGCCTAAAAATAATAGGAAGATCATGGACGTGCTCTTCTTCTAATACCTTTGCTCTTAAAATCTAATGGGCACAGGGTCAGCAGGTGGCCTAGTGGTTAAGATGCTGTACTCCCATAGGGTTGACTATGGTTTAAGTCTTGAACCCGGCAGATTGATAATCACAGGAGGTACATGTGCACGGATGCCCAAAATCTTAGGAAGAGAATGGATTGCAGCATGGCCATGCCCCCCAGAGGGTGATTTCTCTCTTTCTATCTCTCTGTCTCCTCTAGAGAGTGCATGTGCCCTATGGCAAAAAACTTAAGAAAAAAAAAAATCCAATGGGCAGTTAGGTTGAATTCTATGGTGGCTAGGCATTTCTTTCTCTTTTCCTTATTAGTTTATTTTTTATCTTTACTATAGGGCATGTACACTCACTGGAAACTGGCAGACAGAAAAAAAGAGTGAGAAAGAAAGTGAGAAATCACCCCCCGACCCACTCAGGGGCTGGAGTGTTGCGCATGAAACAATCCTTTCTCCTCCATTCTTCTCTTGGGATTTTGAATATGCATGCACATGTGCCTGACTGGCCCTAGGAAATAGGAATAAAACAAAATAGAAAGCAATGAAGGAATTCAGAGTAATTAAGACTTTAAAAATTCAAAACACAACACTGTAAAATAGGTTTTCACACTCTCACAATGACAAGTTATTATGCGGTATGGGATGGAATATCTTCTAAATATATTTAAATCTCTTCAGGGACCAGCAGTTGGCATAATGGTTATGTGGCTATGTCGCTGGACTCCCATGTAGTTGACTGCGGTTCAAGTCTTGGATCCGATAGCTTAAACTCACACTTGTGTGCCCAAGATCCCAAGAGGAGAATGGAGAGAGGATTGCAGAGTGGTCATCCCTCCAAGAGGTGATTTCTCGCTTTCTGTCTCTGTCTTTCTGGTGAGCGCACATGCCCTATAGCAAAAACCTCTCAAAAGAAAAGGAAAAAAAAAAAAAAAAACACAAAAAAACCAACCTCTTCAGTAGTCTTAGTAGTCTTTTTCTGGTCTTATTTCTATTTTTTTTTTTTAATGATAGAAAGTGAGTGCACACCACAAGAGAGACAGAGAAACAGAGAGGGGAGCACTATCAACAGGGTCTCTTCGCACTGGGATCGACTCTGGCCCACCCTCCAGCTCCCCAGGATGCTGGGCTGAGGCAGATGCAGAAATCTGAACCCACTGTCAGTCACATGGCTTCCAGCCTTGTAGGGCACTCTTGTTACCACTGTGCCATTGCAACCAGGCTCTTATTTTGTGTTTTATCTTGTCATCTACAGTTTCTTTGAAAGTAAATAATCAACTGAAAACAAATCAATTTATTTCATGGAGAAACTGAGGTATGGGCTAACAAAGAACTTATCCAAACTTACAGAGCTGATTTTAATTCAAGGAGCTACTCAAAAAAACGCATTTGTGTGCTGGATAGTTGAGCAGTGGTGAAACATAATATTCTGTGAGGCAGATCTACATGGGAAGGTTACCAGTTCAAACCTGGAGACCTCCCTAAACACACCAGTGTGTGCATGCCAATGATCCTGGGCTGGATGGGGCTAGTCTGCAGTGTCAGAACCCTATTGGGAGTGTTGTAGCTCTCTCTCTCTGAAAGAATTACAAACTTAAAACATGTACACACACATACATTTGACTATTCTCTTAACAATTCAATGTCTGTTTTCAAAAGATTTAACAAAATTATTAGAAAGATTAAAAAAAAAAAAAAAGAAACTATCCACTTCTAGGGAATAAGGATAGATGAAGTTTGGATGAAAGAAACAGTCACTTTAAAAATATATGTATTTTTTGCCACAGGGTGCATGCTTGCCAAAAAGATAGACAGAGACAGAGAAAGGGAAAAGTAAGAAGTCACCCCCTAGGGGGGATTGGCCATGCCATAATTCCTTCTTTTCTACTCTCCTCTTGGGATTTTAGGACTACATGCACATGTGCCAAGTGTGATTTTCAAGCCACAGGTCCAGCATGCAAACCATGATGGACTATGTAAGTGCCCAGTGCCTTAACCACCACACCAAATGCTGTCCCCAAGAAATATTCACTTTTCATACATTTCTTTTTATTGCTTGAATTTTTTTATTATTGGTAGGAATACTGTCACAATAGCTTAAAAATATAAAATCGGGGGACCAGCAGTCAGCATAATGGCTATGTCGCTGGACTCCCACGTAGTCGACCGCAGTTCGAGTCCCGGACCCGGTGGCTTAAATTCATGCTGGGCGCGTGTGTGCCCAAGATCCAGAGAGGAAAATGGAGGAGAAGGGATTGTGGCATGGCCGTCCCCCCTGGGGGGGTGATTTCTCGCTTTCTATCTCTCTTTCTCTCTGTCTGTCTGGCGGGTGTACGCGCCCTATAGCAAAAACGTCTCCAAAAAAATAAAAATTTAAAAAAATAATAAAATGAAAGGCCCAATACTCGCATTTGGAAATATGACAGATTTCTGTCATTGAAGAAAAATACAAATGTAAATACAAATTCTTGGTTCATTTATTAAACCCTTGTATTTTGGTGTGCATTTTCTCTGAGTCTGAATATGAAAGCAGTTGCAGCTGACTCAAAGCTGCCTAGAAAATTACCTGTTGTCAGTTACTGCAGCCAGACCAGCAATGTCCAGGATGGCAGAACCCTCAGTGGAGCGGGCAGCAGAGGGCTTACTGGGGTTGTGAGGAACCGAAGAGCCCTCATGGGCCAGCATTCCTGTTCCCGTCATCCTCCACAGCTGAGAACGCTTTCCTGGTTCCTGTCGGCAGATTGTACAAAAGGCAGAGTAAATGTGTGCGGCCATAGTGAGGTCCTCACTTCATGAGCTTCCTGTGAGAGGCGAGTGAGTTCTCGAAGAGGAATGGTGCTGTGACACTTCTCCATGTTACATAAATGCCTAACTCAAACTTCCACCGCTGTCAACCCCTCATAGCACTGAAAATGAAATATGCTGAACTACTGAACCAAATAACCAAAAATTTAAAAATACACTTAATACTTATGTTTTTTTCCTTTTTAAAATGAGGGGAAAAAAATAGCTGGGCAATCACCTCCAATAGCTAAACTGTCACAATCACCAATGTTTCCGAGGGTCGCCCTTAGGTGCCCTGATCTTAAAGAAGGATCCAAGTATGTAGAGTGATTAGATGATATTCTTAATATCTAATCACTGGTAGTCCTCATAATTCACAGATATCCAGAATTTATCAAAAGCCCCCAACCCACAATGTTTATAAAGGAAGTTCAGATGAACAATGTGGGGATTAGGGACACCCACCCTATGCACAGTAAAAAATCCACACATAACTTCTTTTTAATTTCCTATAGGGAACATGAGCTCATCAGACAGAGAGAAAGTGAGAAAGCACCTTCCAAGGAGGGATGACCACACCACAAACCCTTCTCTGTTCTCCTCTTGGGCACACACACGTTCTGCATATTTTTCAAGCTACTGGGTCTAGGACTTGAACCACACAGTTGACCATATGGGATCCAGTCACTTTTACCACCATGCCACCTGGTTGGCCCCAGATATACCTTTTGATTTCCCCAAAACTTGAGTGCAGGGGCTAGCAGGCGGCCTAGTGGTTAAAGTGCTGACTATATGGTTGAGTCTCAGACCCAGCCACTTGAAAAACACTCCAGGTACGTGTGCGTACATGCCCAAAATCCTGCGAGGAGGATGGAGATAGGATTGTATTATAACCATACCACCTGAGAGATGCTGTCTTGCTTTCCCCCTCTCCCTCTCTCCCCCCATCTCTGACAAACATGCAGGCACTATAGCAAAAACAAACAAAAAACAAAAAACAAACAAAACAAACAAAAAACAAAACAAAACAAAATTAATTACAAATTGCCTACTATTGATAAGAAGCCTTAACTGATAAACACATATGCATAAGCACATATTTTCTAAGTTAATGTATTATATACTGTATTCTTACATTAAAAGAAGCTAGAGAAAAGAAAATGTCATTAAAAAAGTCATAAGGAGATAAAATACACTTATAGTATCTACTAAAAAAATCCACATGTAAGGCAATCTGAGCAGTTCAAACTCCAGTTATACAAGGGTATGCTGTGTGAATTGTCCAATTTTTACATGTTCATTACATACAATGTAAAGGTGGGTGTAGTGCAAGGTATATACTAAATTGATTGCCACTCATACTTTTTTTCTTTCTTTCTTTCTTTGGAGAGGTTTTTGCTATAGGGAGCATGCACTCGCCAGAAAGACAGAGAGAGGCAGAGAGACAGAAAGCGAGAAATCACCCCCCAGAGGGAATGGCCACGCCGCAATCCCTTCTCCTCCATTCTCCTCTCGGAATCTTGGTCATGCACATACATGCACCGGGCGTGATTTTAAGCCACTGGGTCCAGGACTCGAACCACAGTTGACTATATGGGAGTCCAGTGACATAGCCATTACACTAACTGCTGGTCCTGCCACTCATTCTTAATATATATTCTACTTAGGAATATTTTATAAACATCAGTTAGGCATCCAGGTCAATCATGAAAGCCAATATAATACAATATATACTAGAAGTAGTAATAACAATAAACAGTATTACTGAGAATCTATGTGCCAGGCATTGGTCCATGGGATTTATACATATTAACTCTTTACCCCACCCCCCAAATCCAGTGAGTATATGTTATTACTCTCTTTGTTTACAGATAAGGAACTTAGGGCTCAGTGAAATGAAGTAACTTCCCGTGGTCATTTAACTGTACGTGGTAGGGCCTAGATCTGAAGTTCTATAGCTCGATTCCATAATAAGCACGCTTAACCTCCTTAGATGCTGGCCTCTGAGAAACAGTCCATATAGTTCCACTTCAGTAATATCTACGATCCAGCTAGACCTGTCAGGATCACACACTACTCCCAACTAGAAGCTCCTCCAAAGCAAAAGTCATGGGGTACAACAAATTCATTCACGTACTATCTCTGTACTAGAAGACAGCTTTTGTGTACATTCTACAAAACAAAAACTACCAAAACGCTGCAAGGCCAGGATTTGAGACTCAGTTGCATTGTTTATGAGCAACATGACCTGGGACAAACTACTTAATCTCTTAGCACCTCTGCCTCCTGATCTGTCAAACTGGAAAATTAAGTGACCTATTATAGTTATAAGTATAACAAATGCAAGGTACTTAGCAAATGCCTGGCACAGCGTATGGACTCAATAAATGTTTGCTATGTTAGTATCATTATATTTATTTATGCAGCACTTTATGAACATTATTTTAGTTGATCCTTTTAATAAGCCTGCAAATGAAGCTCAGAGAAGAATGGGAAACACCAGAACCATTCAGACTGGGGAAAGATGCTATGCTCTTTGTACCAAGTGCTACTGCCTCCTATGCTTGCCAAGAGAGAACACTGAGCTGCATGTTTCCACCTCCGATTCCTACATACTTGCTTTTCTGTTCACATTAAAAGAATATATCTCAGGGCCAGCAAGTGGTATAGTGGTAAAGGCACTGGACTGCCACATGGCCAACCATGGTTCAAGTCCCAGATTTGGCGGCTTGAAACTCACACTGGATGTTGTGTGCATGTGTGCCCAAAATCCTGAGAGGAGAATTGAGAGGGACTGCAGTGTGGCCATCCTCCCTACTGCATGATTTCTCATTTTCTGTCTCTTTGGTGAGCGTACATATCCTATATCAAAAAAAAATCTCTCCAATCAATCAATCAAACAATAAAAAGAACACATCTGTCTGTAGCACCAGGATCAACATGGAAAAGCACCTCAATTACCTGGTGACACAGATGCCTGAGTGAGTACAAGTTTTCAAACAGAGATTTCTTTATTGCTTATCCCTGGGTACAGGCCCATCATAATTTGGAAACTACCAAAATTTCCACTTAAAGCCGAAATGCATCATTCTCCTTCTACTTCCCTTGTCCCTTTCCCTAACAACTTAGTCCTAAAGCCTTTAGATGGAATGAAGGAAGGCAGAAGTCCATGGGGACTTTATATGTTGGGGTGGGGATCATGGTAGCCTAGCGTGGGATGGGTGAAGTCCATGTGGGACAAGGAAGACATCTATATGGGTGATGAGGCAGCCAGGGTGGGTCACCAAAGTCCCAGGTGGGTAGTGCTGACACCCGTGCCCAAGAGCTGTGGAGTGGAGCCTAACTGGAGCATCAGAGAGACAGAGGTGAAGAGGGCACTTTTCGAAGGGTAGAGTTGGAAGGGGGACTGACCAGCATGTGGAGATCAGAGCCCAAGGAAAGTAACCACATTGGTGATGGACAGCCATGGTATCAGAGGATAAGTTACATTATGGGGAACTGATCAAATCAAATCATTCTCAGTGCTGGACAAGAGAATTACGAATACAGAAAGGGTGAAAATTAGAATGGCCTTTGTGATGTTGGACTAGAATCAGAAATACTAGAGTGAATTACTGGTTTTTCATATATAAATTGACATAAATACGTATGTGCTATAAATTTGTATATAAAGTACACACTGTATGCAGATATGTATATATACACAGATAAAACCCTTAGCTCTCTCCTCTGAGAGCTTGGGAACAGCAACAAAGCACACATAGTACACATGTCTCATGTTTCTGAATTCTAGTCCCTAATTTAAAAGATCATTAAGGGAAAAGAACATTTCTCTAATATGATTTGAAAAGAATGTCTAATTACTTTTTTGATGTCTTTTTCTTTCTTTTAAAAATTTATTTATCAAGAGAGAGACAGACAGAGACAGAAAGAGAGAAGGCAGTCAATAGAGTCTTCACCCCACTGTCTTCCTTCAGCCTTGCAGCTAGCCAGGACCACAGGTGTGCCTGGGGTGTTCAAGGAGAGCCATGATGCAAATTCAGAGCCTTCCCAAGGCCTGCAGCATCACACAGTAGTCAGTGTCATTACTGCTGGTGCCACTGTGGCAGGGTCTACTTTTTTCTTTTTTTTAATACTGACTTTAACTCTGCAGTCAGCACAAAAAAGGGACATTTTTGTCAGTTTCATAGTTTTTCGATTCAGTTTAAGGAAATGATTAAGGAAGTATTGCAATACAAAAATGCGGTAATGAAAAAGATACATCCCCCCACATTCAAGAATTAAGTTCTCCATAAAGGGCCTCAACGAGAAGAGGGTGAACCTACAGCAGGCATCATGGCAGAGTGGGAACAAAGAATTGGCGCTTTCAAGACTCCAGTTCCGTACTTTGAGCAAACCATTTAACTGAAGTTTCCATTTCTTCATCTGTAAAACAAAGACTCTGGACTAAGTAATCCTGACCCCTTTCTAGCTCAAAAACCTTCTTCTAAGCTCCCATTTCTAAGCTTTCTTACCTTCTTCTTTAAAATGACTCTCTGTGTCTTTGGTGAGACATCCAGGACGAGCTCTGCACGGGTAATGGCCTTGTTGGAAGCAACAGGTCTTCCTGTTCCTTCCTGCAAACTAGAATTATAAAAATTAGTAATAAGTACACATGCACATGTAAATATACATGAACACTCATACATATATATCTAAGTATTCAAAATCAAATGTCTAAAGTCCCTATTAAAGAAGAAAACAATTTAATGCATAGAAGACAAAGTTTGATTCAAGGAGCAGAAAGATTAGAGTTGTCTATTTTTTTCCTGCATAGTTAGACCAATTTGTTCTAAAAAATACTAGGATTGGGAACCAGCAGTTAGCATAATGGCTATGTTGCTGGACTCCCACGTAGTCGACCGTGGTTCGCGTCCCGGACCCGGTGGCTTAAAACTCACGCCGGGCACGTGTGCGTGCGTGTCCAAGATCCCGAGAGGAGAATGGAGAAGGGATTGCAGGTGACCATCCCCCCTGGGGGGTGATTTCTCGCTTTCTGTCTCTATGTCTCTCTCTGTCTGTCTGGTGAGCGCACGCGCCCTATAAGCGAAAATCTCTCCAAAAAAAAAAAAGAAAAAAAGAAATACTAGGATTTTCCTTTCAACTGATAATTTTAGTGACTTAAAATTCAGATGTAAAATGATGAACATTTATCTCTGGAGGTCAAAAAACAAACAAAAATAAATAAATAAAAACAAACAAACAAAAAAACAACAAAAAAAACAAGTCAGACATCCCAAGGAACTAAAAATGAGCTCTACTTTGCCAGGCAGGAGATCCTCATCATTTCACCCTCAAGTCATATAGGAAATGAGAAGTTCCTTTAGACTGAAAAGAGTTTATAACCATCTTCTTCTAATCCAACTGTGTTATATTTCTCTGTGGCTTAAGAATCATACGTTTTTGGGACCATCAGATTGCATTGTGGTTACATCACTGGACTCCTAGGAAGTCAACTGCTATTTGAGTCCTGGACCCAGGGGCTTTAAACTCGTGTCGGGCATATCTGTGCACATGTCCAAGACCTTGAGAAGAGAATGGAGGAGAGAGGATTGCAGCTCGGCCATCCCCCTGGGGGATGATTTCTTGCTTTCTGTCTCTATGGTGAGCGCACAAGCCCTATAGCAAAAATATCTCTCAAAAAAAAAAAAAAAAAAAAAAGGAATACTAAGCTTTATAGAACATTGCAGTCTGGCCACACCGGGGTATTTGGCTGAGCCTTTATCTAGATTATTCCCCAGTTTTCATTTATCTCAATTCTCAAAAAATGTATTTAAAAATCTAGAGTTAAAAACTAGTCTTCATGACACCAAAAGCACAAATGACAAAAAAAGTAGACAAATTTTATCAAAATGAAAAACTTTTGTACTTCAAAAGATACCATCAAAAAGTAAAAAGAGCAGTCATGGTAGCATATGCCTATAAACCCCAGCTATTGAGGAGGCTGAGGTAGGAGGATCGCAAGTTTGAAGCCAGCTTGGGTAACAGCAAGACTCTGTCTCAAAAAAAAAAAAAAAAAAATTAAAAAGATAACAGATCGGGAGAAAATATTTGCCATTCTTGTATTTGCTAAGAACTGGAATCAGACTATGTTTTTTAAAAAACTTATAATTCAATAATAAAAAGGCAAACATTTCCATTTTAACATGAGAAAAGAATCTGCACAATTCTTTAAAATAAAAGATATAGAATTAGCTAATAAGCACATAGGTAGATGTGCAAAATCATTAGTTACTAAGAAAACGCAAATCAAAACCATAATGAGAGGGACCAGCAGTTAGCGTAATGGCTATGTCGCTGGACTCCCACATAGTCAACCGCAGTTCAAGTCCCGGGCCCGGTGGTTTAAACTCACACTGGACGTGTGTGCATGCGTGCCCAAGATCCCGAGAGGAGAATGGAGGAGAAGGGATTGCGGCGTGGCCATACCCCCAGGGGGTGATTTCTCGCTTTCTGTCTCTCTTGTCTCCCTCTGTCTTTCTGGCGAGCACACGCGCCCTTATAGCAAAAACCTCTCCAAAGAAAGAAATAAAAAAAAAAAAAGAAAACCATAATGAGAGATCACTTCATACCTTGTAGGACAGGTATGATAATAATAAAAGTGAAAAATAAAATGTATTTATAAGATTTTGGAGAAATTAAAACCCTGTACATTACTGGTGGAAAATAGTATGGTGGCTCTTCAAAACATTAAACACAGGGAACAACCCTTGATGTGGTGTTTAAAGTGGCTTAATCCCACATAGCTCAATGTGCAGTTTGAATTCCATACCCACCAGCTTGAAAATAACACCGGACATATAAGCTCAAAAATCCTGAAAAGAGGGAGAAATGGTAGAGAAGGGCTTGTAGCGTGACCATTTTCCTTGGGTAAGTGCTTTCTCAATTCTCTTTCTCTCCCTCCCTCCCTTGAGCACACATGCCCTCTGGAATTTTTTTTTAAGTTAAATACAGAATTACCATAAATCCTAGAAATTCCATTCCTAGGTATAAATACAAAAAAATCGGAAAACAAGTACTCAAACAAATACATATACAGCACTTTTATAGCAGGACTGTCCTTCACAATGGTCCAAAGGTGGAGACAATCTAAACATTTACCCACAGATGAACTGTATCAACAAAATGTGATGTGTATGTGTGTGTGCCTGTGTGTATGTATATATATAAAATCAAACATTAGCCATAAAAAAAAATGAACATTTTTTCACAAAAAGAATGAAGTAGTGGTACAATGTGGATGAACCTTGGAAACATTACACCAAATGAAAGAAGCCAGACACAAAGGTCACTTACATGATCCCATTTATATTAAATATTCAGGACAGGTAAATCCACAGGGACTGAGAGCAGACTGGTGGTTGCCAGGGTCTGGGAGAAGGACTGAATGGGGGGCAAACACTGCATGGGTTTGAGCTGTCTTTTCAAGGTGAAAGAAATGTCTTGGAACCAGGTACAGGTACTGGCTACACGACACAAATGTATTAAATGTGACTGAGTACTGACCTACTTAATTCTTTTCCTTCCTTTCTTTCTTTTTTCAGTTTATTTATTTATTTATTTATTTATTTATTTATTTACCTCAGGGCACATATACTTGCTGGAGAGACACAGAGACTGTGAGAGAGGGAAAGTAAGAAATCATCCCTAGGGGGATAGCCATGCTGCAATTCCTTCTCCTCTATTCTCTTCTCAGGACTTTGGGCACCCAAGCACTCACACATCTGGTGTGTTTTTTAAGCTGGCTGGGGTCTGTGACTCAAACAGAGTTGGCTGTGTGGGGTCTAGCTCCTTAACTACCATGCCACCTGTGGGTCCAAACTACTCATTTCTAAATACTTAATTTTATGCTATGTGATTCACCTCAAGAAAAACAAAAACAACATTAGGAAAAAGAACTAGACTTTGGGTCAGCAGGTAGTGTAGTGGTTGAAGTACTGGAATCCCACATGGCTGACTGCAGTTGAGTCTCAGATCCAGCAGGAAAACTACACCAGGCACGTGTGTGTGAGTACCCAAATCCCCCAAAGGAGAAGGAAATGCGGTATGGTCATCCCCCTTGGGGCTGATTTCTCACTTTCCCCCTCTCTATCTCTGGTGAGTACATACATTCTATTGCAAAAGCCTCAAAGAAAGAAAAAATGAGTCTTCTTCCCCATTATTAGTTTCCTGCGAGAATGCAAAGAAGTAATATCTAATACACTCCAAAAGAATGTTCAATCTCTTAGCACACCCAGAGCATCCTAATTGTATTATTAGATTCAGCAAACCAAGATTCCCAGGAGCTTCTCTTTTTATCTCTTCCATATTGGTTCAAACTGTTATGCTCATAATCCTTCATCAGTATTCTTAAGTTTAAAAGCTTAGCAACTGTAGGAATCTACAGAACATACAGAGAAAAACACAACTAGTAACCAGATTTAGAACTGATTCTTCAGGCACTAAATCTTAAGCATGGCACACTGCTAAATGTGCAATCTTTAAAAACAAAGAAGAAATACTATTCGCTTAATTATTGCAAGATAAAGACCTCAGCACCATCATTATTACCAAAGGAAACGGCAACAGACAAGGGAAAGAATGGCTATTCTCTGCAAACTCAATTCTTCTTTATCAGTGAAATTGGGACTCTAGGCAAATGAGAAAGATGATGCAAAGATCCAGATTATTTTGTGGGCTCTAGGCACAGGAAACATCTCACTCGTATGCAAAATTATTCTAAACATTTTGAGAAAAATTTATATTTGTAACGCTAAAGATTCAGCTATTTTCCAATTCTTCATGGGCCAACATTAAAATCGGCCTTGCAGCTTTAGCACAGAAACACTAAGTGACATTTATGTGCTGGCAGAATGAGTACTTTCTGAAAGCCCAGTGCTTTGAATCTCTATGTGCCAATCTAACAGCAGAATTATAGTAGAATAAACTTGATATTCTTCTACTAAGTTTTCTGAATACAACTAGTTACACAACAGTGAAGATTATAATTCTAAGACAACTGGAATTATTGTAAAGTTACACAACTATACTTGGGTTTTGCTAAATATTAATATAAGACCTTTAGGAGTCTGCTTAATCAGTATTCTCAATGAGGGAGGAAGTCAGTAGCAACTAATGAAGATTAGTCAGTACTAACTTGAGGAAAGAGGCAAAATAGACTAATAAATAGCAGAAAGAATATTTAAGAAATACATAAAAACTAAAGCAAAAGAAATTTAAGGTATTATACAAATAACATCTTAAAGGAGGAGTTGTTCAATACTAGAATGGATTATGGCAGGAGATCTAAAAATAGAGTAGCCTTGCTTCTTCAGATAGATTTTAATCTAGCCAAAAGACAGAGTTTAGACTAAATGACCTCTTGAGATAGACCCTGAAGCCAAGATTTGGTAAAGTATAAAGGAGTCTTCCTTCATACTTTGGTCTCCTGAGATACTGCTTAAAATTTCAAACCAATTAGTAATCAAAACCTCCTGCTTTACAAGCACAGTAATTCAAGTCAAGCTCCATAGCCTGGTGGTTAACAGAGCCAAATCCCACAGGGCTGACCACACAAGTCAAATGCCAGACTCAGTGGCTTGAAAAACATGCCAAGAGTCTATAAGTGCATGCCTGAAATCCTGGCAGGGTGGAGAAATGGAAGAGAGGGAACTGCTGTGTGACCACGCATCATTGGGGTATGCTTTCTCTCTCTCCCCACCCATCTCTCTGACAACTGCATGCAATTTCTGGCAAATTAAAAAAAAAGAAAGAAAAAAGAATAGTAATTTAAGCTAGAATTACCCAGAGAATGTGTATGTAGCAGCAATGTAGATGAAGTTTTCATAGTAAAGCTGTCGGTTATCCTGAAAGTCATTCATGTTACAGTTAAGCTCAGAAGAACCTGCCCCTTTAACAGTCAGAGTGATAAAAGGTGGCAGGGTGGGTTCGTCCCAGGCATAATCCAGTGAAGTCATGGGCTTCACTTCGGTTCGGAGCCTTGGTTCAGCAACACCATGCTGCGTAAAGACAACCGGGACCTATAGCAAAGAGGACAAAGAGAACTTTTACTCAGAGTGGCGATATTGGAAAGTGAGTCAGTGCTTCATTTAAATTCTAGAACCTTTCCAAAAGAAACCCGATATAGAGATTAATCACCAATGAGGTTCTCACTTCTTTAATGCTTTTGTAATCATCTTACAAAATCAAAAAAACCCATCAATTAAAGAGCATGGGCTGTAGTCTATTAGATAAAGGGCTTTAAGAAGCTTTTTCAAGTTAAATATCTAGGAGAAGCAATTCTGTTCTTTTAATGGCATGTCTTCTACCTTAACTCCCCTATGAGACAGTATGAATACAGGAAAAAAAACTTTGGAATTTGGCAACGTATTACATATAAGTCACATACTATAATCCAAAGGCATAGTTTACAGTAGAATCTAATGATTTCTATTTTAGCTTTACTTGGAGGATTTATAAACATGCTCACTGTCAATAACCAACAGCACACTTGTCTGTTCACATTGCCATCGGACAAGCTGACCCTTTCTCCATCTGTATGCAATGCCTATAGACGGCATCATGTCAACCAAACACTCTGGTCAGAGTATGTTTGGGGCTCCACAAGGTTACTTCTGCCGGAATGAGGCTGCCCAGCAATTAAAATAACTAGGAGGGGACCAGCAGTTGGTGTAATGGCTCTGTCACTAGACTCCCATGTAATCAACTGCAGTTTGAGTCCCGGACCCGGTGGCTTAAATTCATGCCGGGCATGTGTGCGTGTGTGCCCAAGATCCCAAGAGGAGAATGGAGGACGAGGGACTGTGGCGTGGCCATCCTCCCTGGGGGGGTGATTTCTTGATTTCTGTCTCTCAGTCTCTCTCTGTTTTTCTGGTGAGCACACGCACCCTATAGCAAAAACCTCTACCCCCCCAAAAATAATAATAACCAGGAGAAACCATCTCCTAATGGTAAGAATTTCTATGGTTATCCGGCCATAGAGATCGTATTTGTACAACTTCTTTTAAACCCAGGTTTAAAATGTATTCCAACGTTATCCTAAGGACTGCATATACTCTACCCTGTTCCAAACATGAAACAGTCAAACCAGCTCTCATTTTCCCTAGATACCTTAGAAAAGTTGTCAATTCTGAAAGGAGGGGGTAGCTGATCTGTGTCACTGAATGAGATCCTGTATGTAGCTCCTCGGAGAGTAATTTCTACTCGTAGGAAGAAGCATTTTCCCAGGGTATCTCTGCAGAATAAAGGAACAAACGAGGCAGCATGAGATGGAGGAAACAGGCTGCAGTTCACTTTCTTCACACTCCTCACAATCTCAACACCACTTGGACCTCAGTTGATACCAACGAACCTATAGCCTGTATTTTTTTTATCCTATTAAAAAATGGGAAATTGAGCATATAATCACAAAACTGGTTTTCTAATTTTCTCATTTCATTAACATTTATTAACAATGTACGTGTGTATAAATATACAAGGGGACATCAAAAACTTTGTGGAAAAAGGCATTAAAGGCTAAATTTATTTTGGTGCATAAGATGTTAAAGCCCATAAATGTTTTTCTTCATAATACATATTTTTCATGAACTATTTGAAGAATCTAAATGGACACATACATATATATACACATTTATATATTGGTAATCACTGAAAAAAACGGAAAGCTTGTCTTTTTTTAAAATTTGTGACAAAATAAATTTACACACACCAGAGAGTGAGAGAGAAAATGAGAGCATGAGAGGGAGATAAGCACTCTACAATGTCTGATCAAGCTGCAATCCCCTTCCTCAATCTTCCAGCACACTGGGCACTCACACGCATATTTCCAAGACTGTTTCAGGCAGTCATGGCCAGGGATTTGAACTGTGGTCACCATGTGGGATCTAGCTTATCTTGAGCAGCCCATTACCACTGTGCTATGGACCAACCTGGCTGGAAAGCTTGTCTTTACAGAAGACCATCAGTTAACACACGTACACAAAAATAAGAGAATTAGAAAAAGCACTATTTTGTAGCCACTAATATAACTGGTTGAGGGACTGGTCCCGCAATCTTGTGGTTAAGGGAGCAGAATCTGACACGGCCAACTGATTTGAATCCCAGCCCTGATGATTTGAAAAATATGCAGGCTGTGTGTGTACATGCACCCCAAACTCCTGGCAGGATGGAGAAATGGAGTAGAAGCAATTGCAGTGTGACCACACCCATTAGACTTTTAACCTTTTAGACCATGACAACTACACAATGGTAGTAGTTGTCCTTTCAGTTCATTCCATCAGGAAGCTCACTCCTATTTCCCTGGACTTTGCAAGTTCTAAGACCTTCATCTGAACCAAAAATACATGTGCCCATTTTACACAGAGCAGTTAAAGGCTTACTATTTATATTACTGAACTTTAAACAAGGCACTTTTTATCTATATTTAGAGCCTCAAACTTACCTCATGTTGATATGGAAGGAATTATTCTTATTGACTTCAAAGCCTCCAGACCAAATACAATTGGGGACATCCATCAATCTGACACATAATAGCTGATCATAGTCATTCCGAGGCCAGTGAAAGACCACACTGGAACCAGGAAGGGTAGAAATATAACCTTCAGGATTGGCTGTCCCCTAAAATACACAGAATCACTCGTTTTAGTCAATAATCAATTTAAGACACGGCAAAAGTTTACTGAGAACCTACTGTGAACCTCGCTCTCTTCCAGGAGTTTTTTGGGTAGCAAAAGCATAGAACAAGTTCTCACATCACAGAACTTACAATCTTGATTGGAGATAAGCCACAATATTAAAATTTACTGTGTCATTAAATAAGCACTAGTTGTTCTTCCAAAGCAAGCTGCTTACCTGTCCCCTGGCAAATTCCCTTTGTGCAAATGCGAGCTTGTGAGATGATTTATTATCTAGCAGGTAACGAGGAGCGAAGATGACCATGCAGGTGTCAATATATCTACCTCGACCTTTCTTGACATCAATACCTACAAATAATAAGAACCACTTTCATGAATTAATTAGGAGAGAGAAAATTCCCAGTGTGACAAAAACAAATAGCCTTTACAATTACCTAGATTCTCTGAGAGAACAACTGTGTCACCCAGAGAGGATATCAAACCTTCCTGGAATAGAATGAAAACGGCAATTGCACTCAAAGCATTATTCCTTACCCCCATCTAGGCCTTAAAAAGCCTCAGGGACAAAATCAAGACCCCCATCATTCTTAAAGTCTTCACAAGTGTGTGCCATAATAAGAGCAACTAAAACATAAAGGTGTTCAGTCACACATACCTAGGTTTTCAGTTACAAGGCTGACTACTACGAGTTTTATGTGAACATTTCTGCTTAGACCTAAGAAACAAAATTTCCTCCCAGAAAACTTTGTCCCTTTTACAAGACACAGTGGAAATTTTGAGTTATTTAGTTGGAGTCTTTACTGCTTGAATTCAACTGATTCTTCTCTACTATCTTCCAGTAGCTCAAAGTCTAAGAATACAGCTCAAGTATAAAACTTATGCATTTATAAACTACATTTTAGCATCTACTATGTGCTGCGGAAAAAAAAATAGTCAGAAGGAAATCTCAAAATACCAGTTTCCAAATAAAGAAAAATTAAATAGCACTGAATTATCTTAAGAACTCTGAGGGGCCAGAAGGTGGCATGGTGGTTAAGGCACTGGACTTCCACATGGCCAACCATGGGTTGAGTTCCAGACTTGGCGGAATCATGCCAAGCACATGTGTGTGCATGCTCCAAATCCCAGGAGCAGAGTAGAGGAAAAGGGATTGTGGGGTGGCCGACCCCCCCAGGGAGTGATTTCTCACTGTCTCTCTCTCACTCTGGCAAGAGCAGGTGCCCTATGGCAAAAACCTTACATTTTTTTTTCTTTTAAATTAAAAAGAAGGAGGAAAAAAATCTCTGATAATTTTTAAAAATTCAAGACTTGGTAGGATAAATTACACATTTATGTAGACAATAAATATAGCAACTATATTCAAGGCACTGTGCTAAGCTCTGTTTATACAATGATAAATATTTGCAGGAGAAATAATATAAATGACATTTACTGAACTCTTAATATATACTAGGCCTTCTAACATAGGTATACATTTAATCCTCATGACAACCATTTAAGTTGGTTATGTTAGTGATTTCCACTTTATAGGTGAGGAAACGAAGGCACAGAAAGCTCAGTAACTTGTCCTAGGTCATGCAGCTAGTAGGTGGCACAGCAGGGACTCAAACCTAGGTGGTTGGCCTCCAGGCTGGCACCCTCATGCTGCTTGCTTAAACTGTGATGGGACATACACACTAACTCAGAAGTCAGTAAGTACCAAGAGAACCATAAAAATAGAAGACTCCGCCTCACGATATGACAACCAGCTGTCCTAGATTTCCCAGCACGCTCCCACTGATAATATTCCAATCTGTTAACACCACAGGTCCCTTACATTGGCTTGAAAATGCTGATTTTCAATATAAGCCTTGAAAATACCTGAAAGACTGAGTAAGACACAAAAACAAATGTCTTTGAAACTGTGCCTAAGAAATGCTATGTAATTCTTGTGTACGAAGATATATACTCTCACTTTTCTTTCAGAATCAGAAAAACTCCAGTTTTCAAGAGCAGTGTTATCATGGTTAGCTGACTGCAACTAATACAAAGTCTGCCTACAAAAGATATATTTAATTTGATAATTCGAAGAGTCTAAAGTACCCAGTGACAGTAAGAGATACTCAATTCTGGGAAAAAGGGAGGGTTTTCCGTTTTGCTTAACATCTTAGATTGCCCTGACAAATCACCAATAACTCAACAGCTACTTAGATGAAAATGTACCAAATCCTTTGTGGGGGTACATGTGAGGCTACCTGCAAGGCTCTCCCTGGCTTTTCAGTTTGGAACTATACTCTAAACTTTCCTAACAGAGAGTTGGTTATCCAATTCTTCAAAATATTCAAATAAAAGACTCAAGATTCCACAAATTCCCTTGATAATACATGCCAAAATCTCACGATACTCAAGAATTACAAAGTTTTATTTCAATCCACCCCCTTCATAAACCTTCCCTTGGTGAAATGACAAAACTCAAATCATAGTCTTGCCCCTAAACACAAACACCATGAGCTTTAATGAGTAAGTTGATAAACGTGATCACTGTGTATTTCTGATTGATTCGCTTAATTTGCTTCTCCGCAAGAATTCTGATGTTCCTAGTCCTAGTTGCTTTAAAAGGAATAAGATCCACTCCCCACCCACCACTTCCAACTTTGTCCCAACTATAGCTTCCACCCAACCTGTGGTAGCTTGCTTTGGAAAATGTATCAAGGGCAAAGAATCCCAGGAGAAAGCCAAACTTGGCATGAAGCAGCCTGTGCCTATTTAAGTGGTGGGGCAACAAATGTGAGAAAAAGTAAAGAAAACTACCCTCAGCTAAGGATCAAATAAACTTTCTGTCTTTAAAAACTCTGAATGTCTACTCTAAGGAGACAGCTCACATTTCAACAGAGAGTGAATATAAATCCACGTTAAGAAACTTGAAAGGAAACTATACTTGCACTGATAAATTCTCAAACACTTAAACATGTCCTTGACTCTCCATGGAATTTAGGGTACATACTTAAGTGATGCCACCTCAGTTTTACCTTCTAAGACACAACACTACACACTGTCCAATATGGCAGCCACTGACCATCTGTGGTACAAAAAACTTAAATCCATTAAAATGAAAGAAAATGAAAAATTCATTTTATCACTTACATTTCTTAATAATGTGTTCTCAAGTGCTCAGGAGCCGAACGTGCCTAGTAGCTACCAGAGTGGACAATACAAAATAGAACACTGCCACCATCATAGAAGTTCTACAAGACAACACAGTTCTACATGGTGCTCCAACACTCAAGATTAAACACTGCTTTGAGATCCTTGGAAATGATATACTAAAGGATGCACTGCCTGAGGCATACATATTTAAATCAGATTTATCTTAATCCTTCAGCAAATCTTTCCAGTGTTCTCTGGTGGCTAGACATATGGGTATAGTGTCCTAATCTTTTCAACCTTCCCATTTACGTAAGCTAAGCTAGTTTAGGGGCTTCTAATTACCATAACTACCAAGTGAATTTTATAATATTCTCTGACTCATACACGTACACTCAGATTCTAATCCTACTTCTGACCCAGACTTCCCCTTTGTATCTGGGCAAGTCACTTAACCTCTCTTCTTCAGTTTCAAGAAGAACAATGCTTCTTACCCTCTGAGGGTTTGCAGATTTTAATGAATGCGTGGGAATACTTGGAGGGTGAAAAGCATTCTAACTGTTCCCATTATTCCTCTGAAAAACAAGGATTCAAGCCAAACTGTTACCTCCCTGACACAGGTGAGTTTGAAGTTAAACAGAACCACAAATCTCAAAAGGGCAGTGTTTAGGAGGCTCCTCAGATCCCTAGGAGAATAGCTGTGTACTGATATCAGCCTGGCATTCAGAGAGCAGAGACCTGACACTATCCCTAACATGGAAATCAACACTTGTAGCCAGGCCACGATGCACAGCCAGCTTATTTCTCCAAGCCTGAAGTCAGTGGTTCCAGTTCTCCCGCTGCTCCAAACATAACCCACCAATGTTATAGATCAGCCCTGGGCGGTTTCCTTGTTGGATGACTTTCAAAGCTCGGACACCACTACCACCATCCAGGGAGAAGCCCTGACACCAGCCCGGCATGCCTTCTGGATGGATCCCCCTTCCGATTCTCATCGTGCAGCTGTGGGGCAGAAAAGCAAAGATGTATATATTCAGCCAAAAGAAAGTCTTACCCACCTGTTCTACTCAGGAAACAGTAATGAAGTGACCACCCCAAATTAGATCTCTTCTACTCACACTCTTCCTCACTCTGTGATTCCCACACTTGGCAAGAAAACTAGTAAGAGATCAAAACTCTATCCTAGAGGTAGTCACAATACAACAGTATGTGCAATGTATTGACCTCTAAAACGAAACACTTCAGGAAAAACACCAGAAGTCTATGAGCATGACACATGAGGAAAATGCTACAATTTCTATTCTCCTGAAAATCAAGAACTCAAGCCAAATTCACCATTTCCTGATTCAGGTGTTTCAAGGGTTCATGAAAACGGCACTAGAAAAATATTGAGGGGAGGGCGTGTTCTTCAAAAAGTTCATGGAAAGTACGTATTATCAAAAATACCCCATGTATGAGGCTGCCTCCACAGTACAGCCATAAAATGCTGCTCCAGGGATGCCAAGCCCCCACATGACAATCGTGTTTTAATCCCCAGTCTGGTCAGCCGGAAACATGCCAGGCACACGCACAAGTGCCAGGATCTAACCAGCTACAGGTCTGGAGGTAGATGATTGTGGCGTGACCAGAAGCCTGTGGAGGGTGCTAATCTCTCTTGTGCATATGTGCATGCACAGAGCCAGCCTCAAGACAAATGACAAAGCACAGTCTTGTCACCGATAATGAAAATGTAATACCTGATGTGCATCACCACTAAGGAGCAAGGGAACCGTGGGCAAAACTCTTTCTGAGCATCAGTTTCCTTATCTTAAAATATGACAATATTTTCTGTCCTACCTAAAAATCCAGTGAGTTGGTCTGTGTAGAAATGCTTTGGAAACCGTTAATTCCATGGGTAAAACAAACTATGACAAATGTCAAGTCCTAGATCTGAAACTGTCAGAATCCTTTCAGAAAAAGAATAAGACTGGACTTGTTGAAAATGCTGAGTGGCAGGCTATCTCCTGCTCTAACCAATCCTCTCCTTGACTCAACATCAATCTAGAATCCGTCCTCCCTG
>NW_006159616.1:11114821-11122937 GCF_000334495.1 Tupaia belangeri chinensis
GAACACATCTGTGTCCACTCAAGTTGTAGTACCATGGAAGCCTTCTTGGTAAGCTTTTAGCATAAAATAACTGTACATGTTATTTTAGCAATATCAGACATACCCTTTTAACTTTGGATTAGAGCTACAAGTTAGAAGTTCTGTACAAAGCAGAATGTCGAAATCGAGAACCAAAGTAAATTAATTCTCCTACCATACATTAAAAGCACATGTCATCTAATTCTCCAACTGTTACTTTTCCCTGCCTTTAAACATGCAATGAGTGCTTTGAGATCTTGATACAGCACATTTTATTGGGTCATTGGAAAAGTCCTGATATATTTTTCCATGTTTTTCTATCAAAAAATGCATCATGACTTTTCTGATGATCTAATACTTCAAGGGTAAAGGGATGGATTTTAAACCTTACACAAAAAAAGCAGGATTAGATTAAGAGTCCAAAGGACTAGTTATCTCCCTGATGCCAGCTCCTCTACCCATGCTAAAGCTTACAAGGTAAGAGAGAAGGCAGAGAAAAAAAAGGGAGATATATGGGTTTCTCTTCACTGGTGTAGTTATAAATAGGAGATCTACTTCAATGTAAAAATAAAACTAGCTTTCATTATAAACCAACCAAATGGTTTACTTTCAGTATCATATAACAAAGAAATCAGATCTGAAAAAATCCCAATAGGTCATGGTTCTCCTCTCCTGCCAAGTCAGAATTGTTGTCTACAGTATATTTCTAGTTACACGGATATAGTATGGCCTTTACTAATTTTCTCCTTTCCTTAGGAACTTATTTCCCCTTCTCGTCAATAATCGTACTCACAGGTTCGGCTGCTCTTTGTCAGCATAGCAGAATAACAGAGGGCTCAGGCTCCGCGCCAGTTCATGTTCCTCAAACTGGCCTGCAGCATCTGTCTTTGCATTGTCCTGTCTGAAGATCAGTGGTAACCCTTTAGGAAGGAGGGAAAAGTTTATATCAATCCCACCCAGTCTATCTAACAGACATGCAAATGGCAAAAGGAAAAAAAAAGGCATCAAGGGGGAAGAGTGAAAATTGAATTTATTTACTGCACTCAGTTTGTTTCTAATTGAATGCTTTTGACCATGACAAAGCACTTATTATGGAAGCAGAAAGTGTCAGCAGCCTAGACTATTGAAGTAATCTATTTGCATCGGCTCCACTTAGTCAGTCAAGAAAATAAATGTGAATTCCCATGACCAATGCCAAAGGCCTACTTGAGCAGCCTCGGTACATACCTGTTTTATTAATGAGCCAATATGGAGCAGAAATGAAGATCTTTAAGGATCCCTCTGCTCGACACACAATGCGGATGGTGAGGTTTAGCTGCCGTCGGTTGATGTCATAAAGTCGCATTCTTACCATATAGTTTTGGGTTCCAGGAGGAATGAGCAATTCTTTACAGAGAGGAAAATTCTCCAGTGATACTCCTAAAGAAGGTACAAGCTATTAACTTTCTGGGTCCTCACTTTAGTCAAAATAGCTCACAGCAAAACTAAACTGGACTCCTTTTGGAAAAACCAGTAACTGATTTAAAAAACAAAACAGATCTTAGCAGAATGGCCACTTCTCTCTAGCTAGGGTTTGAAGACATACAAAGCAAACCAGATGGCCTGAAAGTCAGAGTAGGAAATCTAAACTACAAAAGCAGAGGAGTTAGAATACTAAAAAACCCTCAATAATAGTCATGATTATTAGGTGTTCGCTAAACATCAGGCCCTGTGCTAGGTAATGAAATGCAAGAAGGCAAGTACAGGGTTAAGAGTCAAGGTTCTGTAGCCAAATGGCCTAGTTTCCAATCCCCAGTCTGTCTTTATATTCTGCATAATGTGTGGCAAGCCATTAACCTCTTTAGGCCTTCAGCAAAATGTAGGTAAATAAAAGTGTCTACATTGCAGGACTATGATGAAAAATTACAATTCGGGTCCAGTAGATGGCACAGTGGTTAAGGTGCTGGACTCCCACATGGTTGACTGCTACTCAAGTCCCAGACCCAGCAGCTTGACATTCATGCCAAGTGCGTGTATGCCCAAACACCCAAGAGGAGAATGTCTCTCTGTCTTTCTGATGAGTGCACACAGCTAGAACAAAATCTCTCTCTCAAAAAAAAAAAAAGAAAGAAAGAAAGAAAGAAAAGTAATGTAATGCATGACATTGAAGACATGGAGTACTCAGCGTGTACATGGTGGTAGCAGGGTGAGAGGACACTTCTAGTTTGTAGAGGTATCAATAAATATCTGAAGAAATGTGTCAGGAAACTAACTACTGAAAACGCCGAAGTCCTGCTTTCTCTCTAATGACTAATTAGCACTGTACTATTTTTCTTTTCTAAATTAAGCTCTAGGATTTACATGGATAGTTACTGAAATGGGATCCTGTCATTGCAGGATACATTGCTTAGATTCAACATTCCTCATCTATAAAATGGGGATAACATCTGTCTCAGCCTGAAACATGGGCTGTTGTAACGATCAAATCAGGCAATATAGTGAAAGCATAAGACTGCAGAAGGATAAATATATAAGCTATTACTTCTAACATGTCTGGCTGTATTGAAGAAACAATTCTTGGGACCAGTAGATGGCATAATGGTTATGTCACTGGACTCCCATGTAGTCAACTGCAGTTTGAATCCCAGACATGGAGGCTTAAAACTCACGCTGGGAGCATGTGTGTTATGTGCCCAAGATCCCAAGAGAATAGAAGAGAAGGGATTCTGGTATGGCCATCCCCCTGGGCGGTGATTTCTTACGTTCTGTCTTTCTGTCTCTCCCTGTCTCTCTGGTGAGTGCACATGCCCTATAGCAAAAATTTCTCTTAAAAAAAAAAAAAAAAAAAAAGAGGTAGAGGAGGCAGGGACCACAGTAGAGGGTTCCTAGAGGACGGGGACCTTGAAAGCGGGACTTGTGATGACCCAGGGGTGGGATCAGCCATTAAGCAGTCCCACCTCTTCTGTGTCAGGCAATAAACTGGGATCTTGACTGGCATCATCTCTTAATCCTCCGAACATCCCAGGGTATTCCACAGAGTTCCAGATCTTGGGCCATGAGTGAGCTGAAGGATACCCCTTGCAGTTCCACAACCTCAAGTCTGTGGAATACCTGAAGGTCTGTCTCTGCTACATGAAAGTACAGGCCCACACTGAGATGATAGCATTGGCATCGAGGAGCTGGACAGACACCCTTCAGCTGCAGCTTGAGATCCTGCTCTCCTCTGCCAGCTGGCGTCTGCATGTACTCCAGCTTGAGGCTGAAACCCAGATCCTCCCTGACTGGCAGGATAAGAAAGGTGATCAACGATTCCTGAAGCTGGGTCAAGATCATGAACTGGGAGCCCGCCTAAAACACGGGAACCCCAAGAAGCAGAAACTGGAAGGGGAGGCAGGACATGGCCCTGGACAGCCCAAATCCAAAAATCTTCAGCCCATGATCCAGGAATATTAATTCATTCATGACCCAATCAAGGTACTACGGATAACTAAGAATGATGCCACCAAGAGGTTCTGGGCTTCAGTGGAGCCCTACTGTTCAGATATCACCAGCAAAGAGGTACTCATGCTAGAAGAGCTACTGAGGCTGAGCATTATAAGATACCATCCCTGGGGAAGCACTGCTCCCAGCGTTGGGTCCAGGAGGACCTACTGGAGGAGCAGAAGGACGGGGCCTGGGCAAAAGCCATGGCTGACAAGAAGAAAGGCCTCTCGGAGCCTCCAACTGAACTGGATACTAAAGATGTGGATGCCCTGCTGAAGAAGTCTGAGGCCCAGCATGAGCAGCCGGAAGACGGGTGCCCCTTTGGCACCCTGATGCAGCACCTCCTACAGGCCCTGGTAGAGGAAAATATTATTTCCTCTATGGAGGACTCTCCTATTGTTGACATGTCTGAAAGAAAAGGAAAGAATCAGGAGCTGACAGAGCAAGCACCTCTCCCTGCAATAACAAACCCGTCAGTGTGCCGCACACTAAGTCCCTGGAGAGCTGCAACAAGGAGGAGTTGATTGTACAGGGCCTCCTGGAGTCTGGGACTGAACTGCAGAGGACTCACAGGATGAGGTCCTCACTGAGCTGTGCAAACGGCAGGGTGAGCTGAAGGCACTAAGTGCCCACAACTGCACCATGACGCATGACCTGCAGAGGCTGGCAAAGGAGGAGGTGAGTTGGCCAGAGGTGAGGCAGCGCATCCGAATGGCAGACAACGAGGTCATAGATGCCTTTTGTAAGACCACGACTGCCTGGAGGAAGCGGACCCCTACCAAGAAGGAAAAGGGCCTGGAAAACCCTGAAGGAGCACGAGAGCATCCTGAAGCTGCTGGATGGGTAGCCCCAGCCCCACCTAGGCTTTCGTCCCTACCTGCTTCCTTCAGAGGCTAGAAGCCTTGGCATATGGCTGCCTTTCAAATGGCTGTAGTCGCTAGAGGATGGTGGCCAGTCCCTGAGATCTTTTTGGCCCAGCTTTGTACAGCCAGACCACAGGAAGCCCTGCTCGGCTGGCCTGGGGTCCAGTCTCTGCTTGGTCCCCAAATGAGTAGGGGCTTTATTTCTGGGTCTTCCTCTTTGCCCTCTTCACCTCTCCCCATGCTCACATACCTCCATCTCCCCCTCCCCACCAAGGACTTCTCCTTTGTGGTTTTATAAAGTACAAAGTTAAGAATAAAGCAACTGCTATGGTTTTTCAGATAAAAAACAAACAACAAAAAATCATAATTCTTATTCAAACACCAGAAGGATTTTTTTTTTTTTGAAGTTTTTTTGCCATAGAGCACAAGTGCTTACTGGAAAGAGATAGAGAAGGCCACAACAAAATCCCTTCTCCTCTTGGGATTTTGGACACACATACATATATACCTGGTGTGATTTTCAAGCCACCAGGTAGGTGTCTTGAACCACAGCTGGCCATGTGGGAGTCCAGTACCTTAATGATCAAGATACCTGCTGGCCCCAAGAAGGACCTCTTTACCTTAAGTGGTATAAATATGAAAATGATTCTCTACCTTGACTTCATTTACCCTCATTACTTGATACATTAAGCATTCCAAACCTCCATTTCTTCTTCAGTAAAACTGAATGCATAATTATTGCTGTAAGGATTATAGTGAGATTATGTAAGTGAAACAGCTGACTATGCCTAGAGCACAATACACGCTTAGCAAATGCTCATCCCTTCCTTGGAAACAGAAGGAGAGACACATGATTTTGCTCCTTTTATAGCTAGGAAAAAGCTTGTTTTGAAAAGACAGAATAACTGCCTATAACCTACATCATGTGAGCAAAGTAAGAAAAAGGGCTCTAGTAGGTATATAACCCTTGAGACCAGCAGTTGACATAATGGCTATATCACTGGACTCTCATGTAGTCAACTGTGGTTCAAGTCCCAGATCCGGTAGCTTAATCTCATGCCGGGCATGAGTGCGTGCATGATCCCGAGATAATGGAGGAGGAAGGGATTATGGCGTGGCCATCCCCCCGGGGGGTGATTTCTCACTTTCTGTCTCTCTGTCTCTCTCTGTCTTTCCGGCGAGCACATGTGCCCTATAGCAAAAACCTCTCCAAAAAAATTTGTGTAAGCCTTTTGGCTTATTCAGTCTTTTCTTTCAATAATTTTCTCTTAGAAGTTGTTTTTTGGGGGCCAGCAGATGGCATGGTGGTTAAGGCACTGGACTCTCATATGGCCAACTCCAGTTTGAGTTCCAGACCTAATGGCGTAAAACTCATACCAGGCACTTATACGTGCGTGCCCAAAATCCTGAGAGGAGAATGGAGGAGAAGGGATTGTAGAATGGCCATACCCCTTGGGGGTGATTTCTCACTTTCTGTCTCTCTTTCTCTCTGGAGAGCACATGTACCCTACAGCAAAAAGATAAAAAAATGTTTTTTAAAATGCATAATACCTTTGGACTGACTCACTAAGATAGATACTTGATGAGTGCCACAATTTCTCTAAGCTGTTTACCAAATAATCACCCAAATGTTCCCCGATATTTCCACAGGCTACTACACATGGTCATTTGATTACATTCTTACCCAGTTCAATGTTCTGGGATGTATCTGCTGTGTGGAGAGCTGCTTCTTTGCCAGGTTTCAGTGTCCCGTTAATTGGCATTCCTTTAACATAAAAATCGAGTTCACAGGGGAGCAAGTTGCAGATTACCACAGTTGGCAGGAGGTAAATGGTGTGCCCAGGTTGTCTGAAAATCTGTTTTGCACTGTCAGAAAATATGTTTGAGGGCATGTAATCTGGATAATTCTCTTTCTTTATAGCCACACAAAACCTATAGAGATAAAATGTGAAAATCATCAACCTGAATGAAGAACTTAAATTATTTTTTCCTTAGCTGAATATAAGAAAGTTTAACATTAAAATGGTTCAGTAAATCAGTAAGATATTTGCAACTTTCAGTCCAACCAGATGTACTGAGGTGTAAGTAATACACAATAAAATGTAGATTTTAAATGTATACTTTGATAAGATGTGACAACGATATGCTCCTCTATAACTATCACCCCAAATACAATTTTCTTTCTTTCTTTTTTTTTTTTGGAAAGGTTTTTGCTATCAGGGATGTGCTCTTGCCAGAAAGACAGAGAGAGACAGAGAGACAGAAAGAGAGAAATCACCCCCTTGGGGGATGGCCAAACTGCAATCCTTTCTCTTCCTTTCTCCTCTTGGGATCTTGGGCACGCACGCACATATGCCCGATGTGAGTTTAAGGCACTGGGTCCAGGACGCAAACCATGGTCCACTACATGGGAGTCCAGCAACACAGCTATTAGGCCAACTGCTGGTCCCAATTCTCTTTAATTATTATTATTTGTGATAGAGCATATGAATATGCATGTGAGAGAGACAGTGAAAAGACAAAGGAGTACCCTCCAGGAGTCTGGTCATGCTCCCATCCTCCAGTCGGCTGGCTCTTGGGCACGCATGCTGGCCCAGCGCATTTTGGGTTGATAGGACTGGGGACCTGAACAGTGGCTGCCCTGTGGGAGCCAGCTTCTCTTAAGCAGCAATGTTACTGCCATACCTGGGAACTGACCTAAGTTAGAGAGTATTTCTCTCATCCCAAGTTCCATCATGTCCTTTTCTAATCACTATTCACTTTTGTTATTCAAACAACCATGTTCTAGTATTTATCACTATGATTAGTTGTGTCTGTTCTTGAACTACATATAATCTTGAATCATATAATATGTGTTACTCTTTGTATCTGGCTTTTTTGCTTAATACAGTTTCAACAAGAGTCAGCCATGGGGGGCCAGCTCAGCGGTGCAGCAGTGAGAAAAGATGCTGAATCCCACATGGCAACCACCATTGGAATCTTCTGCCCAGTCAGCCTTGAAACACACTGGGCAGGCTCCTGAGTGCCCAAGATATGATGAACTGGAGGAAGACCACAGTGTGACCAGACATTGACACTGTAGAGGGTGCTTCCCCCTCTCTTTCTCTCTCAAGTGCATACTCATGTGCTCTAACATGAATTAAAAAAAGGATTCGGCCATGTGCCACAAATATTGTATTTATTCTTTTACTGCCTAATAGTGCATCATGATAATAAACCAGGTCTAGTAATTTTCTTACATATCCCAAAGCGCTTTGGACATACTCAATAGTGTCATGTGAAAGAAGAGTTTTACTTCTTTCCAGATCTTTTTGTTCTTTTTATTTTTTGTCTAGCCTCAATCCAATGGCTGGAACTACTACTGTCACATTAAGTAGAGTGCTTGATTCCCAAACTAAAGGGAAAAGAGTTTAATGTCCCACATCAAGTATAATATTAGCTGTTGGTTTATCATAGATTTTTTTTTTTTGGAGAGTTTTTGTTTTGTTTCGTTTTGTTTTGTTTTAGGGAGGTTTTTGTTACAGGGAAAGTGTGCTTGCTGGACTGGAAGAAAGTGAGAAATCACCCTGGGGGTAATTTGTGGGGGGATGGCCAAGCGGCAATCCCTTCTCATTTAGTCTCCTTTCAGGATCTTGGGCATGCACACACATGTACCCTGCATGACTTTTAAGCTGCTGGGTCTGGGGTTCAAACCACCATCAACTATGTGGGAATCCAGTGATGTAACCATTACACCATCTGCTGGTCCCAGGCTTATCATAGATTTTTTTTTT
>NW_006159616.1:11123177-11137253 GCF_000334495.1 Tupaia belangeri chinensis
ACTTTGGTTCTAGTGTCCATAACAATTTCACAGATGTTTTTTAACAGATGAAAAGGTTCCCTTTCTATTCCTAGTTTGCTGTGTGATATGGACTGAATGTCTGTGTCACCCCAAAATCCCCAAGTTGAAATGGTAATCTTCAATGTACTGGTAATTGGAGGTGGAGCCTTTGAGAGATTAAGTTCAGACAATTTATGAGCGTGGACCCCGTGAGGGGATATGTGCCTAGAATAGGAAGAGACCAGATATCTCCCTTTCCCTCTTTGCCATATGAGGAAACAATGAGAAGGTAGCCATCTGCAAGGCAGGAAAGAAGTCCTCACTCAGAACTGAATCTGCACCTTGATCTTAGACTTCCCAGCCTCAGAGCTATAAGAAATAAATACCAGTTCTTAAGCCACTCAGTCTATGGTATTTGTTAGACCAGCGTGAGCTAAGATCTGAGCATTACCATGAAAATGTTCTGTTTTCAGAAACACTGTTTTTTAGCATTTACTGAGATGATCTGATTTTCTCCCCTACTTTAGTTTCTTAATATGGTGAATTACATTTTTTGATTTTCAAGTTAGCTAATCTTACATTTCTGGGATAAATCCCACTTGTTGGATTCTATTTAGTAATATTTTGCTGGGGATAGTTACATTTCTTCACTGGGGACACTGGTTCAGAATTGTCTTATAGTACCCGTATCAGATTTTGATATCAGGGATAGGCTAGTCTCATAAAATTAGTTAGGAACTATTGCCTCCTCCTCTATTTTCAGAAAGATCTTGCATAAAACTAAAATTACTTCTCCTTTAAATGTCTGGTAGAATTCAGGGGGCTAGTAGATGAAGTAACGGTTACGTCTCTGGACTCCCACATGGCCAACAGCAGTTCCAGTCCTAAACCCAGTGGCTTGACACTCACACTGGGTGTGTGTACATCCATGCCCAAATCCTGAGAGGAGAAGGGACTGCAGTATGGCCATCCTCCCAGGGGAGTGATTTCTTGCTTTCTGTCTCTGTCTTTCTTTGCCTCTCTGGTGAGTGCACATGCCCTATAGCAAAAGTCTCTCTCTAAAAAAAAGTAAATAATAATAATTCACTACAGAGGTTATATGGGCCTAAAATATTATTCGTGGGAAAGCTTTTTTTGTTTTTCTTTTTATGAGACAGAAAGGTATTTCTAATAGGGTCTTGCCATTTCATGATCCTCCTGCCCTAAACTTCTAATTAGTGAGGATGGGCCATCGTTCCTGGCCCATTTGTGACAGACTAGGAACCAAACCTGGGCCTCCCATGTGACTTTTGCATCCTCCCACTTGTGCCAGCATGGTTAGGCTAGGAAACCTTTTTTAAAATAAATTATTATTATTTCATATCAGAATATTTGAATTTTCTATTTCTTCTTTGTATCAATTTAAATAATACGTGTTTTCAAAAAAGGTGCTAAGTGTCGAATTTATTGGCATAAAATTACTCTTTTCTCCTTCTCATCGTTTTTCTCCCCTTCAGTTTTTGCCATAGGGCACATATACTCAGGAGAGAGAGAGAGAGAAAGAAAGTGAGAAATCACCTCTCACAGGAGCTGGCCATGCCACAATCCCTTCTACTCCACCCTCCTCTTAGAATTTTGGGCATGTGCACACACACATCCCCCAGTGTAATCCTCAAACTACCAGGTCTAGGACTCGAACCACAAAGCTGGCTATATAGAAGCTAGCACCTTAACTTCCATGCCACCTGCTGCGACCTTCTTATCCTTTTAATGTCTGTCGCATCTATAATAACATCTCCTAATATTGGTAATTTTTCTCTTTTCTCCTGATCAGTCTTACTAGAGATTTATCAAATTAATGAATATTTTTGAAAAGTCAATTTTGTCACTGTTATTTTGTTTTACAGTTCATTGATTTTTACCTTTATTTTTATTATTTTTTTCTATTTATTTCTTCTTGCTTAATTTGCTCTTCTTCTACGTCATAAGCAGGAAAATTCAATCAGTGCTTTTACATGTTATTATTGTTTCTAATATTAACAATAAAACTGTAACTTTCCCCCAGGAACTGCTTTTGCTGCATCCTCCTTTTTATTTTTGACTGTTTTCAGATATTTTAACTATAAGGTGATTGCACTCACCAGAGACAGAGATGGGCGGAGGGGGGGGGGATGGGAAAACACCCACGAACGGGGGATTGGTCATGCCACAACCTTTCTCCTCTGTTTTTCTCTGGGGATTTTGGGCACACGCACATATGTGCCTGGCATGCTGTTCATGCTGCCAGGTCTGGGACTCTAACCATGGAGTTGGCCAAGTAGAATGCAGCACATCAACCACAATGCCACCTGCCACATTCTCCATGTTTTAATATGTCTGTTTTTTTTTTTCTTTTTACTGAGGCTCTGTTAAAAAATATTTTCTAATTTTCTCTGTGATTCCTTTTTCCACCCATGGGTTGTTTAAAAATATATTGTTCAATTTCCAAGTATTTAGGGGTTTATTAGGCATCTTGTTATTACTAGTTTAATTCTACTGCAATCAAGAAATATATTCTACACGGTTTTAATTCTTTAAATATTTACTGAGCTTTGCTTTATGGCCCAGTAAATGTTTTCTCTTGACGAATGTTCCATAAATACATGAAAAGAATGTACGACCTAGAGTTGTCATTTTTGTTCTATAAATTAATGGAAGGAAATGTTAAAATCACCAACTATGGCTGTTTATTTATCTATTTCTTAGGTTAGTCTGTTAACAACTGAGAAATCTGGGTAAAGGTTCTATTTGAATTCTTTGACTATTCTCGTACCTCTCTTAAAACTAATAATCTCTAACAGAAGTAAGCTTAATGTCTAAGTCTATTATGGTCTAACAGTAATAATCCAGTATTTTTCCAACACTGATTCTAGTAACATATTACTTAATATTTTTCAGAAGGGGAAACAGTAGTTTAAATGGTTTGGCATTTTGTAGGGGCTGGCAGGTAGTATGGTGGTTAAAGGCGCTGGACTCCCACATGGCCAACTGCAGTTTGAGTCAGGGCCCTGGTAGCTTGCTTTTTCATTCTCCCACTATCTCTCTCTTTTTCTGGTCAAATTAAATAATAGTAATAATAATAATGATAATAAAGAATAAAGTTAAATAAAATAATTCTTTTTTAAAAAAGACAATTTTGTCAAAATCCTCAAGAAAGTCACTGTTAGTTCATGAACTGTCATTCAAATGATTTTTAAATCTCTTAGCTCCATGATTTACTTTCCCAAGTTGGAAACAGGAACTGATTGGTTTTTGTTTTTTCCACCCTCACCCTATGTGTCCTCTCTTTATGCTGATGTATACATACAAATTTCTAATCTTATGCATGAGTAGTATGCTTATTGGTTGTTTTTCCCATAAACGTTGGGTTGTGGGAAAAAGCATGATGTATTTTTTTTCTATGCAAAAATGTATCCCATTTGAGAATTTAATTTGAGTTTCCGTGAACTTTTTTCTTAAAGAGTTACTTATTTAATTTGATTTATTCATTCATTTATTTTAATTTGACCAGAGAAAGACACGGACAGAGAAAGTGAGAAAGCAAGCCACCAGGTCCAGGACACAAACCGTGGCCAGCTATGTAGGAGTGTCCAGTGCCTTAACCACCACGCCACCTGCTGGTCCCCAAGTTTCCATAAACTCATTTTGTTCTTTTTAGAGGATTTTTTTTTTATTTTTTGCTATATGGCACATGCATTTGCCAGAAAGACAGAGAGAGACAGAGACAGAAAGCAAGAAATTACCCCTCAGGGGAGGATGGTCATGCCGCAATCCCTTCTCCTCCATTCTCCTCTCGGGATTTTAGGCACACACACACACACACCGGGTGTGAGTTTAAGCCACCAGGTCCAGGACTTGAACTATGATCGGCTACATGGGAGTCCAGTGACATAGTCATTACACCAACTGCTGGTCCCTCTGTGAACTCTTAACTCAAGGACTTAAGACTGGGATTTTAAATAAGCACAGCTCAATCACCAAGGGTCACAGAGGAAGAATACTAATAGCCACAAGGAACAAAGAAACGCAAAAGTTACGTGCCATGGCAGTGGTCATACGTACCTGAAGAATCGGCTTTTTTCTGTGTCCATAGAATGACATTCTCGCTTGCTGCTACAAACCTCTGCGGTCTTCACTACATTGGTCCAATGAATAGGAGCCTTACAGAAAAATACACCCAATCCTTTGGGCCGGGCCTGTAGCCGCCAAGAAGTGAGGTGTAAGGGCACAGCAAATGAATCCCCTGGCATGATCGCGGGAAGGACCACTGGCTCTGCCAGAAAAATAAGTGTTAGCACATTCAGGCAATGGCTCTCCACCACAAAGACAGACAATTCAGGACAAAAGCAAGACACGCCATATATACTGACTGCCTAGAAAGATACCCACTAAAGTGGCATGACGAGAGCCAGGGAGTATTTATCGAGCATGTGCTATACTCTAGATAACCAGAACGTACTGTCTGGAGCAGATGGGCTGTCCAGTCTCAGTTCCATTGGTGTCTCGAGTCTGTTCCTCACAATGAGGGCTGATCTGACGGTGATTACTTTCCGAGCACTGCCTTCCATAGTCACTGCAAAGACCACTCGGACAGGAGGGAGTGAAGAAAACTGTGAAAGAGAGAGAGTAGAATAGTGGTGCTTCTGAAAATACAACAAAATACAGCAACACCAACCAGAATGCTTAAATAAAAAGCATCTTTATATTACTACAGCACTTGAGTGAAATTGGTCTTTTTTTTTTTTTTTTTAATTTGCTAGAAGCCATGTGTACTCACCAGAGAGAGACATATGGAGAAAGAGAGAGAGAATGGGGGCGGGGGAGTACTTCCCCTTGGGGAATGACCAGACCATAATCCATTCTTCTCCATTTCTACTTTTGAGATTTTTCAACACACACACATATGCACCCAGTGTGTTTTTGAAGTTCTGGGCCCGGAACTTTAACCATGCAGTCAGCCATGTGAAATCAAGCTGCCTTAACCACCACACCACTGGCTTGCCCCAAATTAGTCACTAAACACTGTTTGAAACCATTTTGCTTTAAAGGAAGTAAACATCTTGTAAATATATACTGACTAAAAACAGTCAGTTCTAAAAATTTCTATAAAAATAACCTACGCAGATATGACACCACACAGACTGTCACAGAGAAGAATCAGTCCTAGGCCTCTAGACACATTATAAAGAACTTTACCTAATATTGTGTAACAACCTATGCAATTTTCCAAACTTCCTGCAATTTGGTAAGGAAGTCATCTACTGGAAGTTATCCTTCATTCACAATGCACTTGGGTTCCTACACATCAGACCTTATATGGAAACTGTGGACAAGACTTGTTTTCAGCTCTACTGGAGGGGAATAAAATAAAGATCCAAAGCAACTAAAATTAGAAACACTGAGGCAGGACTTTGCAAGACAGTAAATGATTTACCTTCTCTAGTATTTGCCTTCCAGATTAATATTAAATTGAGAAAACAGTCCTTGAAAACTAACAATGGGTTGGACATTGCCCACATACAAACAGAAAAAAAGAAGGAAGTCTTCTGAGATTAAAATTTGTCTTTGTAAAACTCAGAGTGTATAAGAAAGAGTCATCTGTATTAGTATGCTTTTCACAGAAAAAAAGAAAAACTTTTGTTTTTAATGGTATAAAATTTACTCTAGGGACCAGCAGTTGGCATAATGGTTTCATCACTGGACTCCCATGTAGTCAACCGCAGTTCAAGTCCTGGACCTGGTGGCTTAAACTGATGCCAGGCACATGTGCGTGCATGCCCAAGATTCCAAAAGGAGAATGAAGGAGAAGGGATTGTGGGGTGGCCACCCCCCTTGGGGGATGATTCCTCTCTTTCTGTCTCTCTGTCTCTGTGTTTCTGGTGAGCGCAGACGCCCTATAGCAAAAACCTCTCAAAAAAAAAAAAAATTACTCTGAAGGCCCATACACTATTCATTGACTTGCCTATAGAAAAAATTTCAAAGAACTTTAAAAACAAACTTATCTTTCTTTCCAACAGAAAGAAAAGGAATAGTTTCTACGTAACAGTCACTGTTCCATAAACAGGACCCTGAGGTACAGAAAAGCAACACCACGGAGAGAAATCCTTCATTTCCAGTCTTGAGTTGCAGCACCACTTTATTTTTCCATATGTCCACTCGCACATTCAGTACACGTCCTGCGCTACTACCATGTGACTAGAAAATGTTTTCAAGTATAAAATTCCACGTTAAATACACTAAAGATAAATTTTAGAAATTATTACTCTTCAAATAAGTGTCCAGAATATACTGAGCAATGCTTTTTTACCTGGAGGAACAAATGCCACTAGGTTCAGGTTTTCTTTGTGCCAACTTTCTTTCCTTTTTAGTTATTTACTTTATTTTATTTGTTTATTATTCTTCAATTTGACCAGAGAGAGACAGAGAAAGAGAGAGAGGGAAAGTGAGAAAGCAAGCTGCCAGGTCCAGGACTTGAACCTTGGTCAGCCATTTGGGAATCCGGCACTTTAATGGACATGCCACCTGCCAGCTCCACTAACATTCTAAACCAAACATGAAAATCATACCAAGAGCTCCATGTTCAGGAAGTCCAAATAAAAAGGCAAGTTCTAATTTTCTGGGGCTTTTAGAAGGACACAATTTTAGCCATACATCATTATCAGACCTTTGGCTCCTACTGACCCATCTCCAACAAAGCACCAAGAGAATAAAGGACAATAAGAATTATTTGAAATCTTGCTAATGCTGCCTCTGGGCCTAACTGAAGTTTTACATCTCAAAACTTAAGATTCTCAGGGATAAGAAATTATTTAAAAAAAAAAAATTCTGAAAACTTTCTGTTGTTTTGATACAGGGTGTGTGTGCGTGCCAAAGAGGGACAGACAAAGAGGAAAAGTGAGATACTCCCCTCCCCCACAGGGATGGCTACCCCCCAATCTCTTCTCCTCCATTCTCTCAGGATTTTGAGCATGTACTCAGTGCATTTTTCAAGCCACAGTCCGAATCTGAACCATGCAGGCAGCCTGCAGAACCTAGTGTGATAGCGACCTCACCACCTGCCAGCCCAGCTCTTCCTTCCTTACACTATGCAATCTCACACACTAAGTTAGGGGGCACATTTTCTTGCATGATTTTAGAAAAAGGAGGTAGCTGTGAAAGTTAAAAAGGGAGAGATAAATTCCAATCGCCTATATGTTATTAAGTCATCTGATTGTCAAGAAATATCCAACTATGTATAGTTCAGGCACAATGTATATACTAAATAAACACAATGACAACAGGAAAATCATACTTACATAAACCTGGGGATGTATAATATTTGTTCTGCTGCTGGGGCTGCCAATCTGAGAAAGATTCCGAAAGTTAGAGTCAGCAAAGGCCTAGGATATTGGGAATCATTAAATTCAAGGACAATGTATTAAGTCATAGGGAAAGTCATGGCATATTTTTATGCAAAAATGCATCATGACTTTCCCAACAACCCAATAATCTGCTTAGAAGAGCAGTCTTACTACAAAGATAAAACATCTTTTCTTGGAAGATACGTGGAACAAATATTCATTCTGTATACTCATTCAGCGTATGCAAAATTACTCCAGAACGTTATCAATATAACAGAGAGATACCTGTGAAGGGAATTACTCTTTTCAGTACCAAACATGATTTTAGGCAGAAAGCAACCTTAAAATACATGTCCACCTCCTCCTCGAAGAACCTCGGGGCAACAGAGCAACAGAGAAAATGTATGCCTGTGGAACAGTTCTCTCCAAGACCATTTCTCATGGAGGAAGCAAACAGGAGGACACCTGCACTAGCTCTGCAGATCTGCATTCTCCTCCTCATCACTGGGGGTCACTTCCCAGCCCAGTGTGTGAGACTACGCTATAAAGATGGATGCCTGTTGGGCAAGGACAGCAGGGCACCCACTTCAGCTAGGACGCCAGCTTCTACCTGTACCATTCCCAAGGCAGCCCTCTGACCCCCAGGGCTATAGATGAGGGTAAAATTAGGGCAAGGACATATCAGAGCTTGTGTGATGAGAAAATAAATGACAATGGTCATCTCTGTGTCACACAGAAGGATTTAGAGACAGAGAGCTAGAAGGATCAAAGAGGAGCACTATAAGAAATGTAAAAAAGTGGACCGCAGTTAGTGTAATGGCTATGTCGCTGGACTCCCACATAGTCGACCGCGGTCCGTGTCCCAGACCTGGTGACTTAAAACTCACGCCGGGCGCATGTGCCTGCGTGCCCAAGATCCCAAGAGGAGAATGGAGGAGAAGGGATTGTGGCGTGGCCATTCCTCCTGGGGAGTGATTTCTCGCTTTCTGTCTGATTTCTCTGTCTTTCTCTGTCTGTCTGGCGAGCGCACACGCCCTATAGCAAAAACCTTTAAAAAAAAAAAGAAAAAAGAAATGTAAAACAGGTAGCATATGGGTTAGCTCCAAGGCGCAGTGCTAATGTGCTGCTCAGGAGACGCTGGGTCCCACGTGGCAACAATGGTCCAAGTCCCTGGCCTGATCAGCCCGAGACAAGTGAGGATGGATGTGCACTGATAATAACAGGATGGAGGACTACAGTAAGGGGACTATGGCACAACCAGAGCCTGTGGAGGGTGCTCTACTCCCTCTCTCTCAAATGTCTCAAATGTGTGGACATTCACTCTTACCATGAAGAAAGAAAAAAGAACAAAAAAGGGGAGTGGAGGGGGGGATCTTGTAGCACCACATGGTCAACCATGGTTCAAATCCCAGCTCTGGAGGCTTGAAAAACATGCTGGTGTGTGTGCATGCATGCTCCAAATCCTGACCAGATGGAGAAATGGAAGAAAAAGGATTGTGATGGGAACCATGCCCCACTGGGGGTGGGGGACACTTCCTCTTTCTCTCTCTCTCTCTCTCCCTCTGGTGATCACGCACATCCACTGGCAATAAAAATAAAATAAAATTTAAAAAAACTGAACAAAACAGGAAGTACGTAAATGAATCAGAACAATATGTGAATTAAAGCCAATGCTCATGTTTGGTAGACCAGTAAACTGCCAGGCAGGCCTGCTAAGGATGAAATGGATCTACACAGGCAAAGTCAAATGTTTCTGTCCATTCCAAATCTTATTTTTCTACTGAAATTAACCCTTGTCTGGCTTATCTATATTGATTACGAATGCAAAATCTTAAGGCTTCTTCCTAGAATGAGGGGACAGAAAGAACAAGAAAATTTGACTAGAGCAAGGTTATTACAGGTTTAACCATCTGACTGCCTGGTTGTCAAGGGCAGTGTAGAATCCAGCACCTTAACCACACACAGCCGAGTCACTGAACACACACCGTAGAGGAAGATGAATTTTTATCTGGAGCTGCATATCGGAAAAAGATCCCGACTTTGTCCACAGACACTGGGCTCACTTGTTCCCAGCCATTTACTCTCACTTGCAGTTGATGAATCCGGAGGTCATGGGTGTGTCTATCAGGCAGAACACAGAAAAAAAGATATTAAGCACAACCTCAAGAAGGAAAGAAACTAGAAGCAAAGACTCAAATCTGATTTACAATATAATGACATAAAAACCCCACTAGCTAAACCTTGTGGGGATTACCTAATGCAAGGAAAATCAAGAGAGCAATTTAACCAGTTTTATGCTTACAATACAAATTGTAAGATCTGAAAAGCCTGAACAAGAGTAGCACTTACTCTGCAATGTACAAGCCATGCAAATCCTGAACACCAGCCCAGGTCTTTCCACCACCAACCCCGTCCCAACCTTTATAAAGTAATGACATCAGTAAAAACCATATCAATAGGGCAGTAAAAATATACTAGCAAATTACTTGCATAACCGTACACTTAGAAATGCACAAAAACAACTTTCTCCTCCGCTCTTTTGTTGACTATTTTATTTCTCTCACAACCACATTCGGTAGTTTGGCTTCAGCCCTACATGACTACAGTTGGGTTATTCGAGACACAGCCCTCAGAGTTTTAGGGCTAAAGTGCTTGGCTGAAATTGGAGCAGAAGGCAGTGGGCAGAACAGGAGGAACAGGAGGAAATTGCACATTTAATTCTATTTTAGATTTTGCCTAATTCAAGCCAGAAGCCTGAAATGGGGAACTAGATTTGAGGCTGACAGGAAGGGGGGGAGGGAGGCAAGAGTAGGGTACAGCATGCCAAAGGGGAGAAAGCCAGAAAAGGCATTTATTTTGACGAATTCAGGCAGAACAGTGGGACTTGAAATGAGTTACAAAACATGGAAACTAACGGAAATGACAATGAGGTCAACCCTTCTGATACAACAGAGGCAGTGCCTATTAAGAAATACTGTACCGCCAGCATATCTATAGTTAGCTCTTCTGAGAACTACGTGGAAGGGACAGGAAAATGCTCACCAGGCATCGCTGCAGACTCTAAAGTGGCTTCCAGATACATCTGCCCAGCATAGTGACTTTTCAAAAAAAAACTTGTTTTTTCTGTAAAAACCCTGGAGACCCACATGTTCAAAACTGTTTCCCCCACTCTGCCCCTACTCAGAAGTAACATATGTGGGTACAAAGACATGTCAAAGGAAAAATGCTTGACTCAGGAGGAGCACATTTCAGATACAACGCACCCTGAAAAGCATATGACTATAGAAAGCTAAAGCCACACTCTAATTTCAGCTCAGAGTAAAAACAAACAGGCCTAAATACTAAAATCTAAATCTATTAAAATCCTAAGTCTTATCCTATTGCTAGCCAGTGGATAGTCCTTCTATTTAAAAATGCTTGGAAATAATGAGACACTTTATTAGGTATCTTATGACCTCAACCAGATAAAATCTTTTTTCACATGTATTCCAATCCTCTGGCTGGATATGTAAGTGTATCTATGGGGCCAAGTGTATCTGTGGTGGTAAAAGCACTAGACTCCCACATGACCAACCACAGTTCGAGTCCTGGACCTGGTTGCTTGCCTTCTCTCTCTCTCTCTGGTGACCATGTGTGCACTATGGCAAATTAAATAATAATAATAGTAATAAATAAATAATATAAATAAGTCTTTTTTTAAAAAGGTGGGGACCAGCAGTTGACATAATGGCTATGTCGCTGGACTCCCATGTAGTCAACTGCGGTTTGAGTCCCAGACCTAGCAGCTTAAACTCACGCCGGGCACGTGTACACACATGCCTAAGATCCCAAAAGGTGAATGGAGAAGGGATTGCCATGTGGCCAACCCCCGAGGGGTGATTTCTCGCTTTTTGTCTCTTTGTCTTTCTGGTGAGCACAAGCACCCTCTAGCAAAAACCTCTCAAAAAAAAAATAAAATAAAGTAAAATAAAGATGTATTCTTGGGGCCAGCAGGTGGCATGATGGCTAAGGTGCTGGACCCCCAAACAGTAGACCACAGTTCAAGTCCCAAACCTGGGCTTGCTTTCTCACTTTCTCTCTCTATCTCTGTCTCCTTTTACTAAGCTCATATGCCCTATAGCAAACTTAAGAAAAGTAATAATAAAAAAATATATATTTTTAAAAAGTACATCTGCTAGCAGTCTTCCTAGATGAGTTAATCTTATCTTTAGAATGTGGAAGGGACAGAAAAACGCTCACCAGGCATCACTGCAAACTTTAAAATGGCTTCCAGATACATCTGCCCAGCATAGTGATTTTTTTTAAAAAAAAAACAACAATCTTATCATTATTGTTTTGTGCTTCCTGAAACAATCCACTTGCTGAAAGTGCTATGTGGCACACAGTACACTAAATATTTTTAAATTTTATTATTTATTTCTTCTATGAAAGGGAGACAGAGAGGCAGACGGCACTCCAAACTGAGCCTTGATGCTGCTATCAACCCCAGCTTCATCCAGCCACAGATAACAGGCATGTGGCCAGTATATCAGGGAGGTCTTTAGATGCCAGCTTGGAACCTTTCCATGTGGTTTACAGAGTACAGCGTTGTTACCAAGGCACCGCAATCCAGCTTCTATATAAAAATTGATATCAGAATGCTTTGAGAACCTTTTAAGAATGTCACATCAGGGGGCGGCAGGAGTCATAGTGGCTAGGGTGATGGATTGCCACATGGCTAACTGTTGGTTCAAATCCCAGACCCAATGGCTTGAAAAGAATATCACATCAGGGAGGGCCAGTGGCTCAGCAATAATACATGATGCTCTGCAAGGCAACTCCACATGGGCAGGTTTCCAGCTCAAGTAGAGACCTCCCTGTGTCCACTGAGCATGTGTTTGCCTATGATCCAGGGCTTGCAGAAGGCCAGGGGTAGATCATAGCATCAGGACTTTGTGGGGAATTTTATGTCTCTCTTTCTCACTCATAGAAGAAGTAAGTAAATTTTAAAAAAGAAATACTGTTACCACTGAATTGTGAAAACCAGGCCAGGATGCAATGAACTTGAGTGTTAACAATCTGTCTATGCTTCAACCAAATCATGTGAAACACACAGGCTATCATGTCACATGTCAACAAACTAATAACTAGTGAAAAATATTTCCAAAATAGGAAAAAAGTCTATATTTTTAAGAGGGGACAATGATTTTCAAAAATTCCTTTTAAAAATAAAATATGAAGATCATTAATAAAGAAAAGTGAAAGGGCAAAACACTGGGAACAATCACTCATATCTACTTTTTATTATTTAAGGAAAAGAATAAACCATACTTTACCTGTGTCTTAACTTTCCCCTTGCCTCAAATTCAAAAGGAATCTCTTCACCTGTGAGGACTTCTCGCCATTCACTAACATTGTGAGCATCATCTAGAAATGTTCCATTCCCTTCTGGAACCACCCCTGGACTCCCACTGTGAGACAGCGCAGCCCTAGAACCAAATAAGACAAGATCAGCTAGGCCCTCGTCCCCAGCTCCCTCCCACACGAGCTCTGTGCTGAAGAGCAGAAACCCCTTGGAACTCAACTCGCTGCGCTTAACCTGGCTACAAAGCATGACCTAAAAGGGCAGCGACTAGTCATCTTCATGCTCGATCACAACTTTGTTTGCTATTTTAGAAACAGCTGAAGGCTGTCACCATATAGTCACTTACCTCACGTCACTAGAGTATGTGTATTTAAAATAGTATAGAAGTGAATAGCTAAAATGTAACATGCCCAAACTGTTAAACCGAAGAATTTATCTTATAGAGCTCTATGATAGCATAGAGGTAGAGAAAATGTGGTTTCAAGTCAGTGGGCTATTGCTCACGTCACGTACTTTGTTACCTAAGCTAGAAAGACCACCACCTACAGTCACACTGAGTGACAATGCCGTGGTTGGCAATGGACCCAGAGGACAGAGGTCCTTGCTGAAAACCTCCTAGCACCTAGTGACATCTGTGTTGAAAATGTAAATAGTCACGCGCTACCGGATGACATTCGGTCAGTGATAGGCCGGATGATGACAGTGGTACCACAGGAGCACAGAGCGGCTATACTGCATTGCCTAGGGGTATAGTAGGCTATACCTAGGTTAATGTGAGTTCACTCTTTAATGTTTACAAAATAAAATCACCTACAGACACAATCCTCAGAAAAGATCCCTGTTTTAATGACACTGTAACTGGAATGTTGAGCCAAGTTATAAACAGGCAGGGAGTTGTCAGGAAAAGTGTTCCTGGACTAGGTAAACTCTCCAACTCCACCCCATTCCATCTGGGTTAAAGTGTGTTTTAGATAAGGAAGATCATTGTTCAGAGAGTACAGGAGAATGAGGAATCTGTCCAAAGCAGTTTGAAAGAAAAATGGAAAACATTTAGTTTCATAACCATACACAGCTTATTTTAAAAGAGAAGGGGATCGAGGGAACCAGCAGTCAGCGTAATGGCTATGTCGCTGGACTCCCACGTAGTCGACTGCGGTTCATGTCCCAGACCTGGTGGCTTAAAACTCACGCCGGGCGCGTGTGCGTCCATACCCAAGATCCTGAGAGGAGAATGGAGGAGAAGGAATTGCGGCGTGACCATCCTCCCTGGGGGGTGATTTCTCGCTTTCTGTCTATGTCTGTCTGTCTGGCGAGCGCATGCGCCCTACAGCAAAAACCTCTCAAAAAAAAAAAAAAAAGGGGGGGGTTGGGGGG
>NW_006159616.1:11137776-11172685 GCF_000334495.1 Tupaia belangeri chinensis
AAAAAAGGGGGGGGGATTGAGGAGTGAGAAACGATGAAATGACTTTTCTTTCATACTTCCTCCTTACATTCTTAATTTCCTTGACTTTTGCTTTAAACATAATATATATCGAGATCAGGACTCTAACTGTATTATTACAAACTCAGGACCCACCTTTCTTGACTACAGAGTCTACCTAGAACCAGAAGCTTCATCATAAATCTCAGCAAGACCACAAACTGCTGACTCAAATATAATCCCAAGAGCCTCGAGAAAGGGTATTCCTTCCTCTGCTGGGCTGGCATGAGGAGGCTGAGGTGGCAGAGATGGCTCAAAATGACAGACTGAGTGTTCCTTACCTGGTGGGCGTGGTGGTCAGGGTGGCAAACCACAAAGTGCACCCTGTATGATTCCTCAGAGCAAAGGGGACAAACGGCTGCCGGCGCTTGGGGGTTTTCACCTCTGCTATAACGAACGGAAAAGGTCTGTTAGCAGACGCCTCTGTCTGTGTGGCAGAGCCCCTCCCCACGCCTGGAGACAGCGCCCAGAGTCGTCTTTTATGCGAAGGGGCTGACGGTGGAAGAAAGACAAAAGGAATGAGCATGGAGCAGACCTGGAAGCTCCATGGATTAGCTGGCTGCCACAGACGATCAGGACCCCGACTGACTACTCCCAGGCCCCACGACTCTTAAAGGTCTCACCTCTCAGAATAAGGCATCAGAACATAGCTTGCCTAGAATCGAGAAATAGAAACAGATCCCCCCACAGTTCCCAATAAGTATATTCTAGATTTGGTAACCCAAATTATAGCAGATATAACAAATGTATATACATGAGTCCTTACTTAAACTTCATCCGAAAAAAGCCTTTACTTTAATGAAGCCTCTCTCTATATAAAACCTACTCTTCTGTCAAATTATAGTAAAAAAAAAAAAAAAAATTCTTTCCTAGTCTCTCATACAGTTTCTTTCCCCCCCTACCTAGAAAATCAGAGATATTCTATTCCAAAGCATTTTAAAAGCCAACTTTTGCCAGTTTTGTAAACATAGATAGTACCATCACCTACTAAGGTGGATACTATGGAGGATACAAAAGGAGCATAAAATACGGTTTTGTTTCATGAAAGCGCTTGCACTTAGGCAAACTGGAAATAAATGATTATCAATATACAACTGTAACTAGCTTAATCCTAGAGAGGGAGGACCCAACTGGAAATACTGTAAGAAAGCCGAGGCAGGTGCCCTGGTGCCCGGGGTGCTCAGGAGCCCAGTGGAGGCGCTGCTACCCATGCCCTGTGGTTTGGTTGGGACGGAGTGTGGGGGCGGGAGGGAGTATCAGTTCCTCTGACCAAGGGCCTGTGTCTCCTCCACTGACCACACAGGTGGTAGCAGGAAAGGCAAAGGCAGCAGCAAGCCAGTGTGCCTGACATGCTCACAACACATTTAACAACCAGTGAAAAAGGGCACGGCCTGGCCTTCGGTTATATGTCCAGCTTTAAAGCAGCCTGAGAAAGGCCGTGACCCCAGTGGTCTGCAGGTGGGACAGGAGAGGGGACTGCAGACGCCTCTGTAGCACTACAACAAACGGTATTCACCCTATAGAACAACATTTCCTGCCAACGACCTTGAGAAGGTAAACTGCAACATGTCCTGCTTTCTGATGACCTCCTGAAGAAGGCATGGGGCAGAAGCCTAACAGTAGATCATTATTACTGCCTTTTCAAAAGCACTTTCTTTTGTTCTTTTGTATCTCTTCAGAAGTTAGTACCACAAACACTGCAAAACAAGTCATTTCAGATTAAGGCAAATTCCGTTTGATGACAGTGGCTCAGAGGAGTCGGAGATACAGAAGTCTGCTAAATAAATAAATGAACAGTTTCCAGTGTATTCCCACCTCTCTGTTGGGGGGGGGGATGGAGGGTCAGTCGTTTAGAGATACCCCAAATATTATAACAATAATTTCTGGGACAAGCAAATGGCGTAATGGTTACATCATGGGATTCCCACGTAGTAAACTGCAGTTCAAGTCACAGACCATGACACTTAAAACTCACGCCAGGCACGTGTGTGTACATGCCCAAGATCCTGAGAGAATGAAGAAGAAACTGTGGTGCAGCCATCCCCCCTGAAGGGGGCACGATTCCTTGTTGTCTGACTCTGTCTCTCTGGTGAGTACATGCACCCTATAGCAAAATCTCTCTCTCTCTTTTTTTTTTTTTTTTTTGAGAGGTTTTTGCTATAGGGCGCGTGCGCTCGCCAGAAAGACAGAGAGACATAGAGACAGAAAGCGAGAAATCACCCCCCAGGGGGGATGGTCACGCCGCAATCCCTTCTCCTCCGTTCTCCTCTCAGGATCCTGGGCACGCACGCACATGCGCCTGGCATGAGTTTTAAGCCACTGGGTCTGGGATGTGAACCACGGTTGACTACGTGGGAGTCCAGCGACACAGCCATTACGCTAACTGCTGGTTCCCGCAAAATCTCTCTTAAAAAATATATAAATGAAAAAATTTTTTCTATCTAGGAATATGCCCATTTCTCACTCCAACAGCCTCACATAGTTAGTTCCCAAGGTCTGCTTTTTTTCATAAGTGCTCATCAAGTAGAAAATTAAGGAGTAGCTGTGAGGCTGCTGACAAGAGCAGAGGGGGAGTGAAAACTTTAAGAGCTGTCTGCAGGGTAAACAGCATTTACTGTGGCACTTTGAAAGACCCCTCCCTCTCCAGGAGTGCAATGAGAGCTGCTTTTATTACAGCAGATAAAGGACCCAAGAGGAAAAGAAGCCAGATGTGCTTTCATATCCCACTGTGAGCCAGACTCTAAGTTTCCATTTGCAAATTAGATTTAAAAAGAACAGGTGGGAAATGGCTTTGATCACTTTGTAATACAGAATAAAGTACTAGAAATTTGTACAAAGATATTCACAAGTATAGAGCTTTGGAATTAAATAGCATCAGTAGGCACACTGCTTAGGTCCCCAAGCTTCTTGTGTTGACTAGACATAAAGGCACACACTTCAGTAACCCACTTCTCTGAAAATAAAAATGCATGGAATGCAAGCAGATCCAAACCCAACATTGGAGAACAACTCTGACATCTACGCTAGTGTCCAAATAAACCATGCGCTTACGTTTGGCACAGCACCAGAGGCAAAAATCTCCCAAGTCCATCAAAGAGAACAGTATTCCCTGGTGGCCTTGGAAAATCTGCCTCTAGTGACCAAACCAGATTTCTTCACAGAAGGGGAGAACCTAAAGCCCCTCAGACCCAAGTTCAACTTCAAATGCACAGTTAAGGAAATTTGTTTCATTCTGAATTTGTTTCATGGATACCTTGGCCATTATAAGCAGCATAGATTTCCATGCTGTATGAACAGCTTAGTTCATCAGAAAGGAACTGGCATATAATTGTAAGAAGTAATTAAAGTCCCCTGTGTGCTACTAGATAGCCATGTGAACAAAGGCAAATTATGTAGTTCTTCTAGGGTCTTACAGTCCTCATTAACTAGATAAGAGTAATGCTTGCCTTAGCCTGAAAGACTGATGTATAAAGAAGTGCAAAAGTATAAATCCATGGGCCCAGCTAGGATAGCATATGCTGTCAAGCACCCTCCACTCCATAGTTGAAATGACACAGGAAGCCCAGGTTCAATTCCCAGCCCATCCTAAAGGCCAGGCACAGTGGCATGCATTTGCAATCACAACAAATGCATGAGGCTGAGGCAGGAAGGAGGAGAGCTTGAGGCTGGTCTGGGTCATAGAGTGAAACTCTACAAAAAGAGCCAGGCGGGGCATGTGCCCAGCTGTGAGGCAGAGGCAGAGGATCACACAGAAACAGAGACACAAATATTTTATAAATAATAAAATAGCTTCTAATTTTAAAAAAAGAGAAGCATAAATCCATGAATAAATAAAGATTCAGCTATTCCAGTAAGACCTTCCAGGAAAAAAGAAAACAGTAATGCCCTCGTGTATCATCCCTGATCTGTACTCCTAGTAGAGGAAGGTCGACTGGCCTTTTAAATAAAAGATGTATCCTGGCCTCTTATCTGGAATTAGCCAAGTACAAACATAAATCATTCAGATTAACTGTACTTCTTAAACCAAAGAAAGAAATGAACATCTTGGGACTCTAGTTCCTCAATATTTCTGGTATTTCCTACCACATTCACTTACCAAATTCCGAAAGATGCTTAAAGGGTCAGAGATAAAAATTTTTTATAAATTATTTTCTATCTCCTAACCATATAAATTCCTATCTAAAGAGATTAAGGCTTGTGTGTAAGCAATTCCTTACTGGAAAATGATTTCTTAACTCAATTTCTGATCATTACAGCTCCTGTTGCATACAGCCCTATGTATGCCCATAATAAGCGTTCAGGACCAGCAGGTGACACAATATTGGAGGAGCTGGACTCCCTCACGGTCGATTGCGGTTTGAGTTCCAGACCCAGCAGCTTGAAACTCATGCTGGGCATGTGTGCATGTGTGCCCAAAATCCCAAGAGAAGAGTGAAGAAGGGATCGCAGCATGGCCACCCCTCTGTGGGGTTGATTTCTCACTTTCTCTCTGTATCTCCAGCAAGCACATTCACCCTGTAGCAAAAATCTCTCTCTCAAAAACAAAAAGAATAAATATTTGCTGAGTATTCTAGAAAGGAAGACTCATAGCACTGCTGGATGGAAGATGGTGTTCTCCCATCCACTTGCCTCTAAGTAACAACGGGTATTTCTGCATCGTACACTACGGAACTTATCCCATTTCCACCAGAGGTTAAGGGAGATGGAAGAGAGGCAAGTAAGAATCATCACATCTGATTACTTCTGGTATAAAGTGTCACTCTGCTCATTAGCTGGAAATGTTCTTCCTGTTACTAGAACAAAGTACTTACAAATAGGTATGCCCTCATTCAACTCCCACTCACAAAAAATTGATGTACAAGGCAGTTCTTAAAATAGGAAAATAAAGCAAGCCCTTGCTTGGCTATACTGTACCTCTAGCATAGATCTGGTGCTCTAGGTTAGTCAGACTGGCTGTACTCCTAGTTCTAAGGTAGACAAGGGGGAGGCCTGGTAGACAGGAAAGACACAGTTAGAGGGCAAGAATAAATACAGTAAATAAGAGGACTTGCCTCCAAACAATAAGCAAAAACAGAGAACATTACAATAATAGCAAGCATCATGCAATTACAGGGTCATTCTCGTCTGTGATTACTGAGAGCTAAGAATACACTTGACAAAGAGAACACACCACTTTTTATGGTAGCTCTTACTGTGGGGCCTCTGTCAAAGTAGCTCCCCACCTCCCCAACTCTGGACTAGGGGAAGAGAAAACGTATTGAACATTCTCTTGAACTAAAAGAAAAGCCTTTGAGGATTTCTAATGTGAAGCATGTCATTTTCTTACATGACAAAGAAAAGTTACAAGAACCAATCAGCACAGATTTCAGTGAGGGTGCTCCATTCCAACTGAAAAACAAGTAACAGTAGAATGCATGTCGCAGGGTGTCTCAAAAAGTCAGGGGAAGAGTCAGTCTATGTTCCAAATTACAACAATCTCAACTAAAGAGGCATCTCAGAGCATTGTGGAAATTCTCAATTAAACATGAAGTTTTCAGAATATTTATATTTGATATTTTCATGAAACATCCTTGGGCTATAAAATAACAAACTCAATGAAGTGGCACACCATCCAGGTTTACCTGCAGAATCTCAGCCCTTACTGAACAAAGTCAACAATTATGTCAAAATGAGGCCAATATTTTCTTTCCTCTGCTAAAGAAAGTGAGAAGACAGCAGTTCCATTAGTTTGAATTTTCTATTAAGGGCTATTCCAAGGGTTCATTTTAAGGCTGGCCTGAAAAAAAAGCACAACTTTTGGGGGAATATGAGTATTCTAAATAATACTTATTCTGAATAAGTTTGCTGCGATCAGTTCGACAACGTTGAAACCTACTGACTTTCAAAACAAATGCCCAACAATATTTTATTGGGCTTATTAAAAGAATACAATCCTGGAATTTGCTATATTGGTATCCAGGAATTTCCAATAAGGAAAGAGGTTTGGAAATGTAGGTATATTCAGTTAGAAGTGATTTTAAAAATATATTATACCTATATAAGCCTAAGTAACCATATAAATGTATAAGCAAAAGTCGAGCTTTAATTTAGCCCTAGTTATTTAACATGAATGAGGCAGCTTATTAACTACAGAGAAAGAAAGAAGGCAAAAATGAATAAAGCAAGCAAGAAGTAAGAGAGGGAGAAGGGAAGGAAGGCAAGGAAAGAGGGATGAAGGGAAGGAGAAAAACGGGAACAGATGGACAAGAAAATCTTTCATCAGAATCCTGAAGATTTAGCCTTCCTAGCATTTGCGCTGACTCTGAAGTTAAGAGCCCCCTACATGAATAACATTTTCAGAAACACACTGAACATATTACATATTACATATTACAAAGACTATTTAGAGTCTTCTGGGTAGACTGTGTTACATTTTCTTGCCATATAAATTGGGAAGGTTAGAGGAGGAGCCAGAACCAGAACAAACACTGTCTGAAAAGCCCTGGCTTCTAAGCAATGACCTTGAGAATCAGAAGCAACAGCCCTGGGAACACAGAGAGCACGAACAGCTGACATTCCTTTGTCTCTCTTTCTAGAAATACAAGGCACAAAGAAAGTCCAGCAGAAAAACCTTATGGCTTTAGAAAACCCATCTTCCCATAGCACGTTTGCAGACCAGATGAAATATTTATGCATTCATGAGCTATGTGAAGTTCAGCCAAGGCTTCCTGGAGAAACACATTGAAAGGGCTGGGGCTGAATTGAATCTGGATGACGATGGCTTGTGGAACAACTAAGCCCCTACAGTTATCCTTCACCACCTCCCTACTCTGGGGAAAACAGCTCATGGGAAGGCATTAAGTAAGGAACAAGAACATTGTCCACAGAGCACAAACTGATTACTCTCTAAGCGGCTGGGTATTCGATTCTCTTATACATCATAAACAATACCTTGCCTTTTAACATTTTCCACATGGGATTCTGCCCTTCCTCTTTTAAAGAATATATCCAGATCTTGTATCTCTAGATTTAAAGACTAAAAAGATATTTTTTAAAATACAGTCAAGAAATCCAGTTGAAACCAACCAAGAGCTGGTCCTGCAGCATTCTCGGTGCACCAGCTCACATGCGGTGGGACCAGAATCTAGAAATTACATGCTGCAGGTCCTCTCCCCTACAAAAGGAGAGTTAGAGCCCATGAGAAAACTTTAGCAGTTTGTGCCAGGAAACTGTCTCCTGCAAAGACTAAAACAGACCTATAGAAGACAGTCAGAATCTCCTATAGGTTTTTCCACAAAGAGTGATGGTTCTTTTAAAATTTGTCAGTGAATAACTGCTCTGTAGGCCAACAGTGATAAAGGTAGGCATTTGGAGAGAAAAATCTTACTTTGTCCAAAGCATGGAGGATCCACCGAAGAGCCCATCCAGTCTTCTGATTTGGTAGATTCTATTTCCTTGTCCTCTTTACAATAATCTGCCATCCACGATTCTTTGGTACTTACATATTGGTCTAGAAAGAATTCCCCAAAGATATTAAGAAGAGGAATTGGAAAGATTGAGGGCTCATGTTAAATAATTTCGATTCAATAAAATGAACTTTTATCAAGTGCCTCACTACATACAGGCTTAGACTAGATTCTGAGAATGTCTGTACCCTGGAAAACCTCACTCCATTAGAAGAGATGAATGTGAACAAAATAGCATCACCACAGAACTTTATCACAATGTGAAAGGTGTTAAAACAAAGACATAAATAAAACTCAGGTATGTGGTTAAGGTGATTAGGTCCACATGATTGCACAGTTCAAGTCCTAGACCTGGCTAATTAAAAACATGCTGGGCACAGGTGCACACATGCCCAGACTCCTAAAAGAGGGAGAAATGGGGAAGACTGTAGTGTGGCCATGCCTCACGGAGGACTGCTTTCTCATTTTCCACCCTCTCTTTCTCCGTCTCTCTCCTGTGAATGCATGTGCCCTTTGGCAAATTAAAAAATATATATATTCAATGGGAGCACAGATGTAGAAGAGATTTAATCTGCTTTAGAAGTAGGGAAATATGCACCAAAGTTAGAGAAATCTTCAGAGAAATAGAGACCATTTTTCAGGGTCTGGAAGAAAAGAGTAATCTGGGGCTTACCAAAGGGATCAGGGATACAGTAATACTTTTTGCAGAGAGAAAAACAAATGCAAAGATTCCAAGACATGAAAATATATGGTACATTTAGGGAACACTGAATAATCTGGTGTGACTTTAGCACAGCAGATTGGGGTAGGGAAGGACTTAGTTTGTAAAGAGCATGGTATATTATGCCAAGGGAGAAGACTTTGGAAGTTGTGATCAGTTAGGACATAGACAATTTTCTATGAATAGTTGACCTTTAAAAAAAAAGAATTTATTTATTATCATCAGTTTTTAGAATTTGCTATAAGGCATGTACACTCACTAGAGAGAGATAGAGACAGAGAGAAAGAAAGAGGAAAAGTGAGAAAGCAAGCCACCAGGTCTGGGACTTGAACCATATTCACCCATGTGGGAGTCTAGCACCTTAACCACATGCCACCTGCTGGCACCAATACTTGATGTTTTTGAGAAGTATAATGGGGATATAGTAAGTTAACAAAATAATTATGATGTATTACTATTACATGAATATCTTTTTTACTAACAAAATATTATACTTTGTGGAATAAGATTACTGTTTTCTGATTTTTTTTTTTTTTTGGGAGAGATTTTCACTGTAGGGCGCGTGCGCTCGCCAGACAGACAGAGAGAGACATAGAGACAGAAAGCGAGAAATCACCCCCCAGGGGGGATGGTCACACCGCAATCCCTTCTCCTCCATTCTCCTCTCGGGATCTTGGGCATGCACGCACACGTGCCCAGCGTGAGTTTTAAGCCACCGGGTCCAGGACACAAACCGCGGTCGACTACGTGGGAGTCCAGCGACATAGCCATTATGCTAACTGCTGGTTCCCTGTTTTCTGATTTTTGATACCAATACTTGGCAATAGAAATTGGATTCATTTAAACACTAAGTGGTCTTAGCAATGTTTCTGGGTTTTAAAACACTATCAGAAATAAAGACTGGATGATAAAAGTTTCACTACTGATAAAAAAAAAAGCCTTCTGGAAGATATCTTTAACTAGGAAGATGTTCTTCAGAAATACCAAGTGGCCCAGCCTCTGTGGCATAGTCAATAGTGTGGTGGACTGCAGAGCTACAAATCACACACTGACCAAGTTCAAGTCCCTGGCCTGGTTAGCCTGAAAACACACTGAATACAAGTACATGTGCCTTGGCTCATGGTAGGTTAAAGGAAAGAGACCATGATGTGTCTGAGCCCTGTTGAAGGTGCCTCTCATGCCCGCTCTCATGCATGACCATACATACTCTCAAGAATTAAAAACAACAAGAAGAACCACTCTGAGGTAAGATCTTGCTTACTATGGGTTTTCAGAGGACTATCACAAACTTCACCTAACCTTCCAGATTAACAGAGTATGTGACAAACAACATAGGAGCCAAAATTATTTAGTTTAGGAGGACTATTAGGTCAGTCTACTATTACATAGGTGATACTAATATCAAGGCAAATTAATGAATGAAATATGATCGTTTAAAACAGTAGTTTCAGGGCCAGCCCATGGTGTGTTGGTTAAGGCAGCTGGATCCCACATGGCAAATGTGTGGTTTGAATCCCACGTGTGAGTGCTTGCCTAAAATCCCAAAAGGAAAGAGAAATGAAGAAGAAGGGATTGTGGCATGACCTTTCCCCATGGGGGCACTTTCTTACTTTCCCTCTTTGGGAGTGTATGCATCTACTGGCAAACATTAAAAACAGTAATTATAAGGGGCCACCATAGCAGTGGTAAAATGTGACACTCTGAAAGGGTGAATCATGTGGGAAAGTTCCAGTTCATATCCATAGACCTCCCTGGACGGTGAGGGATCATGAGGTCAACATAGGTTTTATCAGAAAAGCAGCCACGATGGATAACTGACAGTTGGCATGGGTCCAAGTACTTGCTGCACGGGAATGAATAGTGTTCCAAACAAGGAACTGAACGTACACACAGGTACCAATCTACTAAAGCAACTTCCTACTCACCGATCAGTACAGAAGTGATGTTGATATCCAAACGGGGTTTGGCCTTGGCTTCCAGCTTCAGTCGGGGAGGATGAAGACGACTAGCTGCCTGTTGTTGCCAGGATACAGAACATGGCCATGGCTCAATAAATGGCTCCCAGCCTAAAAGAACACAGGAAATAAGACATCTGGTCAGCAGATATTAAGAGTTTACAGGGGTGCAATGTTCATAAATGCTCAGCAAGGACAGCCTACAGTTTAATAGCTTTCTACTTTCAATTCAGTTTCACAATGAAGGTACCATTTCTTGCTATGTGTCACCAACCAAGGACACAGTGGAAGAGCATATAGGTACTCCACCATGGCCTTCTGGGGTGGCAGGAAGGAGGCAAGAAGTTCACACGTTGTCTTCCACTACAGAACAGGCAGGAGCTGGTCATGAAGCATTCATGAAGGAGAAAGGAGTCTTAGGCTCAGGTAAGAAAAACTACAGTGGCTAAAATAACTGCTAAATCTGATTCTCTTAGTTATATGAACAATCCACTGGTTGAATAAACTGGTATATTTGGAGGCTCATTAACTTAACTTTTCTAAATGTATCTTAAATTGTAGCATGTATATAAAAATATATAGCATAATATACATTTCAACTTATATGTATGCAAGAAATAAAATTTCTTACAGTTCAACTTAAGAAATAGAAAATCAGAAATTCCTGTGAAGCCCTGAGTGCCACTCCCTCATCTCATTCCCCTTCTTCCAGCCAACCATCTCCTACCCACTCTAGGTAATCATCAGCTAGCATTCTAAGTTAACATTTCCTTATTCTCCTATAGGATTTCATCACACATGTATGGGTTTCTCAAGAATGGATTGATTACTTTGTCCTATTGTGATCTTCACATAAGTGAAATCCCTGGATGTGTTCGAGTTTCTATTTTTGCCCAATGACATCTTTGAGCACACTGCTGCCTTATCCTGATGTGGGTAGCTGTGGCACATTTGTCTGCACCACTGAAGAGTAACTGGCTACTTATCCAATCTACTTTTGAAAGACATTCACTTGACTCCATTCTAATGGCTATTAGGAAGACCACTACTAAAAGCACCCTTATACACATACCAGGATATAGACCTAAAAGCAGTGTGTTGCTGAGCTGTCAAGCCTATACCCAACTTACTAGGTCATGACAAATCCTTTCCCTAAGAGGTTGCACCAATTTACGTCTTTTTTTTTTTTTTTTAATTGCCACAGAGCATGTGCACCTGCCAGAAAAAGAATGAAAGAAAGGGAGAAAATGAGAAAGCACGTTCCCAACGGGGTATGGTCACACAGCAATCCTTTTTCTCCATTTCTTCAACCTGCCAGGATTTGAGCACACTCGCACACATGGCTGGCAGGTTGTTCGCTCTGCTGGGACCAAGAATCAAACAGCGGTTAGCCATGTAGGACCCAGCTCCCAGTGCACGGCACTTAAGCAGCACACTACAGGGCCTGCCCAATTTACAATTCCAGTCTCAGGGAATTTGGCTTATATCTGCCCCAATACTCAGTAGTGTCACACAACATGCCAATCTGTTAGGTGTGAAAAATTATCTCTCACTGTGAATTAAAAGACTCCTCTTTTTTTTTTTTAAAACAGATTTGAAAATATTCATGCAACCAGCTATAAAGCAGGGGATTTACAAATACAAATCTAATACAATCCAGTACATAATATACAGTAGGTACTTTAGTTTCTTTACACCATCTGGCACTTAGCAACCTGAATGTCTTCAAGTAACTTGAAAAGTAAGCAATATTTAGTCAGGGAAAATAACTGATTTTCAGAAAAATAGCTACCATATGCCCTGCAAGAATTTCTTTCAGCTAGGAAGAGTTGGGCCATTACTCTAGTTTTAACCATCTTAAACAATGAAGAAGTAAGAGAGTTACCTTTAAGTGAATCCAGAGCAGAGGGAAAACATTAACACATATTCTAAAATAAAATGTGATGTGATATGTACTCTAGAACAATCACCAATGGTACAACAAACTGAAGTTTAATTTTTCACTGAAATCAAATCATACAACCACTCACAGGCATCAGGTCTGTACTACACAGCACTTCTTCGCTTCTTATTCTGTCCATACCATTTCCATTCTGCCCATACTACTAGGAATTCTGAAGGGAACTTCTTTAAACTCTCTTAAGGTAAGTAAGTTATGGCACAAATCACTTGGTGCTAATATAGGATGGCTTCTAAATTTCTATCTGCATCGGCCCTTACCTTGGTCTTTCCAAAGTGGAAAAACAAACCTGAAAATGCTCGCATTATTACTCAGGAATTATGTCTCCTAAAAAACAGCTTGCTCTGATCAACTCTGCTTTGCTTTAGGGAGTAGGTATGGCAGTATAAATATATTATCCCTGACTCAGTATATTTCTAATGAAACAAACAAGTTCTGTGGGGAGGGAGGAGACTTGAAGCTTGAAATGCCTATGGACATAAATCTCCCTTGAAATTTAGCTATCAGGGCCAAAGAAATGATCCTTTACCATTGAGCAATGCCATATTCTGGAGAGAGCCAAACTCCAGGATCAAAAAGAATTAACTATGAAAACTTCTTTTTAAATAATTTAATTACAGTATATCAGATACATTTTTAGAAAAATAGAAAATCTATTTCTTCTGTGGTTATGCAGTCGCTTGCCTTTAATCTCTCCCTGTCCCGCTCTGCTCCTGCCCTTTCCCTCATGTAAAATGTATGTAGCAACAGATCCAGGCAAAACATTTGAATTTATTTTTAAAATCCCATGATAATACATGCTTTCTACTGACCTGACAGAGCACGGTTATAATAATCTCCAGAAAGGGTGAAGTGGGCATAGCCTTCAGGACTAGTTCTTACATGCTGAAGAAAATTCAGACCTGCAATGAAAGCAAATCTTACTGCAGCAGCACGGCAAACCGAAACTGTCTTTAGCAGACAAACCACCTTAAGCATATGTTAGTAACAGTTAGCACAGATGTTGCATAGCAGAACATTCAAACTCTTGGTATTTTTTCATCATGTATTTAAATTTTCAAACAATACTGCACTGAAACCCTGGGGGATGCACAGTGGTAGAATGGTAAAACATGGCACTCTGCAAGGCTGACCCACATAAGAAGGTTCCACGTTCGTTTCCCAGAGACCTCCCTATGTATACTGGTACAAGTGTATGCCGCTGAAGCTGGGATGTCAGGACTCTGTTAAAGGTGCTGTCTTTTTCTCTGTTTCTCTCACTTATGGGAGAAGGAAAAAACTCTGTGTGTGTGTGTGTGTGTGTGTGTGTGTGTGTGTATGTCATTTATTTTCATTATTGAGTTTTTTGGCACCCCCCTTAAACATGCCTGAGGTAAGTACTCCTTCCTTTGCTTCCTCTAGTCCAGCCCTGTCACCCAGATCAGCTGTGTCTGACGCCTGTGGGCAAATAAAACAAATATTTCTATCTGAATATAGGAAAAATAGATAGAGTGATAAGAGTAGTTGTACCCTGGGACCACCAGATGGCATTGTGGTTACATTACTGGAGTCCAACATGGCCAACCACAGTTCGAATCTTGGACCCAGAAGCTTGAAACTCACGCAGGGTGTTTGTGCATGCATGTCCAAAATCCCAAGAAGAGAATGGAGAAAAAGGAATTATGGTGTGGACATCCCCCAGGGGTGATTTCTCGCTTTCTCTTTCTCTCTGTCTCTCTGGCAAGTACATGCACCCTATAGTAAAATTCTCAAAAAAAAAAAAAAAGTAGTTGTGCTCTGATAAATATTACCTCAAAACTAAGATTACCATAAAAAGTATCTAATCATTATATACATAAAAGACATTCATGGAAAAGGTCAAAATTCCAGTTGTTACTTTTTTAAGAAGTTTATTTATTTATTCCTTCCATGAGTGAGAGAGACAAAGGGTGTACTTACAACTCTAATAGGATCTTCACACCACAATACCCCCAACCACAGCTAAACACGTGCAGGTGCCTTATGTGTACAGGGAAGCCCTGGGACATGAACCCGGAACCTCCCAGTGTTGGTCCACTCCCTTGAAATTTAGCTATCAGGGCCAAAGAAATGATCCTTTACCATTGAGCAATGCCATATTCTGGAGAGAGCCAAACTCCAGGATCAAAAAGAATTAACTATGAAAACTTCTTTTTAAATAATTTAATTACAGTATATCAGATACATTTTTAGAAAAATAGAAAATCTATTTCTTCTGTGGTTATGCAGTCGCTTGCCTTTAATCTCTCCCTGTCCCGCTCTGCTCCTGCCCTTTCCCTCATGTAAAATGTATGTAGCAACAGATCCAGGCAAAACATTTGAATTTATTTTTAAAATCCCATGATAATACATGCTTTCTACTGACCTGACAGAGCACGGTTATAATAATCTCCAGAAAGGGTGAAGTGGGCATAGCCTTCAGGACTAGTTCTTACATGCTGAAGAAAATTCAGACCTGCAATGAAAGCAAATCTTACTGCAGCAGCACGGCAAACCGAAACTGTCTTTAGCAGACAAACCACCTTAAGCATATGTTAGTAACAGTTGGCACAGATGTTGCATAACAGAACATTCAAACTCTTGGTATTTTTTCATCATGTATTTAAATTTTCAAACAATACTGCACTGAAACCCTGGGGGATGCACAGTGGTAGAATGGTAAAACATGGCACTCTGCAAGGCTGACCCACATAAGAAGGTTCCACGTTCGTTTCCCAGAGACCTCCCTATGTATACTGGTACAAGTGTATGCCGCTGAAGCTGGGATGTCAGGACTCTGTTAAAGGTGCTGTCTTTTTCTCTGTTTCTCTCACTTATGGGAGAAGGAAAAAACTCTGTGTGTGTGTGTGTGTGTGTGTGTGTGTGTGTGTATGTCATTTATTTTCATTATTGAGTTTTTTGGCACCCCCCTTAAACATGCCTGAGGTAAGTACTCCTTCCTTTGCTTCCTCTAGTCCAGCCCTGTCACCCAGATCAGCTGTGTCTGACGCCTGTGGGCAAATAAAACAAATATTTCTATCTGAATATAGGAAAAATAGATAGAGTGATAAGAGTAGTTGTACCCTGGGACCACCAGATGGCATTGTGGTTACATTACTGGAGTCCAACATGGCCAACCACAGTTCGAATCTTGGACCCAGAAGCTTGAAACTCACGCAGGGTGTTTGTGCATGCATGTCCAAAATCCCAAGAAGAGAATGGAGAAAAAGGAATTATGGTGTGGACATCCCCCAGGGGTGATTTCTCGCTTTCTCTTTCTCTCTGTCTCTCTGGCAAGTACATGCACCCTATAGTAAAATTCTCAAAAAAAAAAAAAAAGTAGTTGTGCTCTGATAAATATTACCTCAAAACTAAGATTACCATAAAAAGTATCTAATCATTATATACATAAAAGACATTCATGGAAAAGGTCAAAATTCCAGTTGTTACTTTTTTAAGAAGTTTATTTATTTATTCCTTCCATGAGTGAGAGAGACAAAGGGTGTACTTACAACTCTAATAGGATCTTCACACCACAATACCCCCAACCACAGCTAAACACGTGCAGGTGCCTTATGTGTACAGGGAAGCCCTGGGACATGAACCCGGAACCTCCCAGTGTTGGTCCAGCATCACACAGCATTATGCTACCAGTGCACCACCGTCTGGCACCCAAATGTTACCTTTAATCAGGTGCCTAGTGATGCCTAGAAGCATAGGGCAACCTCAACAATGGGCAAAAGATCCAATTAAGGGCCAGAACCAAACTTTATTTGAAAAGAGAGGTGGACAAGATGGCAATGATGGAAAATAAAACCCAGCAGAGACTGCATTCATTGACTCTTCTTCAGAAGCCTGATTCTCACACTGCCTGCAAAGAGGCAGATAAGGATAAAGTACTCCTACCCTAGCCCTCATGCTACTCAAGGACAGCTCATATGTGAATGGTGTCCCACCTCTCCTGTGGTCCTGAGACGGACCTTTTAATAAGATCGTGGTGGAGGCAAACAGAGTAGAAGCATTATATTCTGAACTTATCTTTTAAATGGCTCTCCTAACGGTATTTGCCGTGACCTTGAGATACATAAAAAGATAAGCAAAATAGGAAGGTCAGGACTATGTACTGAATAGCTACACTGTTAATATAATAGGAATTTTGTTGATGACAAATTCTATTGTTCCCAAACCATGAGCTGAAGGCCACATATGGAAAATAAATACAATTTTCTTTAAAATACACATAATGGAAAACACATGTAAAAACCATTATCTAAATTTCATCCATACTACTAAGTAAAGAGGAACATGAATAACTTAAAAGGGGGCCCCAAATAATACAGCAATCACTGAAAATACTCAACACGAATCTGAAAGTCAGAAAATGCTCACGGGAAAAGGTGAGCTCAGCAAGAGGAACATCACAATCCATGCAGTCGTCGATGAAACAGATGCACACGCTCTCAGCTTTTATCTCCACCCCAGACAGCCACGAAGCTGGTACAGCCCCCAGGCTGTCTCGGCTGCTAGAGGCCAGGGAGAGAGACTTCAGAGGCTCCGCGTTCTTAAACAACCAACTTGCTGCCTTTTTCAATTGGCCTTCAAAGAAATTCAAAGGTGTTTAGTTCTACCAGTTTCCACAGCAACCCTGGCAACTCACAGATAAAACAGAAAAACAAAGTTTTATACAGACCTACAGGCAACCCAAGAAAGCCTGGATTTCAGAAATATTCTTAGACTTAAAAAACAAAAAAAAAAAAAGGAGGAGAGGGGCCAGACAAGCATAATAATAGGATTTCTGCCTTTTTTTAAGTCAAGATCTTTAAGATGAGGAAGCCAACTTGGGGACCCATACATAGGCTTTCACCCCAGAGTCCTACGTGACCCTCCTGTGTCACTCTCCTAGGTGGCTGGACCCATATGCCTTGCTCTTTCAGACTGAGTCTTGCTTGTGTCCAGGCCAGCCTGTGCTCGCCGTCCTCCCTAAGTCACTGTGACAAAAGGTGCAGGCCATCGTACCCTGCCCTTAGGTTGGACTGGGAATCAAACTGGGACCTCCCAAGCAGTCCTAGGCTGTGTGACACAGCATCTTAGCAATGCATGTCATTGCAGGTGGGCCAAAATTCCACTTCTGAGCAAATACATAGAATATGGCACTCTTTGTTATGCACCTTCCACTTGAGTTTACCACACCTTGCATGACCTGGCTCAAATGCCTCCAGGAAGTCATCCCTCCCCTACTATGACATCTATTAAAGGAGAAGAAAAAAGGACAGGAGAGGATCCAAGTTCTAGGTGACAGGTGGCATTTAAGCACTTAATATAAAGCATGGAGTTTTACATATACTGATGAGCTGTTTCATAGTTATTGTCAAATGTCTTACTTTGTATATAGTTTGTCTTCTCAACTCATCATAAATTCCTTGACAACAAAAAGCAATATGAGAATCACATGTATGTAATAGAGAACTATTAAATACCAAATATAACCATATTACAAAAGTTCCCTCTTCCTCATTTCTCAAAAAAAAAAAAAAGAAAGAAAAGATAAGAAAAGCAGCACAACCCCATACTTACAAATTACCAGAGGCCAGTGCATGTAACAGTGTACATGTGAGGGCATGTGTTCTGAAGCGAGACAGCCTGACTTCAGATCCTGGTTCTGTACCTACTTGGCTGTTGGATCTTGGCCAAGTTACTCAGTATTTCTGTGTGCTTAGAACTGATATGAGTGATTAGAGGACTGATATGAGCAAAAATAAAAATAGTACTTTTAGAGTTCTCAGAGCAGAGCCCTGAATATAATAAAGGCTCTATAAACATTAGTTGCTCAAACCATCTTTATTACTGATGGCACTAAAGCTTTGGTTACTATAGATACAAAAATTAACAAAGTGCTGCTCATTAGCCTACATTCTAATTCATTATTGAATAGTGCCACTCATTATTATATAGTCCAAGATTATATTCAATCCACAGAAGACACAAAAACAGTCTTCTAAATACACTCCTGCTCTATAAGTTACCTATGGGGATAGGGAAGAACATGGCAAGAAAGCATGTAATGGAAATGAACAACGGATGAGGAAGCACTCATTCAAAGTACCTTGACACACCAAAAGAGCTTTGCGACAATCATCCATGCTGAATCCCAGCTCCTGCAGTCTAGCCAGCTGTAACTCTAGGGGGAAAATGGTAAATAATTCTTATAAATAATTTTATGTAAGTTAATCCAATAAGCTAATTTAAAAGAAAGAAAAGAAATTCAGAAACAGGTGACTAGGCAAAATGGACTCCTGATTAGAGACTGCTATCAAAATGTACCCTAAAGATTTTGAATCTTTTTTTTACATTGATTGTGTATTTAAAAGCTTAAAACTGAAACTTAAAAATATCTACCTAACTCTGGAGGAATACTCTCAAAGTTTAATATTAAATAACAGCATTATCCATATAATTCTGAAAGAAACCTTACAAGAGAAGAAACAGTATATGCTACAGAAGTTAGGTTTTTTTGTTTGTTTTTGTTTTTTACTTTTTTTGCTATAGGGTGTGTACATTCACTGGAGAGAGAGACAGAGGGAAAGTGAGAAGTCATCCTCGGGGAAGATAGCCATGCCTCAATCCCTTCTCCATTCTCCTCTAGGGATCTTGGGCATGCACGCACATGTGCCAGGCATGATTTTCAAGCCACAGGATCCGGGAATCAAGCTGCAGCCAGCCATGTGGGATTCCAGCACCTTAATCCCCACACAACCTGTTGGCCCTAATTTGTTTGTTTTTAAATTTAAAAATTAAGAGAGTCATAATCATGACTTATATTTAATGACATAATTAGATAGTGAGCAGTTTAATTTTGCAAAAGAACATTTGATATAGGTTAAAAAAGGAAAAGCAAGGAAGACTGAGTGCATTGTCCAGTTAAACACCTACCCAAGACAGGATCTAAGGTGTGCCTTGCTTCTTCTCTGATTTCCTCTCCAAGGCGAGGTGTACCTAGAAGGCAACTGTTAACGGAGGCTGACTCCACAGCTGCGGGGTCCGGCACTGCAGCGTTCGCTTGCTCTGGGATGGATTTGGCAATGGCAAGAAACAGCTGAACATCATTATAAGAGAGTCTGATATCCAGGGCTTGTAATTGAATCTAACAAAATCAAAATAGTAGCAATTTTTTAAAGTTGTATTTAGTTTTGCATCCACACCTGTCACAGCTATAACTCCTATTTTGAGTTCTAAAAGTTCAACAGATACAACACTAAACTTCTCATTTAGGTTGCAAAGACGTCAAGATGGAGCACTGATGACCATGAGGTGAGATATCTCAGCTATGAGGTTAAATGGTCACAAAATTGCACCAAATAAAGACAATTATCATTGCAATTAATATTTTAGCAGGATAATTTTCATACAAGTACATTAATGATTAAAGCAGAGGATCGGAGAATGGCTCTCAGGAGAACAGGCAACATTTTGTTAATCCATTTTGCATTAATCTAATTTAAGTTTTTAAACCTCTGAAGCAAATTGATCAATCATCAAAATGCAACTCTTTATTGAAACCTTAACCTTAATTCAGTCAAGTGTGACAGTATTTCCTGAGGTCCAGCTTCCCTCAGATATCAGCAATATAGCCCCCACTGGTGAAGGCTACACAGACACCCACACTAGACCACTATAACCATGGCAACACGGGATGACTGCATATCTGGGTATGATGCTCTATCTATTACTTGTTTTGTTCTGGGAGGTACCACTAAGATCAAAAACTCAGAATGGCTTTTCTTTCTTTTAATCTCTATTGGTTCAAAAGAACTGATTCATCATTTCCCTTCTACCAAAAGAAAAAAAAAAATCACCAAAATTTTAAGCTTCCCCTGTCTGGTTTCACCTTCTCTTGCTTTGCCTCCTGCCTTCCCTACTTCCCCACATGCCTCTTGGTTCTAATCAGAACTGTCTCTGCCTCGACTTCGCTTGTTCCCATGGAAAACCCTCCCTCTACCTGTTCTCATCCTGCCCTTCCTCCCAGACTCATCACTCAGCTTGATTTCCAGGGATAATCAAAATTCCTACCTATGTTGAGTTCTACTTCTGGAAACTTTCATAGAACTTTGAGATTATGCCAGACAATTAAAAAGCCCTTCATTCTCCCTGAAACTGCAAGACCAGAACTAGGACAGAAACAATGTCCTGTGTCTGTTGCATCTGCTGAAGCAACTATAATGTTGTTGGGCTCTCAGCAGGTAAGAGTGCCTGCCTGGGAGACTGTTTCAGAACATATCAATGCATTACACAGATTTTGTATCATTACCTCTAAGATAGGTGGGAAATCTTCACTATTAAATGCATCCATCAGTCCTGAACTATTCTGATAAGAAGAATTCCCCACCAACTCCACTTGGATTTGTACTGGATCGATAATGGAAAGAGCTGTGTCGTGCTCGTTCCCTAGTCGGCATGAAAACACCTAGAAAATAAAATGCAGTATGACAAGAATTAATGTCTGATTTAGGGAGGGCCTCAACATTGGCACACAAAAAATATTTCTCTCAGAAGAGATCAGTCTTGCGTTATAATAAGACCCAAAATAACTGCTGAGTTAAATATTCCAAGAGTATGGTTGGTACTCTTACCCACCGCCAAGAACACCAACTGTGGCTCACCCATAGGAAAGGGCAGTTCAACAATACATCTTGAAAGGCAGAAAACTCTCATACCCTTGATCAATAATCCCTTCTTCTCTCAAGAAACTAGCCTTGGTACATAATGTAAAATATAGGAACTGCCAACAGAGACGGACAACCATTAGGGGGAGGTGGCAGTAGCGTTAAGTGTGAAAGTAATAAAGGCAACAAAAGAAAAGGTGTTCGGGGTTAGGCGACACAGAGACATGTGTGGCCTGGTGGCAGCAGTGCATCAGGATGTTCAAGGATGAAGCAGCCAGGGAACAGCAGAGGCGGTGGTCAGACAGACTGACTAAGCCAGGTGGTGGCAGGAGAGACAGGAGGAGCCGGAATGATGCCATCGGGCCATGAGCCTCCCACCCAGAACATGCTCTTCAAACGGATCTTGGGGAACTTCTGTTGCAATTATACTGTTTAGAAAATGCTGCTGATGTTTATATAGAAATCCTGAAAACTGGGCCTATTACAAAAGCTTGGGAAAAGCTCTCAAACCAGCTAATATGTTAGAACATCTGAAAATTCACAGGAGGCCTGGACTAAATACCCCAGGGGACTGGTGCCAAGGAGGCTGCCATTAAACTTTTTATCAGGTGAGAAGTTTAAAGAATGCTTGGACAAGTTCCTAAGGATGAATTTCAGCAAGGGCTATCCACCAGTCTTAATACTTTGAGGTCACTTTATAAAGATTAAAAAAAAAGGTGACAATCATAGAAGTATTAGTAGTAGGTTACGAAAACTCTCTAAGAAGCTGCCAGTTATTTAACCCCAATGATAATGGAAAGGAACAACCACAAACCATATTAATTTGTGCTCAGTACTACTTGGCACAATATTATGACAAAATTGGTCAGCCATCTATTGCTCTAAAGTATTCAAAGAATACCTACATTGATAGAATTCTTTCTTGTGAAAGCTAAAATCTATAAGCATGCTGGGAATATTAAAGAAGCTGCGAGATGGATGGATGAGGCCCAGGCCTTCGACATAGCAGACAAATTTATAAACTCCAAGTGTGCAAAACACATGCTAGAAGCCAATCTGATTGAAGAGGCTCAAGAAATGTGCTCAAAGTTTACAGGGAAAAGAACATCAGTGGTAGAGAATGTAAATGAAATGCAATGCATGTGGTTCCAGACAGAATGTGCCCAGGCTTATAAAGCAATGAATAAATTTGAGGAAGCCTTTAAGAAATGCCATGAGATTGTTGACCTAATGGCTATGTCGCTGGACTCCCATGTAGTTGACCGCAGTTTGAGTCACTGACCTGGTGGCTCAAACTCATGCCGGGCGCATGTGCGTGTGTGCCCGAGATCCTGAGAGGAGAATGGAGGAGAAGGGATTGTGGCTTGGCCATCCCCCCAAGGGATGATTTCTTGCCTTCTCTCCAAAAAAAAAAAAAAAAAAAAAAGTCACAAGATAGACATTTTATAGAAATCACTGACGACCAGTTTGACTTTCATACATACTTTGACTTATTTAAACTAGAAGATGTACTTCAACACCATCCATTTTACTTCAAGGCAGCAAGAACTGTTATAGAGATCTATTTGAAGCTTCATGACAACCCCCTTAGGGATGAGAATAAAGAACATGAAGTTGATACAGCAAACATGTCTGACAAAGAACTGAAGAAACTCTGCAACAAACAAAGAAAAGCTCAAAAGATAGCTCAGATAGAAGAGGAGGGGAAAAAAGTGCAGAAAAAGAAAAGTAGCAGAGAAATCAAAAAAAGGATGATGAGGAGGAGGAAATTGGAGACCTTAAAGAGCAACTTATCCCCAAGAAACTGGTCAAGGTTGAAACTCCACTGGAAGAAGTTATTAAATTTTTAAAACCACTGAAGAACTTTGTGAAGAACAAGATAGAAACTCATCTTTTTGCCTGTGAGATTTACTTAGAAAGAGAAATTTCTTTTGATGCTACAATCAGTAAAAAGGACATTTGCTATTGATTCTAGTCATCCCTGGCTTCATGAGTGTATGATTAGATGGTTTAGTACTGCAGTGTGTGAAAGTAAAGATTTATCTGATACAGTTAGAATAGTATTAAAACAAGAAATGAATTGTCTTTTTGGAGCAACAAACCCAAAGAATTTTAATGAAACTTTTCTGAAAAGGAATTCTGATTCACTGCCACACAGATTATCAGCTACCAAAATGGTATATTATTTAAATCCTTCTAGTCAGAAGCAAGCTATAGAGTGGGCAGCAACACTTGATAAATCCCTCACCAACAGAAACCTCCAGACATGTATGGAGGTATTAGAAGCCTTGTGTGATGATAGCCTAGGAGACTGTAAAGAAGCTGCTGAAGTTTATAGAGCAAATTGTCATGAGTTTTTCCATTATGCTTTGGTTTTCATGCCTCCTGGATATGAAGAGGATGTTAATGTAGACAGTTCTACAGAAACTAAAGAACTGGCCAATGAAATCTGAACATCATTAAATAAGCAAATGGAATGACTTTGGACTATATCTAGTGTATAATATTTTTGTCACACACCTGCTGCATTGCTCTAACTTACACAGAATGAGAGGAGTAAATGTTCTTGCCTTCAAATAGTGTATTACGTTTTTTTATCCTGCTGCAAAGTATATATATAAAAATATCTAACATTACAGGATATAGGTCCAGTTTCTTTTTAAAAAAAATTAAAAGCTACTAAAATTGAGAGATTAAAAAAAGATACCATAGCCTATTCCTACCTATCCACCTGTGTTTTTAAACTCATTTATATAAAATCTGGAGGCTGTTCCAGCTAACAAAGCAGGTGTGTGGCAGAAATAATACTTTAAATTTGTCTTGTGAGATTTTACTATATCTCAGACAGCATCAGTGCTGTTTCAGCACTGGATTGTTCATGGAGCACAAGTTGTTGGAGCTTTGGCATCAGACTGATTGTGTTACGGGGTTGATTCCGACCAGAGGAAGTATGCAATGTGAATCGCTACTTACAGAGATGCTCAATGTTGCAGAAATGGGACATATAAGACACCAAGCAGAATTATAAGAAACCTAGAAGGTGTTCAATACGCTTGCTGTGTTTCCAAAATTCACTGTACATAATCAGTTTGGTGTTCTTGTTCCACAGTTTTTAACTGAAGAAACCAATTGAAACAATTTCAATATTAACTAAAACTTAAAGAACTAAAATAACAATGCAAACTTTTCAGCATTGTTTTGGCCAAACTTGTTAAAACTGTAATGCAAGAACCAAATGTACTGTGATGTGGGACCAACTAATTAGCAAGCATCAATGTTTCATCCAAGAGCAAAATAAAGAAAGTCTGCTATGACTTAAAGTTAAAAAGCCAAACTCCTGACTACCATTCTATGACTGATCAAGAGACTAACGGTTAAAACCTCAGCAGGCCTTGTTCACGATATGCAGGGAAAAAAGTGCTGCAGTTTAGAGACCTCTGGAATTTTTCCACAGTGTCACGGGTTTACTTGATAGTGGATACATTGTCTGGGGTCAGAGGGCCTTTGCCTGGGTTAATTCTATGTCCAGACATCACCCCTAAAACACTGTACTGTACTCTCTTGCTCTGAGTAGTATCAACTGGGTCATCTCACATTTGCCTCATGCATTCTATTCATCTCAAATGATATTGTGGGGGAAAAACAGGGTTAGAAAAACAAGTGGAAAAAATACAATGATAATTGTAATCTAAACAAGTGCCTTATGTTTACTGCTAAGAACTGGTGTTATCAACCCTTTTGAGAAGAAAGGGTCCCTTGACCTGTATTACCATAGGAAAGTAAAGTTCTTTTGATTTTCTTTTAAAAACTAAAAAATTAAAATAAAATATAGACAATTTAGGGGCCAGCAGATAGTGTAATGGCTATGTTGCTGGTCTTCCATGTAGTTGACCACGGTTTGAGTCCCGGACTCAGTGGCTTAAACTCACGCCAGGGCGTGTGCGTGCATGCCCGAGATCCCAAGAGAAGAATGGAGGCAAAGGGATTGTGGTGTGGCCATTCTCCCTGGCGGCGGTGTGTGTGTGTGTGTGTGTGTGTGTGTGTGTGTGTGTGTGTGATTTCTTGCTTTTTGCCTCTCTTTCTGGCGAGCGCACGCACCTTATAACAAAAACCTCTCTCTCTCTCAGAAAAAGAAATAGACAATTTCACTGAACACTATTTCATAGTTTAAAAAAATCAAGAGCAACCAAGGTTATATCACATTTACTCAATGAATATTTTGTAGCCATTTAAAAATGACAGTAAGAACATATGAACTGTAAGATGATAGCTATAATTCAGATAATGTAAAAATATACTCAATCGGAAAAATACAACACTACGACTTTAAGGAACGAAGCACAGCAAAGAATGTCAATGGAAATGATGTATGGTAGAATAGGTGATTTTTCTCTCCCTCATAATTTAATAATTAAAAATCATTAGATTAATTGTCAAAACTGAGTAATAGGTACATAAAGTTCATTGTATTATTCCGTTTACTTAGTACATGTTTGAAGTATTCCATAAAACATTTTAAAAAATAAATATGTTTGAGAAGGAAATCAAAGGAAGAGGAGAGAAAGGACTCCTATTTTAGGACCAAATTATTTTGCATTCTCAAGAGGAAAGACGAGGGCATTCGCTTTGGTCCCTCTTGTCCACTCCCCCGTCTTTAGCTCTACTGAAAAGCATAAGATGCCAAGGCCCTTTGTCATATTCAAAATCACTCATTATACTTTATAAATTCCCCCTCAACGATGAAGTAAAGAGGTCTTAAAATTCAGATCCAACAGTGCTGCCTAAAGAACAAGACTGAAAAGAGTTTCCAGGAATCTCAAATATTTTGCCATGTAGTTTTTCTAAGACTTTGGAACAGAAAAGTTTCATTTTCCTTTTTCCTTCAGGGGCTTTTGCTACACAAAACCCAATTGTACCTGACAGTTCATTAATCAATCACCAAGATTTTCTATTCAAAGCTGGTATTATGGTGGCTTGGAAAGATGAATTGCAATTTCATGATCAGCTCACATCACACCAACATGCAAATCCTCTCCTCAAGCTGACATTTCTTTACATGAGAGAAACAAATGGTCAAGAAGTGAAATCTCTACAGATTTTATTCAGCTATTTTGTGGGGGGTGGGGGGGAGGACTGCCATATACCACTGACAGTGAAAGTAAGTTGTATTCATTCAACCTCTGAGCAACACCACTGGAAAGAATACAGCATGAACTATTCAATTATAAAGGAAAGGAATCTTATCAAATACTCTAGAACATTTTTTTTTTCGCTATAGGGCGCGTGCGCTCGCCAGACAGACAGAGAGAGACATAGAGACAGAAAGTGAGAAATCACCCCCCCAGAGGGGATGGTCACGCCGCAATCCCTTCTCCTCCATTCTCCTCTCGGGATCTTGGGCACGCATGCACACACGCCCGGCGTGAGTTCTAAGCCACTGGGTCCGGGACGTGAACCGCAGTCGACTACGTGGGAGTCCAGCGACATAGCCATTACACTAACTGCTGGTTCCCAAATACTCTAGAACATTTTAACAAGAGGAACACTGTGAGCTCAGTAAATGAATAACATCTGATAAAGATAATAATGTGATATGTTTCCCCTTAAGTCTTCACTATCTATGGTTTAAAAAGAGAGCAGTTTTTATTTAATACTGTAGAATTAGCTATTTAGACAGGAGGCCATGCCATTGCAAATTATCTTCTTGAGATTACATCAGCACCTAAAGCACCCCTACTAGAGATGTGCTCCTTTAGGGTATGCATGACTTTCCAGAGACGCCCTTTCGTAGATCAAATATTCCTGGAAGAATGATACATAAATCCTTAACACCTTGGGGAAACAGGTTTCTATTATCCCAAAGCCCAAGATCACAGGACGACGCTCAAGGTGGGGGAGCAGTAGCAGAGGAAAGGAAGACCACCATCTCAACCTCCATAAACTGGCTAAGAACTAGACCTGCAGAACTAGTGGACATAACACGGTGCACAACAGGCTAATGGGCCTAGACAAGTCTCCGGGAAAGGGGTTTAAGAAAGAGAGGTAAGGACTCTCTACCTCTTTACAGATTAACATTGGAGGACTGACCTCACATATTGGATGATTTGGGGAAAAAACTAAAAGGAGAGGAGGGCAAGAGTCATCCAATTCCATGGATTATTTCCCCAGATGGACATTTAAAAAGTAAAATTCTCTTCCAGATGCTTTCCTCTTGAGTCAAACATGCAATGTTGTGACCGACACATATACTCCTTACCTCAATGCCAAACAAACTTCCTGAGAAGGGCCGATCGACAAATCGGGGCTTGTAGGTGAGCACTGTGGTGCCTTTCAGAATAATAGCATTGGTATCGAAGCAGGACACATCTTCAACAACCACAAACTCCGTGCCTGGAAAGGACAGTATTGTTGATAAAGCCAAAACCAGGATGGGAAATACCAGGCCATGGCACACGAAGAAGCATGTGGCCACCAGGTGAGAACATTAACCAGTAAGAGCAATTAGTTCGTCAGGATGTCTGTCAACATTCTGCTTCACTATTACCCTGAGTAAATTCCCCCTAACTGGCCAAGTATAGCTGAGCCAACAAAGCACTGCACCAGCAAAACGACTGGGAGGTGTTTTCTCTCTTTAGCATGTTTCTGTAAGCTGAAGAGAAAAACTACACCCTGGTCTTCCTGGGAGGGGTAAGAGATACTGAGAAAGTCAGAAAATCATCACTACTCCAAGAATTGACCAGATTTAAAATCCCAGAAGTAGATTCTGACAATGTCGGTCAACAACATAAGGCACCAATGTAGCCATCCATTCAAGTTGTTTAAAAAGAACATAGACTGATATAACTTTGAGATTTTCTTTTTAATTTAGTGTGTGTGTGTGTGTGTGTGTGTGTGTGCGCGCGCGTGCGTGCGCACATGTGAGGACATGTGTCTGAAGGTGTTTTTTGTTCTCAGTGGTTTTGTTTTCTTGCTTCCTTTTCCTTTTTTTAGACTGGGTCCTGCAATGGTGCGACCCTCCTGCCTCAGTCTCCCAAGTAGCTGGCACTACAGGCATGTGTTACCATGGCTAGCTTTTTTTAGGGCGGGCCAGGAATCAAACCATGCCTCCTATGTGGCCTCAGCATAATAAGCAGCAGCACTCAGTGCATGCAGCTGGGCCTAATGTTGAGATTTTTTTAAATGATAGATATAGATGGGTTTCTATTCATTTGTATATAGCAAACTCACTCTTGCTTTATAATGTGTCTTCATAAAAAAATCAAGTATAGATTAAATTTTTGTAACTGGATCCACTTAAAATGCATTTGTGCTAGCCAGCTTCATCAAAACCATTGAGAAGTAGGTAGGGATATCAGAAATATCATCATACGGGTATATATATATATGCACTGTAAGAGTTCACTAGTTAACAAAATCCATAGTAAGCCCACCCCTAAGGAAAATATTCTCTTTGTAAAAAAAATAACAATCTCTTCACTTTTTTAAAGAGAGATCTCTGCTATAGAGCATGTGCACTCACCACAGAGAGAGAAAGTGAGAAATCACCCCCCAGGAGAATGACCATGCCACAGTCCCTTCTCTTCCGTTGTCCTCTCGGGATTTTGGGTACGCATGCACATGTGCCTAACTTGAGTTTTAAGCCACTAGGCCTGGGACTCGAACTGTGGTCAACTACATGGGAGTCCAGCAACGTAACCATTATACCATTACTGGTCCCAATAATCTCCTCACTTTTAAAACTGTTATTTCACATATCGAATTTGCCTAAACTCAATAGGGCACATCCATGGGGGCCCTAAAGATCAAACAGAACTGAAGTCAGATTTCACATTGGGAAAAAAGGACCACAGCCCAGGTGGGTCCATTGGCCAGGTGGCAGAGGAGAGGGGCAAGAGAACCCAAGCAGCTCACACCTGAAAGCAGAGGTCAAGAAACTTCAACATTTGTGGGTCTATAGAAGATGCAACTATGTAAGTGCCCATGTCAAAAAATGAGAAGCAATACAGAACTCATTCTGTAAGACAGAATTGAGGGGCCAGCAGGTGGCATGGTGTTTAAGGTGCTGGGCTCCCACGTGGTCAAGTGCAGTTTAAGTCCCAGACCAAGTGGCTCAAAACTCACACCAGGTACATGTGCATCCTGCCCAAAATCCCAGGAGGAGAAGGGATTGCAGCAGGGTCATCCCCTGGGGGTGGTGATTTCTTACTTTCTCTCTCACTGTCTCTCTGGCAAGCATGCACACCCTATGGCAGAAACCATGTAAAAAGAAAAAGATAAAACTGAGTCTAACATTCAAACTAAGATCTGTGAATCACATCTAGATATAATCACCTGTTACATTGACCTTGACCTCCAGGTGCCTTTCATTGGACACAGGAAGGGAAGACCGCTTGGTAACCACTCCACTCTTCACAGTTTTGGGAACAACCGCAGATTCACTGCTAGAGTTACGGTGGCGAGAAGGAGTAGCATTTTGTTTCTTAATATCGCTGGGAGTGTGGAGAAAATCATGGACTAGCAATAGCCAGTCAAATATGAGAAACACACGGAGATTGTTGAGCACTACCGTAAAACAGGAGGAATCCTTTGTAGATCTAAAAGAAGATAGAAAATAATAATAATAATAATAATAATAAGGAACATAGTATTTCTATATCCTGCAAACACACTCAGTTTTAGTAGGTATCTGATATTACAAGATATTTCTAACTGATAGCTTCTATGCTAATAAGCTCTGAATACTGATTTAATAATGCAGTCAGTATATAATTCTCAAAATTTAATCATATTGGGGTCAACAGATGGCATACTGTTTGGGATGCTGGATTCCCACTTGGATGATCATGGTTCAAGTCCCAGACCTGGCAGCTTGCTTTCTCACTTTCCTTCTCTATGTCTCTGCACAAATTAAAATAAATAAATAATAACAATGATGAGTAAAATTAAATAAAACAATTCTTTTAAAACAAATCATATTATTTATACCAGCAGTTGGTATAATGGCTATGTCACTCGACTCTCACGTAGTCGACCGCAGTTCGAGTCCTGGACCCAGTGGCTTAAATTAACGCTGGGCACGTGTGTGTGCGTGCTTAAGATCCCAAGAGGAGAATGGAGGAGAAGGGATTGCAGTGTGGCCATCCCCCCAGGGGTGATTTCTTGCCTTCTGTTTGTCTCTCTCCGTCTTTCTGGTGAGTACATGCACCCTATAGCAAAAACCTCTCCCCCACAAAAAAAATCGTATTATTAAACTATAAGAAAGCAGTTAGCGTAATGGCTATGTCGCTGAACTCCCACGTGGTCAACTGCGGTTCGAGTCCAGGACCCGGTGGCTTAAACTCACACCAGGCGCGTGTGCGTGCGTGCCCAAGATCCCGAGAGGAGAATGGAGGAGAAGGGATTGCGGCGTGGCCATCCCCCCTGGATCACTACTCCAAGAATTGACCAGATTTAAAATCCCAGAAGTAGATTCTGACAATGTCGGTCAACAACATAAGGCACCAATGTAGCCATCCATTCAAGTTGTTTAAAAAGAACATAGACTGATATAACTTTGAGATTTTCTTTTTAATTTAGTGTGTGTGTGTGTGTGTGTGTGTGTGTGCGCGCGCGTGCGTGCGCACATGTGAGGACATGTGTCTGAAGGTGTTTTTTGTTCTCAGTGGTTTTGTTTTCTTGCTTCCTTTTCCTTTTTTTAGACTGGGTCCTGCAATGGTGCGACCCTCCTGCCTCAGTCTCCCAAGTAGCTGGCACTACAGGCATGTGTTACCATGGCTAGCTTTTTTTAGGGCGGGCCAGGAATCAAACCATGCCTCCTATGTGGCCTCAGCATAATAAGCAGCAGCACTCAGTGCATGCAGCTGGGCCTAATGTTGAGATTTTTTTAAATGATAGATATAGATGGGTTTCTATTCATTTGTATATAGCAAACTCACTCTTGCTTTATAATGTGTCTTCATAAAAAAATCAAGTATAGATTAAATTTTTGTAACTGGATCCACTTAAAATGCATTTGTGCTAGCCAGCTTCATCAAAACCATTGAGAAGTAGGTAGGGATATCAGAAATATCATCATACGGGTATATATATATATGCACTGTAAGAGTTCACTAGTTAACAAAATCCATAGTAAGCCCACCCCTAAGGAAAATATTCTCTTTGTAAAAAAAATAACAATCTCTTCACTTTTTTAAAGAGAGATCTCTGCTATAGAGCATGTGCACTCACCACAGAGAGAGAAAGTGAGAAATCACCCCCCAGGAGAATGACCATGCCACAGTCCCTTCTCTTCCGTTGTCCTCTCGGGATTTTGGGTACGCATGCACATGTGCCTAACTTGAGTTTTAAGCCACTAGGCCTGGGACTCGAACTGTGGTCAACTACATGGGAGTCCAGCAACGTAACCATTATACCATTACTGGTCCCAATAATCTCCTCACTTTTAAAACTGTTATTTCACATATCGAATTTGCCTAAACTCAATAGGGCACATCCATGGGGGCCCTAAAGATCAAACAGAACTGAAGTCAGATTTCACATTGGGAAAAAAGGACCACAGCCCAGGTGGGTCCATTGGCCAGGTGGCAGAGGAGAGGGGCAAGAGAACCCAAGCAGCTCACACCTGAAAGCAGAGGTCAAGAAACTTCAACATTTGTGGGTCTATAGAAGATGCAACTATGTAAGTGCCCATGTCAAAAAATGAGAAGCAATACAGAACTCATTCTGTAAGACAGAATTGAGGGGCCAGCAGGTGGCATGGTGTTTAAGGTGCTGGGCTCCCACGTGGTCAAGTGCAGTTTAAGTCCCAGACCAAGTGGCTCAAAACTCACACCAGGTACATGTGCATCCTGCCCAAAATCCCAGGAGGAGAAGGGATTGCAGCAGGGTCATCCCCTGGGGGTGGTGATTTCTTACTTTCTCTCTCACTGTCTCTCTGGCAAGCATGCACACCCTATGGCAGAAACCATGTAAAAAGAAAAAGATAAAACTGAGTCTAACATTCAAACTAAGATCTGTGAATCACATCTAGATATAATCACCTGTTACATTGACCTTGACCTCCAGGTGCCTTTCATTGGACACAGGAAGGGAAGACCGCTTGGTAACCACTCCACTCTTCACAGTTTTGGGAACAACCGCAGATTCACTGCTAGAGTTACGGTGGCGAGAAGGAGTAGCATTTTGTTTCTTAATATCGCTGGGAGTGTGGAGAAAATCATGGACTAGCAATAGCCAGTCAAATATGAGAAACACACGGAGATTGTTGAGCACTACCGTAAAACAGGAGGAATCCTTTGTAGATCTAAAAGAAGATAGAAAATAATAATAATAATAATAATAATAAGGAACATAGTATTTCTATATCCTGCAAACACACTCAGTTTTAGTAGGTATCTGATATTACAAGATATTTCTAACTGATAGCTTCTATGCTAATAAGCTCTGAATACTGATTTAATAATGCAGTCAGTATATAATTCTCAAAATTTAATCATATTGGGGTCAACAGATGGCATACTGTTTGGGATGCTGGATTCCCACTTGGATGATCATGGTTCAAGTCCCAGACCTGGCAGCTTGCTTTCTCACTTTCCTTCTCTATGTCTCTGCACAAATTAAAATAAATAAATAATAACAATGATGAGTAAAATTAAATAAAACAATTCTTTTAAAACAAATCATATTATTTATACCAGCAGTTGGTATAATGGCTATGTCACTCGACTCTCACGTAGTCGACCGCAGTTCGAGTCCTGGACCCAGTGGCTTAAATTAACGCTGGGCACGTGTGTGTGCGTGCTTAAGATCCCAAGAGGAGAATGGAGGAGAAGGGATTGCAGTGTGGCCATCCCCCCAGGGGTGATTTCTTGCCTTCTGTTTGTCTCTCTCCGTCTTTCTGGTGAGTACATGCACCCTATAGCAAAAACCTCTCCCCCACAAAAAAAATCGTATTATTAAACTATAAGAAAGCAGTTAGCGTAATGGCTATGTCGCTGAACTCCCACGTGGTCAACTGCGGTTCGAGTCCAGGACCCGGTGGCTTAAACTCACACCAGGCGCGTGTGCGTGCGTGCCCAAGATCCCGAGAGGAGAATGGAGGAGAAGGGATTGCGGCGTGGCCATCCCCCCTGGGGGGTGATTTCTCGCTTTCTATCTCTCTGTCTCTCTCTGTCTCTGTCTGTCTGGTGAGCGCACGCGCCCTATAGCAAAAACCTCTCCCCAAAAAAAAGAAAGAAAGCAGTGGTTCTCAACTGAGTGACTATGCTCCAAGGACACATCTGGCAACATCTGAAGACATTTTTGACAATCACAATGGAGGAGGCTATTGGCATCCAGGGGTATAGGTCAGAGATGCTGCAATCACCACAGTCCACAGGATAGCATCACAACTAGGAATTATCAACAGTGCTGAGGTTCTCAAGCTCTGGTGCCATGAGAGAGCCAGAAGTTGGACACCCAGACTAATCCTACCACTTACAAGCTGTGTTACCTTGGGTAAGTCACTTACCTTTTCTTGGCCTGTTTCTTCACTTATAAAATGAGGAAAATTTACTACCACAAGGGATCAAGCACTAGGCACACAGCAGGTATTTGGTAAATATTGGTTTCCTTCCCTATAGTCTGCTTCAAGAAGATCAATGAGGCACTCTTTCTTTGATGTCTAAGACCACTTCTTCATAAAACTACTTAGTAGTACTAGATGACTTCCCTAGCTGAAACTGACCTGAGAGGCCAGATCATTTAGCGTGAGAAGGGGAACAAACATGACACTGACCATGGGTATATCCCCAAAGCACCCTAGAGCAAGCTGGGTGGCTACAGAAACATTTGTTTTACATGAGGTCATCAGGATGTCATGGCATATTTCTGGGTTTTTTACACAAAGATGCATCATAACTTTCCTGATGACCCAAAAGAACCCATTACACCCCAAATTCTGAATTTGAGGTAAAAATCCAAAAAGAACTCTCAGGCCTGTCCTCAAACCATGGTGTAGTGAGGGACTCTACCTAGACCCTATCAGTAGATGGGTAGGCAGAGAGGGGCGGACAAAAGGAATTTGAGCTAGGGACACTTTCACAGGGTTTTCCGGGTTGAACTTGGTTCTATACACCCATGAGAATGACTCTGGAACTCTAGTTACTACATGGAACTGGTTCACTGCCCCCAAAGATACTCCTGTTGGGAGAAGCTGGCTTGGAGACATGGCTAAGGCCGGTTTCCCTAAGCTCTCATTTCTTCTAAACCTGGCTCACTGCCTCTAGTAAAGGGTACCATGATGCAAGTTTCCTCACAGACACAGCATTTTTCACAGAAACACTCTGCCCTTTTGTAATAGAGAAAAAATGTTGCCCTCAGTAAAATTTTTCCACCCCATTCTGAACATAGCTTGTCAGAGCTCTGTACTAACTGGAAAGTCACAGCGTCGGACCCCTTTTCTGGAAAATATTTCAAGCTGTTAAACACTGTGAAGTGATTTATATTTTACACACAAAATCCCAACAGAAGAGTAATTCTTCTTCAGACATAAAAGGCACTCAAAAGTTCCAATCAAGAGAACTTGTTACTCCTCTCAGTAACAATGATATTTCTGTTAGCAAATGCCAACGTAAGACTTTATTACTTGACTCCAAGAAATTATACACCTTTAGTATATAAATAGAATGATATTTCAAAGTTCTTTGTATATAACAAATACAATAGAATACAAATACAAATGGGATAACTGATAGTTTCAAAAGCCAGATCAATAATAATAAACAGATTCAAAAAGAAATTGTTTCAGCAGATGGACCAAGGTATGCAAACCTTCTGTTCAACAAACAAAGCAGCTGCAAAACACAGCTCTCTTATTTGGCTGCAACCCATCTAATAACTACAAACCTGGTAGGCCTGAGAACTGTTAGAAAGGACGTGGGCTTTGGAGTCAAAGACCCAAGTGTGAGTTCTGACTACCTGACTTAACTAACCTTAGAAGAGTTACTTAACCTCTTTCCAAGTTTCTCTCTTTGCATCTGTAACATGCGACAGAAATCACTCACTCGGCAGACTTGTGGTGATTAAACTGACAGAGGGTAACGTACCTGGCTCACTGCAAAGCCTAAGAGGCAACC
>NW_006159616.1:11172716-11185577 GCF_000334495.1 Tupaia belangeri chinensis
CATTCCTATTACTGACCTTTTCAAAAGTTTATACAGAAGTTTAAATATCTACTTTGCTAGATTTCCTAATAGTATAAGAGAGACCAAGACCCACACCAAAAAAAGGAAACTTAACTCTAAGGGATTCCAAGCAGCACACTGAAATATCTGACATATAAAAACATAAAGATAAAAAACAAACAAAAAAAACAACTTGACGATTTTTTTTTGACTGACTACAAGTTTTTTTTTCCAGGCTTCTTACTTAGTGTTTTGTATTTACAAGATATCTGATGACATTTAACACTAACAGAATGAAATGGACATTGGGAACCAGCAGTTAGCGGAATGGCTATGTCGCTGGACTCCCACGTAGTCGACCGCGGTTCGTGTCCCGGACCCGGTGGCTTAAAACTCACGCCGGGCGCATGTGCGTGCGTGCCCAAGATCCCGAGAGGAGAATGGAGGAGAAGGGATTGCGGCGTGACCATCCCCCCTGGGGGGTGATTTCTCGCTTTCTGTCTCTATGTCTCTCTCTGTCTGTCTGGCGAGCGCACGCGCCCTACAGTGAAAATCTCTCCAAAAAAAAAAAAAAAAAAAAAAAAGAATGAAATGGACATTGATTTCAAATCCTTTTGGATTTTTATTGAAGAGTTTCTTTAAATCAGAACTAATTTTTCAGTTTTCAGGTCTATGCTCAGTTAGTTATAAAATCTCACTGTAGTCTATCATAAAATAACACAAGTTACATAAGTAATAATAAAAGCACCTACCATCTGTGCCAAGCAATATACTGAAATTGGTTTAATTACAATCTCCATGAGGTGAGGTGGGTATAGCTATGATTTTTGGTTTTATAGAAGATGAAATTGAGGCTCAAAGAGACCAAATAATGTGACCTAGGAAGCATAGCTAGAAAGTGACAGATCAAGGTTTAAAGTCCTGATCTGTCTGCTTCCCAAACACAGGCTCTTTCCACATAAAACCCTGCCTCCCACAACACCAGAAAGAAAAACAAAATATAAAGTTCAAAACGGTAAAAACTCTATAAATGGAGAAGCATGACTTGAATAGATAAATAAATAAGTAATTCAACTCAAAACCACTTTCCCTTCAATTATTTGTAGAAACAAAGGTCTTTTTTTCCCCTTAAACCAGCATAATTTCTTCCTTCCTCAAGTTATTTGACAGATTTAAACAGTCTACAGTTTATAGGGAGGCTGACTGCAAGGATCTGGTTTGATTCTGAACTACTTGTTTTTTTAAAGCAATAGAGACATCTTTTGGCCAGTAAATGAAACTGCAAGGTTACAGAAATATGTTAATATATAGTACATTGCACAGATAAGTCATCTATCTTTTCAGTGATTCCTTGCCCCCCCTTTTGTTCTTTTTTTTTGAGAGATTTTTGCTACAGGGCGCATGCACTTGCCAGACAGAGACAGAGAGACAGAAAGCGAGAAATCACCCCCCAGAGGGATGGCCACACTGCAAACCCTTCTCCTCCATTCTCCTCTCGGAATCTTGGGCAAGCATGCACATGTGCCCGGCGTGAGTTTTAAGCCACCAGGTCCGGAACGCAAACCACGGTCAACTACATGGGAGTCCAGCGACATAGCCATTACACTAACTGCTGGTCCCCACCCCCTTTTGTTCTTAAAATTAAAAAAATGAATGAATAAAAGTCAGTGACTTGCTATGTTTCCTCAAACTCGTGATTTTTCTACCTTAGCCTCCAAGTAGCTGGGATTACAGGCACACAGCACCACCTCTAATTTCCTTGGTCCTTTGAGGTTCTAAAGTCAACATGGACTTATCCCACTGGCCACAACAGGAAATGTCACCATAAAGAAAGGCAGAAGCAGAAACTGAACCTATTACCTGAAATGCAGTTCAATCTGAATGGATCCTTGGGTAGTACTGCTATTCTTGGAAGGCTGAAAGATACAGTTGAATACATTTGTCGTGCCAGGGCTGGTCTTCTGCCCGGCATAGCGGGTGTCAAAAGCCATCATGGAATGAGAAACCAAATTAATGGACTTGGTTTGGTTGGAAAAACTCTCATAAAGCAGTTTACATTTCTTGAAGTCAAACCTAATAAGAAGAAAGCAGACCAGATGTTAAACATAATTCTTCAATTTACAAACTCCTGTAACTTCAAGATAATAAGAGCAAATCGCAAAAATATCTCAGCTCTATGAAAGAGAATAACTTTTATTTTGAGAGTTTTTTTCATTGATTTTGTTAACAAACCCCTCAAATGGTTAGCGACACTGTGTTTATATCTTCCCATTTTAACTCGAAAGAGATGATCTTGTTCATAGGAACTTCATGGGAATAACAATACATATTTATTACATCCTTATAATAATTCATTATCATTTCTATTTTCCAATATATGTCCAAGAGGCTCGTAAATACTTGTAAAGATCCTCCAAGGGATTTCAAGGGTCTCCTTAGACCTTCTGCCAACTTCTGGTTCTCCTAAGTTTTTTTTCTAGAGTGTGCCCAAACTACTAACTAGGACAAATTATACTCTTCACATAGAAAAATAATTCAACTGATCCACCAAGGAGAAAAGCATTTGGAATCACCTTTTTTAATAACAAAGAAAGCTGCCATTAGTCAGTACCATTTTGACAATATGTACAGAATTCCATATTGAGAAAAAACTAAGGGCAGGGCCGACCAATAGCATGGTGGTTAAGGCACTAGATCTCACATTGCCAACTGGACAGGTGGAGTCTTACACCCAGTGGCTTGAAAAACATAGTGGGCATGTGTGTGTGCATGCCCAAAGTCCCTAGAGAAGAATGGAGAAGAGAATGCGGGATGGTCATTCCCCTGGGGGTTGCTTTCTTACTTTCCCTTCTGTCTTTCTCTGTCTCTCCAGCAAGTACACACATCCTATAGTAAATTAAAAAACTAAGAGCACAGCCTGTCATCAGAAAAAAATGCTGGCTCACATGAACATCCATCTGGACCCCAGTTTCACCATACCACACTCTCATTAGCTAGGTGAGGTACGGAGCATGGCAGACTTTCCAGGGAAAGATAAACTAGAAGAGAGAGTACCTGAGCAGGGAAATTACTAGCCTTGAAGACCTGTTTTCAAATATCAAACCACTTTCCAGCCCTATCACCTTATGCTAGTCAGAAACTCTATCTGGAAAATAGAAGTATTATCTGCTTAACCTTACAGGATTGTTACATCAAAATAAAAAGTTTATTGCATGTGAAAATATAATGCACTCTTTAAAGTTCTAAACCAGTCATCACAAATTCATATGTCTACTATGACCAAGCTAAGTAAACTCGTAATACAGCTAAAGGAAGCAGTTGCTTCCAGTAATTTCCAAGTGACAACATGGGCCTAGAGCTGCAAAAGCTTCAAATTTTCCAAATGAAGATATAATCCAAACTCTTTTTTCTTGCAGGTTGCATTTTGTTTTAATTCATGACAGAGTACATGAATTAAATGTACATAAAAGGGAGCAAGAGAGAGAGAGAAAGCACCCTAAACAGAGTCTCATCACACCATGACCCTCTTTCTCCAGCCCTCCAGCTCATCAGGATCTTGGGCACTCACACACACACCAGCATGGTTCAGGTGGACCAGGCTAGGGATCCAAACCAGTGGTCAGTCACATGGCTTCCAGTACTGTAACCTGGAATGCCATTAATGGTGCCACCTAGGCTGGGCCATAAAATTCAAACCTTTTAAGTGAAATTCCCCAAGTTTTCAAATGGTGGTCAGTGAGGTAGTTTTCAGTGCTGCTTATCAACCAGTTCCAGTTCCCTTCCCAGAGCTATTCAGATACACAGTAAGACGGTAGTGAGTCCTTCACATAGAGGGACCATGTTCTAGCTCCATGAGGCTCCCAGAACTTTGAATTGCCACTCAAGTTCATTTCACGGTTTGTGTTTTTCTCTCTGGTACATCAAAACACTGGCTGCTCTGTCACCCTAAAGGGTTATAATGAGCAGAGCACCCGGAGACCCACAGTGGTCATGGTATTTGGAGGTTATCAGTTACTACATCACCTAATCTATTGTGCCTACATGAGCAACAAATACAAGTTCCAGTGGCCACCACTCTGCAACTTCTGCTCTATGCTAATGCAAACTAGGTGTGTTATTTATTTGACTATTTTTATTAGTTGTGAAATAATATATTTACAGCCATACCTGGCTAGGGACCCAGCACCTTCTTTTCCTTTTGGATCCTTAAGCTCCAGACTTACATTTACCATATCAATGAGGAAGCACATGCAAGTGTATACTTCTCCGCTCAGAACCGTCTACAAAAGAAATACTCATTAATCCACAGTTGATATCAACCTAAAAAGCAGTTAATATGTCAAGAAATGATATGCCTGCTGTTCCATCTTCTTTCTCCAGGTGAATTTCAGGAATATATACACAGGGTAACCATCAGCTGAGACTATAAGAGTTACAGAAGAATGTAAGGTCTCACTCACATGAATTCTTGGATCCTGTAAATCGTAGGGCCGCATAAATTCTTCTATGGGCTCTCCTAGGTTGTTCTCTAATAAGCCACGGATCAGCTTGTATTTATACAAATCCAGGGAACAGTGGACTGAGGAGAGATTGCCATGGATAGATATGTCTTTCACAGTATGGCTTATTTCTCTACCAAAAAAAAAAAAAAAAGTCACTTTCTTAAATAAATCACTAGCTTAACATTGACATAGATAACTCACACCAAAATATAGAAACTAAGATGAACCCACCTATATTGTCAACCAGTTAATTACTAACTTACAGTGACAAACATTTCATGTAGCTCCAAGTGAAAAAAGTTGGTGTGACTACCATGTTTAACTACGAAAAGCCCCTTTCTTCCAAAATACACATTTAGGATGTCTTCAAATCTATTGCGAGCTAACTAATCTATCGATAACAGGAAAATCTCATGAGACTACAAAATAACTTAAATATTCCTATTGAGAAAGCAATAAAGAAAAGATGCCAAGCTCTTTATTAAAAACAGTATTTCACACTGGTCCCACATGGGACATCAGGATAAAACCTGAAGAAGCTACTCGTCCCAGCTGGGATGTGTAGAAGTAAAGAAGATAATGAGGGTAAGGGGACAAATTTCTCATCGCTACAATAAAGAGCCTTCTCTTTCCATCCAAAGTTGAAGAGCTGTGATACTGTGAAACTGTGCTCAAGGTAGATAAAGTCGAAGGTTAGTATTTGAAGTGGAAGAGAAATATAAAAAAAATCACTTGATGGGACCAGCAGGTGGCATGCTGGATCCCACATGGTTGACTGCATGATGCCAAGTCCTAGACAAAGCAGCTTGAAAAATACGCTGGACGGGTTGGGTGACCATGAGCCCTGAGGAACGAGATGGCGCTTCTCTGCAGGCTGAATGTCCTCTGCAATGCCCAGGGAGGCCAAGCTCTATTCCTGCGAACCTCAGTGATCAGACCAGCTCAGGTCTCTGCATTTCTCCAGGACCAGCCTACCCTAGGATGGTGTAGAGCACAGGGAGTCCAGCACATTCACCTGTCACCAAACCACCACCCTGGTTCCAAGGCTGCAACTCTCCACTGGACTAGTGAGAGGGTTGTCAGTGTTTTGCTCTTGGGCCGCTTCCAGCTACTTATCTGAATCCTTGCTCTGCGATGGACTACTCCCTGGCTGTAGCCCTCACTCTCCATAGTCACCAGGGCCTTGGACAAGTTGTTACTGACTATGTTCATGGGGATGCATCAGAGAAAGCTGCCAAAGCAGGCCTTTTGGCACTCTCAGCTTTAACCTTTGCCGGGCTTTGTTATTTCAACCATCATGATGACGTGGGCATCTGCAAAGCTGTTGCCACGCTGTGGAAGCTCTGACTTTTTTGATGTAATACCTCAAGAATTGATCGTGTGCCTCTTTGCCTTGCTCTGCCATACTATTCGGCTCAAAATAAGGAGGAAATAATAGATAAGTTGATTGGTGGACAGATCTCCTAATCATGTGGTTATTTTCAGAATTCAGTTATTGAAGAAAAGGTTTGAAAGGTATCCAGAAATTGTGAGACCAAGTTCTGTATTCTGGTGAGTTAATGGGGTTGTCTCCACACTTCTCCTAAGACTCACAGTGTAAGTAAACATTATATAAGAGCTTTTGCTATTTAATTTATCAATCTCTTGAAGAGAATTCAGCTTTATTATTATCAATACATGATCAAGTTCTACATTTGCCCTGGGAATAGTGGACAAAGGGAAAAACTATTACGTCATGAGTAAAGACTGTTAGAAATTAGATAAGTGTTCAATTTTTGAAAACTCCTTCTCCTCTGTTATACCAGCTATTGATGGTTACATGTCCTAGGGAAACTTTAAAATGAGGAAATACTAATACCCACATGAAGAACGTTTCCACGATAGGAAGAAAATCTTAAGAGAGCTTCTGAATATAAAGAAGTTCATTTAGGGAAGAAGTCCACCTTGTAGATGTGTCAAAATGTTACAAATTCTGAATCAAGATGTAATGTTTAAATACATTACATTTGTACTAAAATTATCTGCCCACAAATATAAAATTATAAGAAATAAATTGTTATTTTCCCACTATGGAAATTTCTAATGTGAAAGTGTATTCTAGAAAAGAAAATTTTTTAAAAAGATAAAATATTGTATAATTTAAAAAAAAAAAAAAAACGAAAAATACACTGGATGCATGTACATGTGTGCACAAAATCCAGAGAGTAGAATGGAGTAAAAGGGACTATGGCATGGCCATCCCCACCAGGAGAGGTGCTTTCTCGCTTTCCCTTTCCCTCCCTCTCTCTTTCTGTCTCCAGCAAGTGCATGCTCCCTATAGAAAAAAAAAAAAAAGTCACTTTGTCTATAGGGGAAAATCTGTAATAAAGTTTTAAAAGATCAACAATGCAACCAACAAGGAAAAACTGAGAACTCCCAAGTGCCATCTTGGGTTCCTGTTTCTGTGGTATGAGAAGCTGACAGGATACCCTGTGCTCAGTATCGCCTTCTATCTGGGTGCACAGAGTATAATTATCTGCACATAAACACCAATGGGAGTGGGTAAAGTTTAGGGACGCAGAGTAGCAAAGTACATTTTTTTGTGAGAAAGTACTGCTTGAAAGGAAAACAAAGTGTTCTATTTCTAAATAATGAAGCTCCTCTTAAGACTGCTAAGCTAGTAAAACCAAATATAGCCCATGCCAACCATAACTGAACACCAGCCAGGGAACACTTGAGTAACAAGTAAGAGTGAAACATAAACATCCCAGTGAGGATGGCTAATTGTATCATTAATCCATAGAGAAAGTGAAAAAGTGACATTGCTCAAAATGACTTGCCCAAACCCAAGAACTATAAAGGGAGTGGGTCAAAGAGGGGTTGAAGTCACACTCTATACAAGTAACAAGGCTGCTTTTCAAAGTGCTACAAATGAAAGTCTCTTTCATTACTATAATACAAAATGTCGCTGCTTTCTCCAAAATCCATCCCCCAAACTGAGAGATTATAGACTATGCAGTCTTCTTCAATATATGTGCGGAATTGATACTAGTAACCCCCTAAGGATACCAAAACCCTCGAATGCTTGCCCTTATATAAAATACTGCAGTATTTGCATCTTTAGCCTACAAACAACTCCCCATATAGTATAAATCAGAGATCCCCAACTCCCCAGCACCAGAGTCTGGCCTCAAGAAAAAAAATCCCCCTACAGACTGAGAGAGGGGACAAGGGGGCAGAGCTGGTCCTGAGATGACTCAAGCCCACCACATCCACCATGCACCCTATTTCCACTACCACCACATTCCAATTTACAGTGAAACAACCACACAATAGGGTTTGCACTCCCGTAAGAATCCCTATCTCCTGATCACACAGGAGGCAGAACCCGGGAAGTAATGTGATTGACAGGGGGTTGGGGGGGGGTAACTGCAAACAAAGCCTTCCTCACTGACCCACCCCAACTCCCCACTGTGCAATCCTTGGAGCAGCAAGGGGCAACAGGCTACAGACAGCTATCTGTCTGTAGCTCACTGGTTGGGAAGTCCTACTTTAAATCATTTCTAGGTAACCTGTAATACTTAATACAATGTAAATGTTATATAAATAGTTGTTATATTTTGTTATTTGTGATTTTTTTTTCAGTATTCTCTATGGCTTTTTGATTCTGAGGATGCAGAGTCCATAGTGAACAGAAGGCCAACTATAATCTACTATTCCCAATTCATGTACAGAGCCATGCGAGCAGAAGAACCGTAGATGGAACTTGTTAAATATGCACCTGGGCATCAACCCTAAGAATCAGATTCTACTGGTCTCAGGCAAGGCCTGGGAATGTTCATTTTCAAGATGTTTCCCTGCCAGATATGGAACTAATGACAACCGAAGCAATGCTCTGAACTACAGAAATAAGCATCATGTGTTTTGAGGCCAGCAACTAGGGTAAATTGGCATCAGTTCATTAGTATCTAATTGACACTTTCAGATTGCTTTAATGGAGTAAAATAGGCAAAACTGCACCAAGAGGTACACTGAATAAATGGAGTACCAGGGTAGATAGCAGTAGCAGCTAACAGAATCTATGATACTGAGAACACAAATCTAGATGCCCACCTCTTCCAGAATATTTGGCCTACTATCACTAACCCCTATCACCACCCCAATCGATGCTAAATCACATTCCTTCCTGTTTCCAAGACATTTGTAATCTTATAACACAGTTTATAGCACTGAATCAACACTAAATTAGGATCATCTACTTACGTTCCTATATCCCTCAACAAAACATAAGCTCCTCAAGGGCAGTTTTCTTTTCATCACAGTATCCCTCATGTCTAGTACATAATAGGGACTGTAACACTTGTTAAATAGATGAAGAAATAAGTGAGTATCTATGTTCTTTCATACTTAGCTTAATCGCACTGGTTTCAAATTAATAAGATTCTTACAACAGAGTTATTCAGATGTAAAACACTCACTTGTCCAAATTTCTTTCCACCTGCAATTTCAGCCTACAAGGCTCAGTTAAGAGGCTTCCTCCTGTCTGTCGCACAAAATAGGAGGGAAAGATCAGATCTCCGTTATTGTCCTCTGAGGCCTTAGAGTACTCTCGTGGATGTCTCTCTGCAGCAAAGATGTCCATGTCCTGTAGATCCACAATAATGCAATCCAGCAGACAAACATGGTCTTCTACAAGGACCCAAGGAAAAAGACATAAATGAATAAAATGGGGCCTAAAGAGGACTGGTCCGAAATGAAATTAAAAAGTCATAGAAAATACATTCTCTCTTTAATAAATGTTTAGAATTGCTTGCTTTTCTCTGCTTTCCATTAATCAGAAAACTGGCTATCCAGATGTCTCCACTCTGGACCATGACCTCATATGCCATGCTCCAATACAACCATAACACCCAGCCCTCCAGTTCTCGTGCCTATCTTTTCTTTTGAAGAGTTGTTGTTGTTGTTGTTGTTTTGCTTTTTGTTTGTTTGTTTGTTTTGCTATAGGGTGCATGTACTTGCCAGAAAGACAGAGAGAGACAGAGAGACAGAAAGCGAGACATCACCCCCCAGGGGGATGGCCACACCACAATCCCTTCTCCTCCATTCTCCTCTCAGGATCTTGGGCACACACGCACACATGCCCAGCGTGAGTTTAAGCCACTGGGTCTGGGACTCAAACAGCAGTCGACTACATGAGAGTCCAGCGACATAACCATTACGCCAACTGCTGGTCCCTCTTATGCCTATCTTGAGACACTAACTGGGGCTAGAGGATTTATGACAAAAAATGATTTTGTATACCATTCATCCCTAGAGACAATGCATAGGTTTACAAACTTTCCAGCAGCAAAATTATTTTTTCAAATAAATACTACATGTAACGATGCCATTATTATTGATCAAATGTAAACTAGCTTCAATCTTAATCTCTCCTCTAATACACCTACAAAGTTTTGCTCTGACCCTCACAAAACCATTCTCTCCACAAAATATCTGAACAATCCTTAAAAAATAAACAGAACATAATATTCCCTTCCTTTATATACTTTGATAACTATTTTAATCCAAAATTCTTTCTGTTAAACTCTCCCACATCCCTAAAAGGCCCTGCATAAGCTTGCTGCCTACTTTTCCAACCTCAGCTTAAGCCACTACCCACCTCACTCACTAAGACTCGAGAAGACTGGTCTTTGTTACTGGCCCCCAAATTCTAAGCTCCTTGCTGCCTGGACAGCCTTACTAGTGGCGTGACCCTCCCTTCTAAATCTAAACTTGGTTCTTTCTGTTCACTTGTCTTTCTCATGAGAATACTTACTATTATCTATCAGTTTATATGTTTATTTAATGTCTTTCTCCTAAGTCTACAAGTACTAACATTGTAGGAACCATGTCTAACGACATGTTAATTCACTAGGAACAAAATACTCTAATACTCAACCTTAAGCAGACATTAAATAAATTACTTCTTGACTGGTTTATCACACTGATAAATACATGAAACTGATAAAAGTAGATCTGATCTGGCAGAAATGGATAAAGAAATTAAGTAAGCTTCAGAGATTCCCCAGCATACAATCATGGAATTTGAGGGAAACGGAAACAGTATAAAACAACTACTTTAATCCAGGGTAATGTGTCATGGACAGGGGAATTTTAGAAACAGCAAATCAATAAGAGAAATATTGCTAAGAAAGAGAGCTTTCTCCTATAAAACATCCCAGATCACTTCTTTTTTATTTATTTATTTATTTTTTAAAGTTTGCTAAAGGGCAAGTGTGTTCTCCAGAGAGAGAGAGGGAGAGGAAAAGTGAGAAAGCACCCTATAGGGGACAGCAAAGCCACAATCCCTTCTCCTCCATTCTCCTTTTGGGACTTTGGGTACACACGTACATACACACACACACACACACACACACACACGTCTAGAATGTTTCTTGAACTTCCAGGTTCAGAACTCAAACTGCACAGTTGGCCAAAGGGGAATCAAGCTACCTTAAACACCAGGCCACTGGCTGGCTCCCCAAATCACTTCTTACAGGTGTCCACCTGTGTTAGGCTGGCCTCATTCCTGATCATCACTGTTGTTATAACAGATAAGACAGATTAAGTGGACCAGGAGTGCAACTTTCTCCCTCTTCTACATATGTCATGTATACCGGTCTGTAGGGAGTATCATGTAGGTTACAAATTAGGATCCGGAGTCACACTGCTGGAATACATAATCCAACCCTACCATTTACTATCTGTTTAACTCTGGGCAAGTCAAGTTACATAATCTCTTAAGTCTTTGTCTCTTTATCTGTTAAATTAGGATAAAAATAAAAGCTGGCTGTGAAAATGCAATTAATATAGGGGCTGGTCCCATACTCTAGTGGTTAAGTGAGCCAGATCTCACATGGCTGACCACGGCTCAAATCCCAGCCCTGGCAGCCTGAAAAACACACCAGATACATGTGTGTACATGCCCCAAACCTGGACAAGACAGAAAATAAAGGGATTACAGTGTGACTATGCCCCATTAGGGGGTCCTTCCTTCCTCATTCTCTGACTCCGTATCTCTCTCTGATGAGCACACATACCCCGGGGCAATTAAGACAAACACAAACAGAAATAATAGAATTACTGCACTACAATGTCTGGCTCACAGTAAATGTTCAACAACAACTGTTACGATGATGATGATTAAGATAATCTCACTTAATCATCATTATAACCATAAGCTACTCTTCTACTTCTAAAACTGTAAGGTACTACAGGGAATACCTACTCCTCAGATCTACCTGACAGAGGACATTCAGCAGCCCCCTCAGCAAGTTTCCTACATCTCTGGAAGTACAATTGTACTGGACTGATCTTGGGGGCTGATCCTATTCTGTCTCCCTCTCTAGCTCCCGACAGTAGTGAATCACTTACCTAATACAGCACCCAGCCAGACAGCAGTTTAGATCTGTTCTAGCTACACTATCACCATCTGGTGGCAACTATTTTGACCTATAGGAAACAGACTAATACACTACCTAAAAGCTCTGTTTACATGGTATCATGCTAATTTAATCCTTTAGAAGTTAGAAGTCACCCAATGCTAAATTTACCCCTGAGACTCCTAAGCCTTCTAAAGCAATACTAAAACCCAATCATCACTAAATAAATGCTAATTCTTTCCAGGCATCTGCTTACACAGGATGCATTCCACCCCAGTTTCCTAAAGGGCCTCATTAAGATCCCCACCTTCATTGTGCAGCTCTTCCTCCACTTTTACCTGGACTACTGGAAACCTGGCAGACAGACTGTATGGTTTGAGGTCCTCGTTGTTTGGTGGAGGTACTGGGCACAGAGTCACCCTTCAGGCCGCTGAGACTGGGTCCAGCAGGTGTCATGAACAACCCCTGGGAATGGGTCCCCTTGGGGTCGTCTGTGCTTGTCATTTTCCTCATGGTGTGTTTGGGAGTACCCGTTGGAGAAGTTGAAGGCACAGATTCCTGAGAAGAAACAAAATAAAAGTAGAATGCAGGAAGGGGGGTTGAGGAGTGGTGGTGTTGGTTTGATTATATCAATACTATCCCAAAATGTTATCGCAGTCCCCGGGATCTTTAAAGACTATAATACTCGCACTTCCCTCAGATTCCACAGACGACAGGGCAACAGGGCCATGAGATTTACTGCCACAAATAATTATCTAGAGAGGTGTTACATAACAATTCAGCACCTGTTTAAAACTACAGCAATTTTGCATGAAGATACCATCTTTTGGCTCAGGAGAAAATGCCGAGATGCCAATTATTTCAGACGGTTTAATCTTAAGTGAAAAGCCAATCTCTCAGCCACACCATATATTGTTGCTTTGAGCTGAGACAGAGATTGGGGGGGGGGGGGGGGTTTT
>NW_006159616.1:11186016-11188636 GCF_000334495.1 Tupaia belangeri chinensis
TGTTTGTTTGAGCTGAGACGGAGATTGGGGGGGGGGGGTGCTTATTATTCTAAGAAAACATATCTAATGGCAATATGGCTCCAATGGAATTAGGGCATGGCCATGTGTCTGTGCTTTCTAGAAATCTCCTCTCATGGGTTTATATTTCTCATCTCTCTATGTAACTGTGGAAATGAAAACAAACAGGTCAGCAATTCTTATTATGTTTCTTCTTAAGAACATAAAAGTTATGAAGGGCTAATATAGAAGAAAATAGATTTAAATTCTATTAAAAATATCACCTTATTTTCTTATATACTTAGTACTTTCAGTTCATCACTAGTGGGAAAATCTATTTCACCAGAACAATTTTAAACTTAAACCAAACTGCCTTTTAAACTTGTCATGGTTTCTTCACTCAAGCCAGAGCTATACATCTGCACAGCTTCTGCGTCATCAGATTATTCCCATCTCACCAATCTCATGTGCAAGCCGGGAGGAGGGGGAGAACGGTTCTCCCTCCAGTGCTACTGGAGATGTTTACTCCACTCTGCTTCAGGAAAGGAGATGAAAATACTGTTCTCCTTTGCAGCTCTCTGAGAGGTAACTACAAATAACAGTAAAAGAAGCCAGTTCTCCCTTCCTTCAGTTTTCTTTTTTTGAGAGATAAATTACTAGGTAAATGCTATTATAGAAGTATTTCAACATTAAAAACCTTCCGTCTTGCTTCGTTTATTTAAACCCTGGAGCATGTTTGTTGTTCTTTCATTTGATTCATCTCGACATCCTCTCTGTAGTTGATTTAAATAAATCAATGGCTTGAGGAGATTAACCCAAAGCTTTTGAAAGACTCTGACTTAGGAATTATGGTTTAAGCACAAGCTATGGTTGAGAAAAATGAAAGGACACTATAAGCAAAAAATTCAAACCTGTACTCATTAAGATAGAGATTTATGTAAAACAATTCCAAACACACAGGAGTCATGGAACTCAAAGGCAAATAATCCTTCTGCAAGCTTTGATTTCAGGATTATTTCCTGTCCTTTAACCACTGGAATGCATATTAGACAAACCCCACACATGCAAACATATTAAAGGGCAAAGTGATCTTTGGTGAAGAAGGTAATTATTTACTACATATGGGCCTGATTGACTAACCTTGACTGTATATGTGGAGAGATAAACTTCACGGATACATTATGTAATTACAATTACTCTAACAAGTGACACTCCAAGCAGTCCTTATGGAATTCTACAGACCAACCACCAGGATGTAACATGATAGTTTTTCTAGGAAAAGTAACCAAGAAGATACTACCCAGGGATTTTTAAAAATTCATTTTTAATGGGCTTTAAGAAGGACTTCTCCACATAGGAGGGAAGTAATTCATAGTAATAAAACTGAAATAATAATAATAATAATCAGGCTTTCCCAAGTAATGAGAGCTCTTAAGGGGCCATTTTTTTGTTGTTTTGTTATATTTTTGTTTGGCTATAAAGCATGTGTCCTTGCCAAAGAGAGACAGAGAGAAGCAAAGTGAGAAATCACCATCCAGGGGGAATGGCCACATCACAATCCATTCCCCCCGCCCCCAGTCTCCTCTTAGGATTTTGGGCATGCACACACATACACCCAGAGTGTTTTTCAAGCCGCCAGGTCTGGGGCTTGAATATCATAATCGGTCATGTGGGATTCAGCTGCCTTAACCACCACGCTGCCTGCCGGCTTGTCCATTAAAACAGTAGTTTTAAATTTCCTTTTTTAAACATATCAATGTGAACTGACTGCTGAATCCCATAAGGTTTTTCTGAAAGCCAGAAAGAAAAAAAGCACATTGTACCTTGAAGAAAAAGTGATCCTTGTAAGCACTGCCACTTAAAATCAAATCCTCAAAAAAACAAATACAGGGAAAAGTTTTTCATTAAAATGTCACAAACTATGTGCTTAATGTGGCTTAACAAAATAGAAAATCCTTTTGTGAAAATTTCTTGAAATATTTTGGCAATTTTTCTGAGGCTACCTTCTGAGTCAACTTATAAGCCCATATATAGATACTGTTGATATAGAAAATTGGTCTTTTTTTTTTTTTTGAGAGAGAGAGATTTTTTTTTTGCTATAGGGCACATATGCTTGCTGAAGACACAGAGAGACAGAAGGCAAAAAATCACTCTGGGGATGATGGCCACTCTGCAATCCATTCTCCTCTCAGGATTTTGGGCACGCATGCACATACACCCAGTGAGAGTTTCAAGTCACCACATTCGGGACTCAAACCATGGTCGACCACGTAGGAGTCCAGCACCCTAACCACCACATCACCTGCTGGCCCCGGTTTATTATCTTTTCAGGAAGGGTGGAGAAACAAAAAATGGTGGGACCAACAGCATAATGGCTATGTCGCTGAAGTCCCAGGTAGTCGACCGTGGTTCAAGTCCCGGACCCAGTGGCTTAAACTCTTGCCGGGTGTGCGTGCGTGTATGCCCAAGATCCCAAGAAGAGAATGGAGGAGAAGGGATTGTGGTGTGGCCATCCCCTCCCCCCCGGGGGGTGATTTCTCACTTTCTATCTCTCTGTCTCTCTCTGTCTTTCTGGTGAGCGCACACGCCCTGTAGGAAAAACCTCTCCAAAAAAAAAAAAAAA
>NW_006159616.1:11191846-11196231 GCF_000334495.1 Tupaia belangeri chinensis
CGGCCTTACCCACCACGCTGCCTGCCGGCTTGTCCATTAAAACAGTAGTTTTAAATTTCCTTTTTTAAACATATCAATGTGAACTGACTGCTGAATCCCATAAGGTTTTTCTGAAAGCCAGAAAGAAAAAAAGCACATTGTACCTTGAAGAAAAAGTGATCCTTGTAAGCACTGCCACTTAAAATCAAATCCTCAAAAAAACAAATACAGGGAAAAGTTTTTCATTAAAATGTCACAAACTATGTGCTTAATGTGGCTTAACAAAATAGAAAATCCTTTTGTGAAAATTTCTTGAAATATTTTGGCAATTTTTCTGAGGCTACCTTCTGAGTCAACTTATAAGCCCATATATAGATACTGTTGATATAGAAAATTGGTCTTTTTTTTTTTTTTGAGAGAGAGAGATTTTTTTTTTGCTATAGGGCACATATGCTTGCTGAAGACACAGAGAGACAGAAGGCAAAAAATCACTCTGGGGATGATGGCCACTCTGCAATCCATTCTCCTCTCAGGATTTTGGGCACGCATGCACATACACCCAGTGAGAGTTTCAAGTCACCACATTCGGGACTCAAACCATGGTCGACCACGTAGGAGTCCAGCACCCTAACCACCACATCACCTGCTGGCCCCGGTTTATTATCTTTTCAGGAAGGGTGGAGAAACAAAAAATGGTGGGACCAACAGCATAATGGCTATGTCGCTGAAGTCCCAGGTAGTCGACCGTGGTTCAAGTCCCGGACCCAGTGGCTTAAACTCTTGCCGGGCGTGCGTGCGTGTATGCCCAAGATCCCAAGAAGAGAATGGAGGAGAAGGGATTGTGGTGTGGCCATCCCCTCCCCCCCGGGGGGTGATTTCTCACTTTCTATCTCTCTGTCTCTCTCTGTCTTTCTGGTGAGCGCACACGCCCTGTAGGAAAAACCTCTCCAAAAAAAAAAAAAAAATGGTGTTATGAATTTGATCACCCATTCTGACTGTGACTGAGCTTTTCCTAAAAAACTTAATCTGGCCTCTAGATAAAGATTTCCCACTAATGGGACTAGCAGTTAGCGAAATGGCTATGTCGCTGGACCCCCATGTAGTCAACCGCAGTTCGAGTCCGGGACCCACTGTCTTAAACTCATGCCGGGTACGTATGCATGCGTGCCCAAGATCCTGAGAGGAGAATGGAGGAGAAGGGATTGCGACATGGCCATCTCCCTGGAGGGAGATTTCTCGCTTTCTATCTTTCTGTCTTTCCCTGTCTTCCTGGCAAGCGCATGCACCCTACAGCAAAAACATCTCCGAAAATAAAAAAGATTTACCACTAATAAATATATTCCAAACAACTTACTATGGGTTCAAAAGACAATTTCCAAAAAGGAATGTAACTCTCTTTGGTATTAATGGTGGCAGACTTGGAATGAAGATGCCACATCCTGCAGTGATACTGGGGACAACATTAATGTTCAAGCACAAAATCAGATATACTTGTTTACTATCTAGTCATGTTATTTACCAGTACCTCATACTAGAGAAAAGGGAGTAAGAATATTCAGAAGCAGTTATCAATCTTTCTTCTTACAAATAGATCTTTCTTTTATGTTGTTTGATTCTGGTGAATGAACGGCAATGCTTATCTCTCAACTATATAAACAGATTTTCTACATTAAAACCAAGGTGACCAGTTCTCTAGGCCTATTATAAAAGACCTATGATGGTTGATTTCACTTTTACTTTCTTAAAAAATAATATAAGTGGAAGTCTCTTGCTCCTTAGCAAGGCAGCCTCTGGCAGGAAGGCCTAGTACTCCATTAGGAAGGCACGTAAATCACTGGGAGGGCTTCCTACCTCAAGGTGAAGGCGTAACTTCTCCATCACCAGCCCTGTCTAACAACATCTAGAAAACATGCATAAACCTAGTGATGCTCTTTCTTTGGCACTGTGAATACTACTGTTTCGCTTTACCCTCCCCGTAGCTTGCAACTGATCACTCAATCTGTTTACCTGAATAGCTAGCTATAAGGGACAACCTACTCTCTAACCTTTGGTCCTAAGTCCAAGGTTACAGTACAAGAATGTGGTATCACTCTGATCATGTTATTCTACCTATTCCCACTCACTAAACCAAACATTTCTGGTTCATGGTGTTTTAGGTTAGTAATAATACGTCAATGGGCTGGTCCCATGACTTAGCGGTTAGCCCTGCACATAGGGAGCCAGATCTTACATAGCCAACTGTATTTCAAATTTTGGCCCCAGCAGCTTGAAAACATGCCAGATATATCTGCATACATGTCCAAAATCATGACAGGACAGAGAAATGAAGGAAAAAAAAAAAATGCAATGTAACCACAACCCAATGAGAGGTGCTTTCTCTCTTTCTCTCTCTCTCTGGCAAGAGCATGTGCCCTCTGGTGATAAACAAATAAATAAACATAAAAATCAAAAATAAGTCAATGAATGAGAAGCAAAACAAAAAAAATATGGAGATGGTAATTTGAAAACAATTAATAGTACTATTTGAGTTTAGGCAATGCCCACAAGTATAGAGGGTTCCTGTCATTTTCTGAATCTAGTAGACAGTCTTAACGAGGACTGCCACTTTGGTGACTATCTTTCATTTTTTCCCCACACCTATGGAGGTAAATAATACCTGCTCAGGTTTATTTTCTGTAATAATCTCTGCAATTATTTCACTTACAGTAATTTATGTCACACTCTTTAGAAAACTAAAAAGAGCTATAGTTAGTCAGGAAAGGGCCAATAAGATGTACACCAGGGGGCCTGTAGGCGGCGTAATAGTTAAGGTGCTGGACTCCCACATGGCTGACCGTGGTTTGAGTCCCAGACCCAGAGGCTTAAAATTCACGCTGGGTGTGTGTGCTTGTGTGCCCAAAAAATCCCAAGACAAGAATTGAAGAGAAGGGATTGTGGTGTGGCCACCCCTGGAGATGGTGAGTTCTCACTTTCTGTCTCTCAGGGAGTGTACATACCCTATGGCAAAAATCTCTCTTTAAAAAAAAAAAAAAAAAGATGTACACCAGGAATAGCTTTTGCTAATTTATTCACCTTATGAGAACCTAATCTGAATACTGAGAGCAGAATTAAACCACGACTAAGAGCATGCAGCGACAGTTAATCAGACACATCAAAATCTGAGATTCACACCACCTTCCTTACTAGCTACATAATCTAGGGGCAACTACTTATCTTTACTTCAAATAATACCAGATAACTCTTAGGTTGCTAGTGAGAACAAAATGAACAAGTATGTTGTGACATAGTAAGAAACTTCTGTTTTTAGTCTGCCACAGGGTGCATGTGGTCTCCAGAGAGACAGAGAGAAAGGGGGAGAAGGATAAAGTAACCCCACTGGGGCATGATCATGCCACAATTCCTTCTCTTCCTGTTCGCCATCCTCTGGAGATGTTGGGCATGCATGCACACTTGCCCAGTGTGTTTTTCAAGCTGCCAGGTCTGGGACAAAATCGGCCATGTAGGATCTGCCTCCCTTAACCACTAGAACACAGAGCCATACCAGAAAATATTTTTAAATGAAAATAAAAATAATAACATAGTCATATACCACAGATTCAGTCACCCACAGACCACATATATGATGGTGGAGCACAAGCTATACTATATACCTAGGTGTGCAATAGTGTAGTAGGCTATACCTTCTAGGTTTGTGAAAGTACACTCTGTGAGGTTTACACAATGCTCAGTTCATCTCATACATTTCTCAGATCATATCCCTACGAACAGACACTTGACTGCATTTGGTCTCTGCTGCCCACCTCCTGGAATAGAGAGCTACTAAACCCAGTAACTTTCCCAGAGATAGTGATGATAGGAGCAGCTTTTCTTTCTTTCTTTCTTTCTTTTTTTTTTTTTGTTTAATTTAAATTTATTAGGAGCAGCTTTTCTTATATTTGGTTTTGGTCCATAACAGAAGACCATCTAAAACCTCTGGAATCCTGTGGAGTGCCAGAGTCTTTTTTGTATATTAATGAGATCACTAGTGACCAAGAGCCCCTAGATAGCTTCAGGATGGGGACTGGCTGCCTAAGGACCAACCTCTGATTAGAGGGCTGGAACTTTCAAGTTCACTCTCAAAGGAAGAGGAGCTAGCACTTGAGTTCAGTTGATAGTGGCAAGTGATTTAATCAACATGTCTGTGTAATGGAACCTCCATAAACAAACCCCAAATAATGAGGTTCAGAGAATTACCAGGGTGGTGAATACACACACATGCCAGGAGGAGAGTATACTCCAATTCCATGGGGACAGAAGCTCCTGTGCTTGGGACCTACAGGAGCTCACCCTAAGCACCTCTTCACCTGGCTGATCACCTGTATCCTTTATCATATCCTTTCTAAAGAACTGACAAATACGTTTCCCTA
>NW_006159616.1:11196924-11214218 GCF_000334495.1 Tupaia belangeri chinensis
CTACAAGTCTCTTAGCTAATTATTGAACCTATAGGTTGTAGGAACCCCTAATTTAAGCTGGTTTGTCAGAAACACATGAGATCAGACTTGTGATTGGTGTCTGAAGTAGGGAGTAGTTTTATGGGACTGAGCCCTTAGCCTGTGGGGTCCGTGCCAACTTCAGGCAACGTCATAAGTGAACTGCAACCAGTTGGTATCTGGAGAACTGGAGTGCAGATGGTATAGAGATAACCCACACATTTGGTGTCAGAATGGGTATGAGTAGACAAAACAGGGTTTCCTTTTATATGTAAAGAGCTTAGCGAAGGCTGATACATAATAAGCATTCAGCAAATATCAGCTACTTATTTCTATTTCTGCTAGTCTTAAGATCCTACAACCAAATCTTACATACATCTTCTCAAAGGTTCTCTCTTTTGCTGTGTTATTAGCTGTCATACTAAAAATAGGCATACCTACACAGGCATAACTTGAAAAAGCTACTGTGGAAACCAGCAACGAATGACGAAAAACACATACTTGGAATGAGAAGACCTCATTTCTAGTTCTAGAAATGTCAACTTAGTTTTCTCGAAAGCAAAAATGGGCAGGAGGAAGTTAATTAGATCATCTCAGAACCATTGACTCTCGACTTCAAGGGTCTGTAATTTACTACATGTTTCCATTTTTATTGTTTATTCTCAGAGTCCCAATTTTCCCAAATATAATGTGAAAATGACAACAATCCTCATCCTGATCACCTCCAAACATTGTCGTGAGAAATAAATCAGTACCAAAGTCATTTAAGCCTGTGAAGTTATCTACCGCATACAATTTTATTATTCAGATGCTTGTAGAGCCAGCCAGTGGCATGATGGTTAAAGGTGGCTGGATCCCACATGGCCCATCATGCAATTCAAGTCCTAGACTTGGCGGTTAAAAAACACATTAGGTGCATGTGTGTGTGCCCAGAATCCCCAAAGTGGGGAGAGATGGAGAAAGGATTGCAATGTGAACATGCCCCATGGGCTGTGATTTCTTTTCTTTTTTTTTTTTTTTTTTTGGAGAGATTTTCACTGTAGGGCGCGTGCGCTCGCCAGACAGACAGAGAGAGACATAGAGACAGAAAGCGAGAAATCACCCCCCAGGGGGGATGGTCACGCCGCAATCCCTTCTCCTCCATTCTCCTCTCGGGATCTTGGGCACGCACGCACACGTGCCCGGCGTGAGTTTTAAGCCACCGGGTCCGGGACACGAACCGCGGTCGACTACGTGGGAGTCCAGCGACACAGCCATTACGCTAACTGCTGGTTCCCATGGGCTGTGATTTCTTACTTTCTTTCCTCTTTCTCTTTATTGTTCTCTGTCTCTCTCTCTGGAGAGTGCACAAGCCCTTTAGCAAATTAAAAAAAAAAAAAAAAAAGCAACATTAATGCATTTTTTAGGTACACCAAACTGCTGGTTCCCATGGGCTGTGATTTCTTACTTTCTTTCCTCTTTCTCTTTATTGTTCTCTGTCTCTCTCTCTGGAGAGTGCACAAGCCCTTTAGCAAATTAAAAAAAAAAAAAAAAAGTCACATTAATGGCTTTTTTAGGTAAACCATTGGCCAAATCAAATCCTCTGGAAAAAGCCACATAGTGTAAATAGTTGATATTACAGAAGAAATGCTTTTATAAAAGGAAAGGGATATATTGGATTGTCAGAAAAGGCATGACACATTTTTGCATAGAAAAATACATCATGACTTTTCCAATGACCCAATGAAAACTGATGGGAGTTGATTCCACTGATCTGTTTACTTCAAAAAATTACTACATATAGTTAGTAAGGGTCATAAATTACAGTAGCTTAATTTAAAAGATTAACTGAAATGTGAATAAAAGGTCAAAAAATATTCAGCGACTCAAATAGCCTACAAAGTAACAGCAGTTAAGGATCATCTCATAACAGCACGCAAATGTTTCATGTTCAAATACTAGTCAAACTAAAAAGAAAATGGATACTGATTGCTCACCTTATCTTGTAAGGAAAAGGTCCCAGGAAAACCAGCAAACAGAAACTTGTTTTTGACTTTCAACTTCCCCAAATTTGCTACAATCAGATTATTTGATCTAGAGCTTTCTGGGACAAGAAGAACGGGAGCACCAGCCTCGATATCCAGGAGAACCCGTGAACAGCGCTGGGCTTGATCTCTCACCTGAGAAACAAAGAAAAATGGCTCAAAGGCTTAATTAATTCAATAATTTTACAATCAAATAACCTCAGGCTCCCAAAAGTTTCATGAATTTATAAAACAATTAACATCACACAGAGAATATTTTCTTAAAACCATGGAGTTAAATTAGAAATCAGTGGGCCAACAAGTGGCACAATAGATTCCCACATGACAGACCATGGTTAGAGTCCCAGATCTAGTGGCTTAAAAATCACAACAAATAAATAGATAAATAAATGTTTATTAAAAGGAAAAGTCAGGGGCCAGCAGATGGTATAATGGTTTCATCACTGAACTCCCACACAGTTGACCATGGTTCAAGTCCTGTATCCAGTGGCTTAAAACTCATACCGGGCACATGTGTGTTCATGCTCAAAACCCTGAGAGGAGCATGGAGGAGAAGGGATTACAATGTGGCCATCCACTCCAACGGAAGATTTCTCACTTTCTGCTTCTCTCTGGAGAACACACATGCCCTATATCAAAAATCTCTCTTGGGACCAGCAGTTAGAGTAATGGCTATGTCACTGAACTCCCATGTAGCTGACTGTGGTTCGAGTCCCGGACCCAGTGGCTTAAACTCATGCCGGGCGTGTGTGCGTGCATGCCCCAGATCCCAAGAGGAGAATGGAGGAGAAGGGATTGCAGCGTGGCCATACACCTGCGGGGTGATTTCTCACTTTCTATCTCTCTGTCTCTCTCTGTCTTTCTGGCAAGTGTATGTGCCCTATAGCAAAAACCTCTCCAAAAAAAAAATCTCTTAAAAAAAAAAAAAAGAAAGAAATCAGTAACAAGGAGATAATAAAATCCTCAAATGCTTGGAAATTAAATTATGCACTTCTGAGACCAGCAGTTGGCATAATATCTATGTCACTGGACTCCCATGTAGTCGACTGAGGTTCAGGTCCCAGACCCAGTGGCTTAAACTCACGCTGGGCGCATGTGCATACGTGCCCAAGATCCTGAGAGGAGAATAGAGGAGAAGGGATTGTGGCATGGCCATGCCCCCTTGGGGGTGATTTTTCACTTTCTGTCTCTTTGTCTCTCTCTCTGTCTTTCTGGCGAGCACATGCACCCTATAGCAAAAGCCTCTCAAAAAAAAAAAAAAAAAAAAAATGACACACTTCTAAATAACTCAGGGATCAAAGAGAAAAATCAAAACAGAAAAATATTTTCAGCAAAATGATAAAGCAAATAATACATTAACACTCATGAGATACACATAAAACAATGATTAGTAAAAATGTTCACTATTAAATTCTTACTTCAAAAAAATACAGATTTAAAAATCAATAACAGAAGCTTCTACTCTAACAAGCTAGGGGAAAAAGCAAACCAAACATAGAATAAACAGAAGGAAGAAGATAATAAACCAATTAAACATTTACAGAACACTGTAACCCAAATCCATGGAATATATTCTTTTCAAGTACAAATGGCATATTTTTTAAGAGTGTGCCTAGGCCATAATGCAAACCTCAGTAAGTTGGTTATCTAAAAAGACTGATAAAACTCCTAGCCATATAGACCAAGGAAAGTGGGGGAGGAGGGGGACAAAATTCACCAATATTCGAAAATGAATGGGGGACAACGATTCAGAATTATGGATGGAAAAGATAAGGGACCCTTATCAACAACACTCAAAAAAATAAAAACTACCTAGAGCTAACATATTTAATGAATGACTTAAATGTTTTCCCCAACTACCAAAGAGCAAAGCAAGGATATCCACTCTTCACTATTACTATTTAACATTATACTAAAAATCTTAGTCCATGTAAAAAGGTAAGAGAAAAAAAGAAAAAGTTGAGAAGAAAAATGTAAAACTCTTGAGACCAGCAGATGATTAGCATAATGGTTGTGTCACTGAACTCCCACATAGTCATTTGCAGTTCGAGTTCTGGTCCCGGAGATTTAAAGCTTATGCCTGGTATGTCTGTGTGTGTGTGTATCCAAGATCCCAAGAGGAGAATGGAGAAGGGACTGTGACATCCCCCCGAGGGGTGATTTTTCACTTTACCTCTCACTGTCTCTCTGGCAGGCGCAGGTGCCCTGTGGCAAAAACCTTAAGAATAAATTCAAAAAAAAAAAAAAAAAAAAAAAAAAAACGGCAGAGCAATGAATGCAGATAAAACCTAGACTCCAGATTTTTGGTCCAAGATTTCTTTCTTTATTTTTTTTTTGAGAGGATTTCACAATAGGGCTCATGCGCTCGCCAGACAGACAGAGAAAGACAGAGAGACAGTAAGAAATCATCCCCCAGGGGGGATGGTCACGCCACAATCCCTTCTCCTCCATTTTCCTCTCGGGATCTTGGGCATGCACGCACACGTGCCTGGCATGAGTTTTAAGCCACCGGGTCCGGGACGCGAACCGTGGTAGACTACGTGGGAGTCCAGTGGCATAGCCATTATGCTAACTGCTGGTCCCCAAGATTTCTTTTTTTTTTTTTTTTTTTTTGAGAGAGAGATTTTTCCTCCAGGGCACAGGCTCTCACCAGAGAGAGAGGGACAGAAGGCAAGAAATTGCCCCTCCAAGGGAAGTAGCCACGCCTCAATCCCTTCTCCTCCATTCTCCTCTCGGGATATTGGGCACACATGCATATGCAACCAGCATGAGTTTCAAGCCTCTGCGTCTGGGATTCAAACCAAGGTCAGCCATGTAGGAGTCCAGTGACGTAGCCATTATGCCATCTGCTGGTCTCTTGGCCTATGATTTCTAAATTGTAATATCATTTCTTGGCTCCACTAAAAATCTGCATTCCCAACTGCATAGTAAATGAAAAAGTCTAACAAATATAAAAGACTATATGTAAGGAGGAAGACATAAGAAAACTATCATACTTCTGGGGTAAAATATAACCAAAAATGTCGTATTTGGCCAAATCAAATTAAATACAGTTGATATTCTCATCATTTGAAATATCAAGATTAAAAGGAAAATTAAAGTCCCACTGCATCATGTTTTGTTTTTGTTTTTCAATTTTGCTATAGGGTACAGGAGCTCGCACGACACAGGGACGGAGAGAGGGAAAACGAGAAATAGAGGAGAGGGGATTGCAGCATGACCATTTCCTTTTGGGCGGTGCTTTTTCCCTCACTCTCTCTCATCTCTCTGCCACTCTCTGGTGAGTTATGCACCCCTCTGGCAAAATTAAAAGGAAAGAGAGAGAGAGAGAGAGAGAGGAAAAGGAATCACGATATGTCTGCGTGTATATATACAAGGCATGTGTACACACACACACACACACACACACGATTATAGCCATGGAAAATGTATGAAAAAATAGAAGTAAATTAAAACATAGCTATAGTGCTAGAAGACTGGTAAAACCATACAAGTCTCTTTTCCAGATTTTAAAAAATATATTCCCTGGAAGATACTCAGGAAATTAGTAACAATGATTGCTTCCGGAAAAAGAAATTGGATACTTGAGGAAAAATAAATAGGTAGACCTTTTCACCAAACATCCGTTTTTATTCTGATTCTGTACCAAATCAATATATATCATATTCCAAAAAATTATATTTAAATTAAACTTAAACACACAATTTCATTTTTTTTGAGAGAGTTTTTTTTTTTTTTTCTTTTTTCTGGAGAGGTTTTTGCTAAGGGGCGCGTGCGTGGGCCAGAAAGATAGAGAGACATAGAGACAGAAAGCGAGAAATCACCCCCCAGGGGTATGGCCACGCCACAATCCATTCTCCTCCATTCTCTCAGGATCTTGTGCACGCACGGACACGCACCTGGCGTGGGTTTAAGCCACTGGGTCCGGGACTCAAACTGCAGTCAACTACATGGGAGTTGAGCAACATAGTCATTATACTAATTGCTGGTCCCAAGAAAGAGATTTTTGCTATAGGGCATGTGCGCTCACTGGAGAGACAGACAGAGACAGAAAATGAGAAATCACCCCCCAGGGGGAGGTCCACATTGCAATCCCTTTTCCTCCATTATCCTCTCGGGATCCTGGGCAAACACACACAAGTGCCCAGTGTGAATTTCAAGCCACCAGGTCCGGGATCAAACTGTAGTCAACCGTGTGGGAGTCTAGCAATGCAACCATTATACCATCCACTGGTCTCTTAAATGCAAATTTTAAAAATATTGCCATTATAAAAAGAGTACCTCTTTCTTAAATTATAATCTTTTACCTAGTAAAGCTTTTTTAAATACAGGAAAAATAAATTTTGCAAATAACTACATTGTAATTGCTTTCTGTGGTTACCAAGCTGCAGCAATACACCAAGGAACACTACAATGCACTCATAAGGGTATCCCAAAGACACTAAATTTTTTTTTTTTTTTGGAGAGATTTTCACTGTAGGGCGTGTGCGCTCACCAGACAGACAGAGAGAGACATAGAGACAGAAGGCGAGAAATCACCCCCCAGGGGGGATGGTCACGCCGCAATCCCTTCTCCTCCATTCTCCTCTCGGGATCTTGGGCACGCACGCACACGCGCCTGGCGTGAGTTTTAAGCCACCGGGTCCGGGACGTGAACCGCGGTCGACTACGTGGGAGTCCAGCGACATAGCCATTACGCTAACTGCTGGTTCCCAAGACACTAAATTTTTTTAAGTTATTTTTATGAATAGAGTGTATACACATATGAAAGAGGAGGGGAATCCTCAAAAGGGTCTCATTGCACAGCAATTCCTTTTCCCTGACTCTCCAGTTCATCAGAATCTTGAACAAACATGAAAGCACACATTTCCGGTCATCCTAGATATTTAATCCTTTAATGGCTATATGTTTTCTAGCACTGCAGTTCAGTTTGTTATCAGCTGTGTTACCAGGACAGGCCAACATTTTTAATTTTTGAGAGAAATGATATTTGACAGACACTACAGAAACTACTATTAAATAGCCTGAGGGCCAGCAGATGGTGTGGAGGTTAAGGCGGCTGGGTCCCATATGTCGACCGTGGGGTACAAGTCCTGGACCCAGGGACTTGAAAATCATGCCAGGCATGTAGGTGTACATGCCCAAAATCCTGAAAGGAGAATAGAGGAGAAGAGATTCTGACATGGCCATACTCTCTGGAAGGGGTGGGAGAGGAGGATGATTTCTCACTTTCTAATCTCTCTCTCTTTCCAGCAAGTGCACATACTCTCTAGTAAAAAGGAGAAGGGGGAAAAAAAAAAACCGACTAACTTGAGGTAGTTCAAATTTAATATTAGATAATACTACATTCTTTCAATGAGGCTGTATTTTTGCAAAGCTGAGTATTTAGCAGTTGCTATGGTTTAAAAACATGTATCTTGAGAAAAGAGATATGGAACAGAAAATGAGTATGATTCCAAGTTGGAGAAGCTATGTAGTGCCCAAGAGGCACATACATGCTGTCAGTAAGTAACTTGTTATTTAAGAATAAAATAGGGCCAGGCCCATGCCTAGTGGTTTAGGGAACCAGATCCCACATGCCCAATCACCCAGTCTGAATCCTGGCCCCAGAGGCTTAAAAAATGAGTCAGGCCTGCCTCAAATCCTGATAAGCTAATGAAGGAGGAAAGACTGCAGCATGACCATGTCCCACTTGGGGGTGCTCTCTCTCTCTGTCTGTTTCTCTCTGGCGAGTACACACACCCTCTGGCAATAAATAAATAAATATTTGTTCAATTTATGTGTTATTATTTTTTTCAAACAACTATTAAGTTACTAGGATACATGTACTTATTAAGTTGTTCAGACTTAATTACCTTGTAAATGGAAAAACCAGTAGGTGTTTCTTTTGACCTCGTATGCGCCATGAAGAAAATCACCAAAGCATTCAGGGTGCCATGAACTGAGAAGTTTAGGAACTTCTAATCTATTTGGAAACAACCTACCATTTTCCAAAAGAAGTATCCTTACTTAAGGTCAAAAGAGAACAGAAGTCTTCAGTGTTGTCCATAATTTCCCTGATCTTTTCTACAGAGAGCTAAAGCTAAAGTTTCAAGGTAACTGAAGTGTGATACAATAAGAAACAAAGCTCTCCAATTACACTAAGATTTTTGGAGGTAATCTGCAACACAGAGGACACACTGGTAAAAGTACGTTACCTCACACCAAGAGGAGAATGAAAGAGAATGGATTGTGGCTGTGTCCATCCTCCCTGGGGGGTGATTTCTTGTTTTCTGTCTCTCGAGAGTACACACACCCTACACCAAAAATCTCTCAAAAAAAAAGTTTTATTGATTAGTCAAACCAGAAAACCAGGTTGGAGAAATGAGGCTACCTACCGTCTGCCCCTCAATAGCAGCTCGCTGGCGGCCTAAGACATCCTGCAGCTGAGTGAAGTGCTGGATGAAGGCCACCACCTCAGCCTGAAAGCGCTGGGTGTGCACATACTGCACGGAGGCCATCTGCAGGCTCACTCGGATGTCGTGTTCTCTCCGAAGCAGAGGGTCTGGCCGTCCGTACCTAGGAGTAGGACAAAGATGTGGCTCAGACAGCAGCAAGATAAAAGTAATCTGAAGAAACGTTTGGTTGGTTAAGGAGCTTCCCCAGAAACAGCTTTAATTATTAAAATGGAAATCTGCAAATTAGGAGCCACAGACATCTGGGTTTAAAAAAAAGTAGAGACCAGCAGATAGCCTAATGGTTATGTCACTGTTCAAGTCCCAGACTGGTGGCTTAAAACTCATACCAGGCACATGTGCGTGCATGCCCAAAATCCCAAGAGTAGAACAGAGAAGGGACTACGGTGCGGCCATCCCTCCTGCAGGGTGACTTTTCACTTTCTGTCTCTCTGTCTCTCTGGTGAACGCATGTGCCCTACAGCAAAAAAAAATCTCTTAAAAAAAAGTAGACATTTGAACCAATGTTTCTGGGTAAAACTGTACTCTGAAGACAAAAAGAAATCTGTTTCCTTCAATGGAATGTCAATTAAAGTGTTTTAGAAACTATATTCAAAGATAAATTAGAACAATTTTACAAACTGTTTTGAATTTAATGGAACGTGATGCCATAAGATCAAATTATGATATAGTCATTGAAGAAAGGAACTCACATTAGCTGAGCACCTATTTTGTCAGGCAGAGAATTAAGAGTTTTATGCTAATTATCTCATTCATTATAGATACATGTTATTATGGTATATAATATAAACAACCCAGCTAAATTCTCAGTAGCATATGCTACTGAGAAAAAGTCCTCAGACATCTTTTTTTCAAACCTTCCTGAACATTAGCACATTAAAAAATAGTGAGTGAGTACCACCCTAGACAAATTAAATAAAAATAGTCTGAGGAAGAAATGGACATTCGTGTTTAATCTCAAAGACTGAAAACCACCATTTTAAGCTCTTTGTCTTCTGAGAAAACCATTCTTTAATAACCAGACAGGCCTAAGAATGCCTTCTAAAATCTAAAATAGAATTCAATATGGGTCATGTTATAAACAAATAAAAATACATAATAGAATTTAATGCTCAGCAACATCCTCAGGCTGAAATCATTCCAGTACTTTTACAGCTAACTTACAAATTATCTAACAGTCCCCTCAACAACTAGATAAAAAAACTGATACATGGAGATGAAGTGACTTGCCTCAGGTGACTTAACCAATCAGTGGAAGATCAGCATGGAGTACAGGCCTTTTCATTGAAATCGTTTCAACCATACCCCAACCCCCCTGAGCAGCCCACTTCAACACAGTTCCATTTTAATGGAATTTAATATAAATCAAGACTTCTCATAACGAGGTCTTTTCAATCTTACCGAATAAGGTAAACATTTGTAAAATTTGTCCTCATTGTTCAACCAACAAGAATTTGAAACAGCAAGTGATCATGACAAAATATCAAGTGAGAGGAAAAAGAAATCAGTATTTGTACTTAAAAGTCTGGAAGATGAGTGCCTCGTCTCCACTTGTTGTAAAGCGTTCTCTGTAGAATTCTCCATGAGACGTAAGGTCACTTAGAGACAGACTCCCAATACTTCCCTGTAAGGCCAGATCTCCCTCTAGGGATATAAAATTAAAATAAATTACTATATATTTTTTGGGCATACATCTTAAATATGTCTGGAACAAAAACTAACATACACAGACTTACACTTTAAAAAAAAAAAAGAATTATTTATTTTCCCCAGTTTGCTATAGGGCACATATGCTTACCAGAGAGACAGAGAGAGAGAGAGAGAAAGCCACCATCTCCAGGAGATGAATCATGGTTGGTCATATGGGAGTCCACTGCCCTAACCACTATACCACCAGCTGGCCCTGACAGACTTATACTTTTTAATAAAACTAAACATCAAAAGCAAATTTTCATATTCCAATCCATCTAGAAAAAATATTTTATTCAGGGGCCAGCAGGTGGCGTGGCGGTTGAGACAGTGGACTCCCACGTGACCAGCTATAGTTCGAGTCCTGTATCTGAGGCTTGCTTGCTCACTTTCTCTCTATCTCTTTCTCTGGTGAGCACATATGTTCTAAACAAAAATAATAATAACAACAATCATTTTTAAAAATGTTATGCAATATTAAAAAGTCTCAATGTGGAAATGCAAAGGGGATCAAGATAATATAGCAATATTACACATTAACATTTACAACGGGGAAAAAATAAAATAAATGCATATACAATTTAAAGGATAAATTATTTATAAATATAGATAGAAACATCTTTCTGAGATTACACCACTAACTAGAATTAGTGAAACATCATAAGGTCATTCATTATACTATGGATAAAGCAACAAAGTAGGAGTGCCAGATATTCGGGCAACATTAAGTGGGTTTAATGTGATGTTACACAAGAACATAATCAATGAAATAGATCTGAATCTACTCTAATATGAGTAAAGCTCACAGGAACAAGGGTGTAGAAAGAAAGGATAGTGAAACTTGTATAACCGGAATGTGAGCCTATAATGAATCATTCGTAACACTGTGTGGATACCGGAAAGAAATACTGTGAACTGTTTTTTCAGTAAAACAAAATTTATCATCATAAGTATCATTATAGAATAGTTACTAAGGTGTATATATCTGGCATGTTAGTTGAGCTCTCAATAAATCAAAGACACAGACTCATTTTTAATTCCTAATGTCCTCTAACTGAAATACTTAAGTGTCTCCCGGTCTTAAAGATCAATCTCATCTAGGAAGTGTTCCTAAAATAATTTATACCAGGCATGAAATCTCAATTTCAGTTCATTCTTTCCCCAAAACATATTGTTTTTCCTACAGTATCAACATTTGAGCTTTGTTATCTTCGCTATGTAATTACATGTTCCTTAAAGAAGGAATAGTGTTTTAATTCACAATTTATAAATCCCTACTATTTAGAACATGTTGTAGTTGATCAGTTGTATTCTACTAAGAACTTCAACATACGAAGTCTCATTAGAAAGAATGCCAGGCCCAGCAGGTAGCATGGAGGTTAAGGGGGCCAGATCCCACATGGCCGACTGAGCAGTTTGAGGCCAGGAACTGGAGGCTTGAAAAAGAGACCAGGCGCATGCTCATGCATGACCAAAGTCCAAAGAGAAGAAGAGAAAAGAAGGGACTGCAGTGCAGCCATCTCCCCCGTGGGGGTGATTTTTCACTTTCTCTCTCTCTCTGTCTCTCTCTGGTGAGTACGTGCACCCTATAGCAAACTATTAAAATATAAATAAAAGAAATGAAGAATGCCATCTCTGCTACATTATCCTCCTGCATAAAACCATGCCCTCATGGTGGCTCCCCTATTTAAGACCATAGATAGCATAAACATATCTCCTGGTTGCCCAGAGACAGTCCTGTTATATGCCTGTTCTCCAAGTGTAATTATTAAGAATGCCCCCTTTCACTCTCAAATACCCAAATTTGGATCAAAAAAAAAAAAAAAAAAAAGTCATATGGTTACTCTACACACAGTCTGTTAAAAACACAGATAGATGCAAGGGCTCCATCCTAATCTACTGAATCAGTCTTCAGGTGGAGACAGAAGAGTGAAGGTGGTGAAATCTGTGCCAGACATCTGCATTTTTTTTTTTAGAGAGATTTTTACACTTGCCAGAGAGACAGAAAGTGAGAAATCATCCCCCTGGGATGAAGGCCATGCCACAATCGCTTCTCCTCCATTTTCCTCTTGGGATTCTGGGTACAAGTGCATGCGACCAGCATGAGTTTTAAGCCACAGGGTCCAGGACTCAAACCATAGTCTACGACACCTGGTAGTCCAACAACGTAACCATTATGCCATCTGCTGATCCCCCAGACACCATTTCTAAAGATATGCAGACGATTCTGATCCATAAGTCAGTTTTGGGAACCACCACTATGTATCATGGACAGACAATAACCAGTTAAGCGACAGATCTGCACCTTACTTAGCATGTGAGGACACTCAGATTTGTGAACAGGATGTTCACATGTTTCTCAGATTTTGCAAGTTCAATTTTTTCTCACTTACCAATCATTTCCAGGTGTGCTACTAATTTGGACACATTCGCTTTAGCAAGCTCACTGGTGGTCTTGTTCAGCACAAGAGAGAGTGAATGAACCTGCAAATGCAGAAGATAAAGCAAGGCAGATATTATTGGGATGAGAAGAGTATCTTTCAGGGAAACAGCAGAACAAAAGCAAGATACAGAAATTTTTCATTTCACTTCAGCTCTGTTAGACCAGTCAAATCTGAACTGATGACAGAGCTAATAAAACAGGAACTCAACTCAGGGCAGTCAAATCCCAGGATCTATTCTGCATTAGTGAAATGTTTCACATTATAAAATATTCTTTCTTATTTCAGCATTCATATTGAACAATTCTGAAACAACTCAGATTATTAAGTAAGTAAAGCCTCATCTTATGAAGTTTGCCAGACTGTCCCCATATCCTAGTGTTTAAGGGAGCCGGATCCCACAGAGTGGAGCATAATTTGAATCCCAGCCCTGGTACTTTTAAAAACACATCAGGTGCATGTGTGTGCATGTTCAAAACCTCAACAGGATAGAGGAATGGAAAATGGCCTACTGTGTGACCAAGCCCCATTGCAGGGTGTTTATTCTCTCACCCTCTCCCTCCCTCTCTGTCTCTCTGTTCCTCTCTGACAAGTGCATGTGCCCTCTGGAAAATAAATGTTTTAAGAATTATCTTATTTGTTTTAAGAATTATCTTACTTAACGTTAATTATTTATTTAAATTGGATCAGGACATAGCGAGGGTGAGAGAGGGAGGGGAAGTGAGAAAGCAAGCCACCAGGTCTGGGACTTGAACAAAGTTCAGTCATGTGGGAGTCCAGGCCCTTAAACACTACACCACCTGCTGGCACCCTGGCAAATAATTTTTAAAAATGTAAAATGCCTACATTTAAATAAACAAGCTCAGGTTCACTTTAGAACTTAATAAAGCCAAAAAACTGATAACTGGATTGAAACTGTGACACATATATACTATGAAATATTTTTACTCAGCCAAAAGAAACAATGAGACCCTATCATTTGGTTCAAAGTAGAAAAATATAGAAGACTTAATGTTGAGTGGTGTGACCAGACTTTGAAAGATACATACTGTATATCACCACTCAGTTTGAACCAAATATCTGCACTCTATGGCAGAAATGGAAAGATCTGAAGATATGACAGTAGACAGGATAAGCGTAGACACCAGACTGTAAGGGAGGGGAATGTGTGGTAGATGGTAGGTGTAACATGCAAAGAGAAGAAATATTTAACAGGCAAAAAAATAAACACGGAGAAGTTCTGTTGGGAAAGAGAGAGAGAGAGAGAATACATGATGATGGGGACTTTATGTAATATGTGAAATCTGAAAAAAAATTAAATTAATTTAATTTTAAAAAGGTAATAAAGCCACGGGGAACTTATACCTTGAGATCCAGCTTGGTGTTAACTGGATCCTGAAGTTCAGACTCTATGAAAGCACTTGATTCTGACTTCACATTTTGCAGAATGTCCTCAGGTGGCACTTTCATTGCATGGTTATCTGCAGTAGATCCAATTCCAAAAAAATCCAGTATCACCACCCAGGTTTGCAGTGTGATCAGCACATCCAAGCAGTTAAAATCAACATCAATGCTCCGGTTAACTCGATTGTAAATGGAAGAAAATTCCGGATGTTTCTTATCCACCAAGAATATATTGATGTGGACCAAGGAATCATCAAATTTACTCTTTCCAGTAAGTATCTTGGGCTCATCCACTGATGGAGAAGGAGGTGGGGTTAAGGGGTAGTCCTTATCTTGGACTTCCTTTTGCTTTTTCCGGGATGCAGAGGTGGGTCTTTGATATAACTGAAAGACATTCGGAGCTTCTTCCATGTGGGAAGGGAGAGACCGAGGCATATCAGGATACTCCACGTTGGATACTGAAGGGCAAGACTGAGAAAGATATTCTTTTTGTGCTAAACTAGACGGCTTAGGAGCTCCTCGAGACACCATCAGGTTCTTGTATTTGGAATCTGGATTTTTCTCCAATAAGTCTTCCATCAGCAGAGAGCGCAGGGCAATCTGAATGGATAAAGTCTGAGGATGGTCTTTACTGAATTCCACCTCAAAATCCTGAAACTTTAAGCTCACAAGACCTTGGGCTCCCAGAGTCAGATCTCCACTTAGCTGAACTTGAAGCTCTGATATACAAAAGTTGGCTTGAATCTGAGTAAAGGATTTGACTTCCTTCACAGACAAGGACTTTTGAGAGGTGTTAGAAAAGCTGGAGTGGCTGAACAGTCCATTCTCCTTCCTTTCAATAGAAGGCTCTCCACAGGTACTAAGGGAAGGCAGTGGAGAATGAGGGCCAGGGGAGGAGGCAGCACTGGCTGGAAACTTATTCAGATCTTCACTATACACAAGATTGTCCAGCGTTTGTAAAACCTGCTCATACACATGCTTTGCTAATACCACCTGTATCAAGAGAAACTTTCAGTTACTTCACTAGTATCATAAACTGCACTCAAATGCAACACTCATTCATGTTCACATTAGACATTTATAGGTTTCCCTACCAGGTGACAAGCTGGTTCATAGCAAGGACTCTTATCTCTTTTATTTTCTTTTTTGTCCTTACCTCTTTCTGCCCCATTTCTATTCACAAGGCCCTCATTACCTCACAGAATAGCCTCCATACCAAGTGTTCAGTAAGTGTATATGCTGAATCAGCAAAGTCACTCTTTCTTTCTTTTTTTTTTTTTTTTTGAGAGGTCCTTGCTATAGGGCGCGTGCCCTTGCCAGACAGACAGAAAGAGACATAGAGACAGAAAGCGAGAAATCACACCCCAGGGGGGATGGCCACGCCACAATCCCTTCTCCTCCAATCTCTTCTAGGGATCTTAGGCACGCACGCACACACGCCCGGCGTGAGTTCTAAGCCACCGGGTCCGGGACGCGAACCGTGGTCGACTACGTGAGAGTCCAGCGACATAGCCATTACACTAACTGCTGGTTCCCCAAAGTGGCTCTTTCTAACTCCACAGCAGTAAATGCAGAAATTAGTGCAACAACCTATGTAATACTGTTAGTAGATTTTAAATAATGATGATGACCTATGACTAGTCATGTTTCCTTCATCTCTGCTTTTTGGGGTTTTTTTAGGTTTTTGTCATAGGGCATGTGCACTTGCTGGGAGAAACAAAAAATTTGTAAGTGAGAAATCATCCCCCAGGGAGGATGGCCATGTTACAACCCCTTCTCCTCCATTCTCCTCTTGGGATTTTGAGCATGCGCATGCACATGCCAAGCATGATTTTCAAGCCACCAGATCTGGGACTCGAACTGCCATCAGCTATGTGTCAGTCTAGTGCCTAAACCACCATGCCTTTGGTTTTAATTATAATTTCTTATTAAAATATTTTCAGACAATATTTTTATTTAATTAAAGTCATCTTTTCAAAAGAAATTCTAACCAATAAATGTAGAAATACTGATAAAATCAGAAAGTGAAAGACCATTTTGTAATGCCTAGTTAAAGAATTTATTCCATCAAAGTTTCTCAGAGGAATAAATCATTCTATAAGTGACTGAAAAGGACCTTCATAATAAAGGGCTCAGGCTCTTGCCACCTAACACAATTATCAATTTTAGCATCACTAACAGAGACAGCCAGACTATTACATGCCTCTGGAAATAACGTAATATGACGTACATAGCACTACTTTTGAGGTGGTATAGCAAAAGAAAAACAATTCGATTAAATGTAAACTGGAATTCAATTAAACATGTACAATTTAATTTACAGGAAATATGGGAGAATGAGTCAAGTGGCAGACAAATAGCCAAGAGCAAAATCGAAAATGTGGTATGTTCTATAGGGCAACTGAACTAGTTTCCACAACGACAACAAAAAATGGATGGCAAGAGAAAGAGGGAAATTAGGCTAATAAAGAGCTAAAAGATATATCATCCAAATGAATGTGTGGACCTGATTCAAACAAACCAAGAGTTAAAGATATTTTGAGATAATAAAAATGTTTCTGAAATCTAAAGGTGCATTCAGTATCAAAATTTAAATACAGGGACCAGCAGACGGCATGATGGTTACATCACTGGACTCCCACATAGTCGATCACAGTTCAAATCCCAAACTTAGAGGCTTAAAACTCACATGAGGCACATATGCATGCATGCCCAAGAGGAGACTGGAAGAGAAGGGACTATGGCATGGCCATTCCCCTAAGAGGTGATTTCTCTCTTTCCATCTCATTGTCTCTGTCTCTCTCTCTCTGGTGAGTGCATGTGCCCTAAGGATAAAAATCTCTATTAAAAAAAAAAAGACAAGGGTCCACTATCCTAAGATCTCGCCTATGTCTTTGTTGTTTTATAATGTAATGCTCTTTGCCCTACTCCCTCTGAGGTCAGGAAAAATGACACTTTTTTTTTCATCTGCCAACGTGTGTGTGCACTCACTGGGAAAGACAAAGGGGAGAGAGAAAGAGAGAAGACATTCCCCATGGGGATAGTCTTGCCGTAATCCCTTCTCCCTCTGTTCAGGATTTTGCGTACATATGCATATGCACCTGCTGTTTCTCAAGCTGCTAGATCTGAGACTTGAACCACTCAGTCAGCCATGTGGGATCCAGCTCACATAACCACCAGGCTACGAGCTATCCCACAAAAAAAAAAAAAAAACAAAAAAAAAAAACAAAAAACTTTTAAAGAAAAAAGGAAAACAAAAGTAA
>NW_006159616.1:11214454-11220072 GCF_000334495.1 Tupaia belangeri chinensis
AAAAAAAAAAAACACAACACTTTTAAAGGAAGAAGGATAACAAATGTATGTACACATACAGTCACCACCCAAACACATACACACACACATATGTAAAAAGAAATCCCTATCCTAATCCATTTCATTTCAGAAAGGGCGAGAGTAATTTTGCCTTGAAAGAATCTGCTCAGATAATCACAATTTCCCAGACTGGGCCACATATGTCAAAAGTGTGACAAGAATTCTATGCTCTTGAGAGAGACAGACTCTGACTTTTGAAGCAATAATTTCCCTGTTTCTAAAAGGCAATGGAATTAAGGACCTGCCTTCTTCCTCCATACAATCTATACTTCCTTCACATGAGAAAGATTCAACAAGAATGACTCCTCAGTGATAACATGACATGATAAAAGGATTCCCTGCTAATTGAAACAAGTTAGCAATGACAGCAATGTACAATATGTCTGTAAATCTATAAATTTCTGTCAATATCGAATAAACATATAATGTGTTATAACATAAGTACATTCATGTAATAGAAACATAAAATAAATAACTTCAACTGCCTTCACTGAAAGGCAATCAGGTGTTTACCTGAACTGGATTGACAAATTTTCCTTCAATCTTCATGATGCTAGAAGTTTCCAGGTCATCTGGACTGATGGAAAAAGTTAATTCAGATTCTCTCTCTATAGGGATCTTCTCCAGTTTAAACTGAATGGTGGTATCAGTCAGGATGTGAAAAGCTGGCATAAGATAGAGCAAATGACAGACTATGAACACTAACGTTGACTTCATTCTTGCTGATTGAGTATAGAATATCTAAAGCAGAGACCATGGATTACTCTCAGACCAGGAGGGCAGGCTAGACTGATGATTATCCATTAATAAACTTCAATGAAAAAGCCAAACTTCTTAACAGATGCACAAGGCAAACAAATTTATGTAAAAAAGAAAATATTTTCATCACATACTCCATTTGATGGTTTTAAAATATGATGTGGTAAACATTAAGTCAATCCAGAGACTATATTAAGCTTCTCTTAGCCTCAGAAGCTGGCCTTTTCAGGACCAGCAGTTAGCGTAATGGCTATGCACTGGACTCCCACGTAATTGACTGCGGTTCGCATCCCGGACCCGGTGGCTTAAAACTCACGCCGGGCGTGTGTGTGTGCGTGCCCAAGATCCTGAGAGGAGATTGGAGGAGAAGGGATTGCGGTGTGGCCATCCCCCCTGGGGGGTGATTTCTCGCTTTCTATCTCTCTGTCTCTGTCTGTCTGTCTGGCGAGCGCACGCACCCTATAGCAAAAAAAAAAAAACTCTTAAAAAAAAAAAAAAGAAGCTGGCCTTTTCCAAACCAAATTGCTCATCCTTCCCTAACTTTAAGATAGAAATGTATCACTCCTACTAGGCCTAAGTCAGAATTAAGACCAATACAAGGGTCTAAGTAGATGACTTTCATCCCAATAAAGAAAGCAATCTAGGGATCAGCAGATGATATAATGGTTATGTCGCTGGACTCCCACGTAGTTGATCACGGTTCGAGTCCCAGACCAGGTGGCTTAAAAAACTCATGCCAGGAACATGTGCGTGCGTGCCCAAAATCCTGAGAGGAGAATGGAAGAGAAGGGATTGCAGGTTGGCAATCCCCTCTGTTGGGTGATTTCTCATTTTCTGTCTCTCTGTCTCTCCGGCAAGCACCCGATAGCAAAAACTTCTCTACAAAAAAATATAGAAAGCAATCTATTGGTAAGCATGTAAATGAATCAGTGAATGAAAAAGACACTGAAGTTTTAAAAGGCATTACTTTCTTCGCTAATAAATAAAGCCAAGCTCTAGGGCTTTCGTGATGTCTATGATTGTGAAGACTAACAGACTAAATTGTTTGGTGTTAGTTGATCAGACCTAGAACACAAATACAATCATTTGATTCCTAGAACCCTAGACCTTATAGGAGAAAATGGCAAAATACTAAAAACAAAACCTAACAGTTACAGACTAAATATAATATGCTATTTATGTCAACCCCTTGAGTTATCTTGGCATACCTCATTTAACTAGCAAGATCCACAATTTAGAAACAAGAAAATTAGATATATCTGACCAACTTAAGCAATACTTTAACAGAATCCACCCAGGAAAGCATCTCTATAAATAAGCACTAACCCAATTTCAAAAGGAAACACATTTAATAAAAACAAACAAACAAACAAACAAAAAAACCTCTTATTTTTGCCTGATACAACATTAAGTATTATAGAAAAAGGTGAAAATACATCAACCTACTATGAAACATCCTATTAAAATTCTATCTTGATTTCTTTTTTTTTTTTTTTTTGAGATTTTTGCTACAAGGCATGTCACTTACTGGAGAGAGAGATACAGAAAGAGAAAGTGAGAAATGACCCCCCAGAGGGGATGACCTCACCACAATCTCTTCTTCTTTCTCTTTTCAGGATTTTAGGCATGCATGAACACATGCTGGGCTTGATTTTCAAGTGCCCAGGTCTGGGAATCAAACCACAGTTGGCCATGTGGGAGTCCAGCACCTTAACCACTATGATACCTGCTGGCCTTCATTTCTTAAATACTAGTTTTTTTGGGGGGAAGAGAAATTATTGCTATAGGGCACATGCGCTCATCAGAGAGACAGAGACAGAGAGACAGAAAGCAAGAAATCACCCCCCAGGGGGGATGGTCATGTAGTAATCCCTTCTCCTACATTCTCCTCTCGGGATCTTAGGCATGCACGCACACGTGCCTGGCGTGAGTTTTAAGCCAGGATTCAAACTGGCTTGTCTACTATGCGAAGTCCAGCTACATAACCATTATGCCATCTGCTGGTCCCAATTTTTTTTTTTTTTGGTAGAGGTTTTTGTCTTAGGGCACTGGCACTGACTGGAGCAAGACAGAGACAGAGTGGGAAAGTGCAAAATCACCCACAGGAGGGGACAGCCCCACCACAATCCCTTCTCCTCCCAGGATCTTGGGCATTCATGCACATGCACCCAGCATGAGTTTCAAGCCACCGGGTCCAGGATTTGAACCACAGTTGGCCATGTGGGAGTCCAATGACGTAACTGCTATGCCACCTGCTGGCCCCTGAGGACGGTTCTAAAGGAAAAGGTTTTTGTTGTTGATTTTTTTAAAGAATTATCTAATTTATCATTATTATTATTTTAATTCACTAGAGAGGGGGAAAGTGAGAAAGCAAGCCACCAGATCCAGCACTCAAATCACAGTTGACTATGTGGGAGAGTCCAGTGCCTTAACCACCGTGCCATCTGCTGGTCCGTTGTTGATGTTTTAAGCCAAGTACTGCATGAGCTGAGTTTTGAATCTTTAAGCAAAATGAAACAAAAGTTTTATGTTCCTCACCTTGACCTCTATGCAAAGATTCAAAGAAATCATGTCGGGTGAAATGAGCTTCCTCCTGACTACTGGCACTAGCAGCACCAGAAGGTGGGCCAAACACCCGGCTTACTTCAGACCCGGCACCTTCTCTGCCCACCAGCTGAGTGCAGTTCAAAGAATATAGTTTAATGTCTTTGATTTCCACCCGCAGACGGTCACTTCTGGATTCATCATCTCCTGCCACAAAATTCTGGATGAATATCTGCCCCAAGTGTCCTACCAACAACTCAGGACTCCCAGGCTTGCGTGGGATAGAAACAACTGGTGATTCAATGTTTATGTTCAAGATTAGCTTTACAGTGTCTGAATGACAAGGAGCCAAGCCAAACCCATATATTTCATTTTCCTCTAAAATAAAGGGTTCCCGCGTCTTCCTTGGAGTTTCGAAGAGCGACACCATCTCGCTGTACTCGGCGGTCTTGGTAGCTAGGACTGTGGTGACTTTGGTGGCTGCACTCTTCAGCATGTTTCGAAAATTTTCTTCCAGTTCATCCATAGATAATGTTAACTCTTTCAAAAATTTAGCAGAGTGATTATAATGCAAGGAAGCCATCTTCAAGTTGAGAAGACACTCTTGTTTAGATTTCTCAACAAACGTGAAACTCAAAGCTTCAGTGAGGGCTGTATCTTCCATTCTCACAAATACGGATTCAAAGTAGCCAATATCACTGATAATATTTTCATAGCCTGTGGAATTCCCAATGCTGACAACGTATTGGTTTTTAACATTATCTTGTGTCAAATCCATAAGCTGCAGACAGCCAAGAGAACCATTCACATCAAATGTGCTGCCCATTGAGACGTTCACCTTGGTGCCACCTATACTTGCGGTTGCGATTTTTCTGCCATATTTCTCTCCATTTGCCATTCCTACTGTCCGAAGGAGCAATAAATTCAGTCTATGAATTTCCACTGCCACCTCTGTGTTTTGTTCATATGTAGATTGGTAAGTTCCTTGTTCTCTAAAGTCTCTTTCAAAATCAGTCATCAGAGGTTGGGGACTCAAATCATCTTTATCCTTGGGAAAGGATTTTTGAAGAAAACCAATAAGTTCTACAATTGTCTCTGGATTTAGGATAATATCCAAATTATTCACCTGCAATGAAATCACCTGAAGAGTGCTATCTAAATTCATCGACGGACACTCTGAGCTCACAAATTGATATTCTAGTTTAATGAGGGACTCTTGTTCTTTGGTGAGAATTGTGTCGAGTGAAACACTAGTGGCTGATCGGTCATTCAGTATGGTCGCATCAGGTAGGTGAGTCACAACGGGTCCAGAGACAGGAGACTGGGCCCGGCTATCCCGGAGGCTTCCTGTTGGAATATCAAAACTCAAATTCTTATGTGAAGCCATCAAAAGGTCAAAATCAGCACCATATGTCTGCATGGTGTCCACAAGGAGCAAACCATGAACGGTTAGGGAGACTTCAGCATCATAAGGCCTCTTCACAAAGTGAGCATTGGTACCAAAGACCTTGAGCACAGAGATGTACCGGCCGTTACTCTCAACACCAAGCTGCATACAGTTAACTTTAAATTCAGCCAGGAGGAGCTGTGACTCCACCAGAACCTCCCGGGTGTGCTGCTCCAACATCACAATGCTCTGGGTTAAATTCATTACCGAGTCTTGCAAACTTCCCCGCTGTTCCTCTTGGGGGAAAATCTTCTCTTTAATCTGAGTGTCAGAAGTCTTTATTTCTGGGGTAGTGAGGAGAGCAAAACAATTCTTTAGAGCAGATATTTTATCTTCATTGATGTGGATTTTTAAGTCTGGCAAGTTGCCTGAGAGCACAGCTCCTGGGTATTTGGGATCTGAGGTATAAATCAATCGACGTTCTAACTGGAGATGAACATTGAATTTCTCTACCACATGGGTTGGTCCCACATCGATATCCTGGACATGCTTCCAATTGTCTTTCACTCGTCCAACCATGATCTGGAGGTCCATAAATGACAGCGAGTACCTCTCATACATCTTTGTGCTCATTAAATGTGCTTGAAGCTGTTCTTCGCTGAATTCAACGCCAGAAAATGGAGGGGTTTTCTCTCCATTACTGCTGCTTGTCTCAGGAGGTGGGGTGTTAGGTGGTGTGGCAAGAGGGGTCTTGTATTCATCATCACTAAACTGGTTTTCTTCAGATGCAGACCCACCCCCACTCTTCCTCTTAGTGTCATCTGCAAATAAAAGAGAGAAAGGTCAAAGTGGAGTCCTGCTCTTTCCC
>NW_006159616.1:11220348-11236161 GCF_000334495.1 Tupaia belangeri chinensis
CCCTTCATGTACCATCACAAAAAGTATAAAAGCAATCAATCACAATTAAAAAAAAAATAGATGAAAACTCCCTGCTTAATATTCGATATTTATCGTTTATTCAGTACAAACTTATTAACTGGAAGTTAAAACATGGGTGAACATACAGGAACACAAAAACAGCTGACACTCACAGTCAGGCTACAGGAACTGTTGCCTACTGCCTAACACTGCTCCCCACCTTCTGAGCTGTACCACCAAGAACTGCAATCACTAACCCTTCTTACTTTTTCCTTTTGCATTCATTTTGTTTCTCCCCCTAGAATGTTCCAAGAGAAGAGAAGTCCCAGCTGTCCTGTCCAACATACCATCCCTGATGCCTAGACAGTGTTTGGTGAGCAATAACTCACAACACATGAAGGTCTAGCACCAGAGTCCACTCTTAACCCCTCTTTCCACAGCTGAGCTGTTGTGCTGAAAAACATAAAAACACACTACTGACTTCTGTCACTTATGTCTCTGTTCCTTTAACACTTAAATAAATAAATTTTAAATTCAAGTAGGCGTTCTCTGTGTTTGTACGGGCTTTTTGCTCAAATCTAACTCCCTTTCCACATTCCTCTTAGCACCAAACTTCCATTTCTGCTCAGGTACTCTACCGTCTTCTATTTTCAGGTCTTCCCAGAGGAGGTAAGGTTCAGATTGATAAATTTCTTCTATTTCTTGTACCCCATGAACCCTCTCATTCCTCCGCCCCACCTCAGTGAATACTTTCAGATGTAATAACAAGGAGAAAATTACCTTCCCGGTGTCTCTTTTTATATATGTCCCTAATCAAAACAGATAAATTAGATATGCAAGAGAACTGAAAGCGCAAGTCTACACAAACACCCGCACATAAATGTTTACCGCAGCATTATCCATTATAGTCAACATGTAGAAACAACTCAATGTCCACAAATGACTGGATAAACAAAAGGTGGTAAATCCACATAATGAATTATTATTTGTCATAAAAAGGTATAAAGTACTAACATATACTATAAAATGGATGAACCTTGAAAATATTCTGGTAAGTGAAAAAGCCAGACAAAGGCCACATATTGTATATACCATTCATATAAAGCATTCGGAATAAGTAAATCCATAGAGAGAGAAAGACTGGTCGGTAAGACGGTGGAAGAGAGGGCACTGGAGAGTGACAGTCAATAAGGTGAAGTTTCATTTTGCGGGGTGAAAATGTTTGGCAATTAAACATAAGTGATCATTTTTTTTTTTAAGGTTTTGCCATAGGGGCACATGCACTCACTGGAGAGAGACAGAGACAGAGGAAAAGTAAGAAATCACCCTAGGGGGGAATGGCCACACTACAATCTCTTCTTCTCCACTCCCCTTCTGAGATTTTGGGCACACACACACACACGTGACCAGCATAGTTTTCAAGCCTCTGTATCTGAGACTTGAACTATAGTCAGTCATGTGGGAGTCCAGTGCCATCACCACCACGCCACCTACTGACCCCTGATAATTGTATAAGTTCTTTTTTGTAACAAGAGAGATTTTTGCTATAGGACACGTGTGGTTGGCAGAGAGACAGAAAGCAAAAAATCACCCTCCTACTGGGGGGGTGGGGATAGTGACACTGCAATCCCTTGTCCATTCTCCTTTCAGGATTTTGGGCACGCACACAAATGCACCCAGTATGGGATTGAAGACTCCAAGTCCAGGACTCAAATGGCAGTCGGCCATGTGGGAGTCTAGTAATGTAACCATTACATCATTTGCTTGTCCAGTAATTACAAGATTCTATCAGCATATCAAAAACAACTGAACTCTGTGCATTTTTAAATGAACTATATCTCAATAAAGCTATTATATAAAAAGTAAGAAGTGAATTTTGGAGTTAAGAAAAAACTGTTATGTACAACTGGTCCTGTAAACCAGTGGTTAAGGGAACTGGATTTCATATGTCCAACCACAGTTTGAATCCCAGTCCCAGTGGCTTAGAAAACATGCCAGGCATGTATGTATGCATGCCCCAAATCTCAGCAGGATAGAAAAATAGAAGAGAAGGGAGTGCAGTGTGCTCACACCCCACAGGAGGGTCCTTCTCTCTCTGCCACTCTCTCTTTCTCTGGCTGGTAAACATGCCCCTGAGCAATCCAAAAAATAAAAAAATAGTTTTATAAACCTTTTGTTAAGCTTTAGCTAAGCATATCAATCTACCATAATATGTCTTCATCACTTCACATTCACTTTATACCTTGGGTATTTGTCAGCAGCATTCTTCCAAGGTCCACAACAACTAACACAGGATTCTTGAATTTGAAATCATCAGGAAATATCACCTGAGGAGCAGAAATATCTAATCGCACAGTCCACCGTTTACTGTCCTCCTGTAAAATAAAATCAGCATCAATTAAATAATCGTTAACTGTAACTACTGAAATTAAACACCTTATCAGCAGCGTTCAACTATTTCCTTAAGCCACACTTAAAGTTACAGCGTGACTTAGTGGTTTATGGTATCAAAACAAAAAGTTTAAGATGAAAGTAGATTCAATTGCTTGAGGATTTGAGATACTATCCCAGGCAAATGTCTGATGTGGGAAGAAAAAACTATCAAATATTGATTTGAGGTATTGTTTGTACTTTGACTCTGATCAATTGTTTAATAAAGATTTCGTTTCTAGGGACCAACAGTTAGCGTAATGGCTATGTCACTGACCTCCCATGTGGTCAACAGCAGTTCGAGTCCCAGACCCGGTGGCTTAAAATCACACTGGGCGTGTGTGCGTGTGTGCCCAAATCCCGAGAGAAGGATGGAGGAGAAGGGATTGCAGCGTGGCCATTCCCCCGGAGGGTGATTTCTGGCTTTCTATCTCTCTGTCTCACTCTGTCTTTCTGGCGAGCGAGCACATGTGCCCTAGAGCAAAAAAGCTCCCCCCCTCCCCCCCAAAAAAAGATTTTGTTTCTACTTTATAGGGCTTTATATTTTTTAAATTGTGGAAATTATGGAATTCAAATAAACACAGAAATCCAAATATTTTTGCTATCCATGAACACTGATAATCATGATCTTTCAAGCCAAAATATCTTAGTAAAAAACTTAAGCTACGACATTTGAATTATAAATAACACACCAATTCATTAGTGTGTTAATTGTTCTTCCCTGCAACTAAAATTAGCTTCAATTGTACATCTGTGGTAAAATCTAATTTATCTAAATAACAAAAAGAAACCTCTTGGGTTGATTGCACAGCACAGTGGTTAAGTGCTGTGTGTAGAAAGCCAGACCCCCATGTGGCCAACTGTGGTTCAAATCTCTGCCTGCGGTGGCTTGAAAAACACACCAGGCATGTGTGCATGCAGTGCCCAAAATACTGACAGAATTGAAAAATGGAGAAGGAATTCCAGTAGGACTATATGCCATTCAGGGGTTGGTCTCTCTCTCTCTCTTCCCTTCTTTCTCTATCCCGTGGCATTGAGAGAGGAACTTTCACTTTTTCTCTCTCTGGCAAATACATGTGCCCTCCAACAATTAAAAAAGAAAAGGAAAAAAGAAACAAAAATAAATTTATTTCGTGCACGAAAACAAGAAGATATTGTTATCTTTTGCATTGAAGCACAGACACACATATACTCACACACACATCACAAAACAAAAACAGAACTCTCCATCCCTTACTACATACCCCTAAGCATTTCACTTCAAACATTTATGCCTTCCCTTAACACCTACAACTGGCTCTGCACAGTTCAAAAGAAGCATCCTCTTTCTAACTGCTCCACCTACTGCTGTCATTTTGCAGCGCACCTCCAGACCACACTGTCAGACACTGCTTTGCTAGACTGTTAAGATGATTCTTGGCTCTCTTTACCTATGGTATCCTGGCAAGTTAGTTGGCCACCTGGCATCACAAAGTGACTCTCAAACCCTGGAAAGAAGCTGAGGCATCAGTCAGTATTTCCTCAGACGACAGTAAATAAAAACAAGATCTTAAGTGAAATATTCACAGAATATCAGGTCTGGTAAATGGAACAAGTCTTAGAAGGATTCCCAGATTGATATGAAGAAACAATACAATCTAGTCACAGTCACTTTTTCTTCTTTTCAAAGGTTTATTTATTTATCCCTTGAATGAATAAGACAAAGAGAAATGGAGAAACAGCACCCTCAACAGGGTCTTGATGCAGCCATCCACCCTGAGGCAAAGATCATGGCACATGCAGATATGGCATACTCAGGGAGGCTTCAGGGTATGAACCTGGAACTATCCCACCTGGATCAGCCTTGAAGAGCACAGCAGTCTACCAATGCACAATTCACCCCTATTCATTTTTTAAGTTTGACCTTGACTATAAAAGTCAAGATTTTATTTTGTGCTAGCTGAGTAGGATTTCACCTTTTAAATTTACTTAATCAGTACAATGAATATGATCAATAAACTTGACAGAAAGAATGTTTGTCCTTTCCCCAGCCCCAAGGAGTATTTACATGTGCCCACTTACAATGAAGTCACCCACTAGCAAACGATCAAGAGTTTGCCGGATTTCTGCCTTGGTCTGCATCTTCAGTTTGTTATACTGTCTTCGGGCAGCTTCCGCCACTCTCAACTCAAGTTCAGACTGATAACCAAAACCTGCAAGGTTGGAAATATACAGGGGAGTCAGAATTTTCACCTGCTAAATGAACGAACGGGCTGTTCTACCCATTCTCACCAAGAACTTCCACCAAAGCTGAAAAACAATCAGTAACAAAAAGTGTTCTTTCTCCAGTATGACCCTGCATAATACAGGGCTCGCAAGGAGGCAAAGATGGTTCATGGACTGCCAAGAGGGAAAGGAAGAGGTACCTACGTGACTAGAATTTCTTGCACCATTTTCTGAAGGATTCCAAAGTATTGTATTTCAAAACCCTTAATAAGCAGGACATGACCTTGTAAGGCAAAATGAAATTTTGATGGAAATGTCTTCTAATGGGTTATTGGGAAAGTCATGATGCATTTTTGCATAGAAAAATATGTCACAACAGGACCAGCAGTTGGCATAACAGTTATGTTGCTGGACTCCCATGTAGTTGACCACAGTTTGAGTCCCGGACCCAGTGGCTTAACTCACGCCAGGCACATGTGCATGTGTGTCCAAGATCCCAAGAGGAGAATGGAAGAGAAGGGATTGTAGTGTAGCCATCTTCCCTCGGGGGTGATTTCTCTCCTTCTGCCTCTCTGTCTCTCTCTGTCTTTCTGGCGAGCACATGTGCCCTATAGAAAAACCTCTCAAAAAAAAAAAAAAAAGAAAAATATGTCACGACTTTCCTGACAACTTAATGTATTCTATCATCAAAGAAGCAATGGCTGCTATTCCTGTGATGACTCAAAAACTGGACCGAAACTAAAAAAGCCTCATTATTATAAAGAAGGAAGGAGAAAATATGTCTAGGAAAAATTCTATTGTTTCACCAGTATCCCTATCAATAAAAGTACTTTTTTTTTTCACTAAAATCTTTTTCGGGAACAAAGGAAGGCATAAATAAATCAATAATGATATTAAGAACTTGGCAGTATACACTGCTATACCAAGTGAGTAAAAGAAATTTCTCATGGAAAACAGACTGTCCACAGATATCTATTCTGTCCACTTACTCTGCAGGGCTTTTCTACCACTTATTAGGTCATTGGAATGATAAAAACCCTAGTAAAAAGCACCAGAAATGACAGGAAAGATGTGTTTAAAAGGAACATAAGATCAAACAAACAAAAAAGTTAACCTGAGGTATGAACCTTTCCCTTGTAGAAAAAGTCTGCTACTTTTTTTATAGCCTGGGGGTTATAGATGATATTCAGGGGCCTCGTGCTGACGTTGAGCCGCCTCTCAAAATGGCTGTGCACTGGATTTCTCTCGTACAGCATCTCAAAAACTGGGTCATCTGGATCCGCAGCTAAGAGAAAGAACAGGAGAAAAGGAAAATGGAATACGCAAAACAATCACCTTATTCCTATTAACCAGTAAAGAATTTTAGGAAAAAAGACATTTTCCTAATTATTTTCCAATTAGTTGATATTTATGCACATTTCAAAAATAGCGAGCCTTATAAGAACAGACACTTTCATTTTTAACAGGAAATATGACCATTCAGCTATTGCGTTGGCTCCCATGACAGAGACCAAGGACCTGGAGGCCCTGCAAAGTTGCCCCAGCTCACCCAGGTTAACGGTTCTACTGAGAGAACACCGAACTGTCTCCAAGTCAAACACAGACCCCACGGCAAACCACTGTGCACAATACAGAAAACACTCCCTCTTTTTCCACTGACCAAACGCGACCTATCTGTAACAGTAAGATTTTTAAGGATTGATTTTAAGAATACATGAAGAATTACCAGGGTAATGGTCACTTCTGTCTGCAGATGTGTTCTGAAGGCCAAAAGACTGTGACACTCTGCCAACTTCTTTTTGCTATTAAACACACATACAATGATGCATAAATGTCAGAGTGAGGGAGGACAATTCATTATACATATACTCACATTTGACCCTTCTTCATCACTCTCAGCACAATCAAACCAAAACTCACTGCATATCAGACTATTGAGTCCTGCAGACTTACTCAGATTTGTGCCTTTTCCCCAACCCAGTAAGACCAACTCTTCTTTTTATTAACAGTCTGCTCTGCTGCATTCAGCACATTTAATAAATGATTGCTAAATGAGTATTAAACAAGTGTAACTTTTCAAACTTTAAGTCTGCCCTCCCATCTTCTGCATAACCTTCTACCAAATCCCCCCAAAAGTTATAGACAAAGTAAATGGCCAAATGATCTACTATTTGGACCATACCTTTGCAGACTTGATAAGATCTTTGATCTTATCATTAATAAAGAATATCATACATAAAAACTAGATATATAAAAATATAACTTGAGGGTCACCCCTATGGTCCAGTGGTTAAGAAAGCTGGACTTCACATGGCCAAGCATGCAGTTTGAATCCCAGCTCCAAAAGCCTGGAAAACATGCTCAGTGTGTGTACATGTGTGCCTGAAATCCCAACAGGATAGAGAGATGAAACACAAAGGATTGTGGAGTGACCATGGCCCACTGCCGGCTTTCTCCCTCTCTTTATCTAGCAAGCACATGCACCCTCTGGCAAATTAAAAACACATACACAGAAAAATACTTGAGGGAACCAGCAGTTAGCGTAATGGCTATGTCACTGGACTCCCACGTAGTCGACCGCAGTTCGCGTCCCGGACCCAGTGGCTTAAAACTCACGCCGGGTGCGTGTGCATGCATGCCCAAGATCCCGAGAGGAGAATGGAGGAGAAGGGATTGCGGCGTGACCATCCCCCCTGGGGGGTGATTTCTCGCTTTCTATCTCTATGTCTCTCTCTGTCTGGCGAGCGCACACACCCTATAGCGAAAAAAACTCTCCAAATAAAAAGAAAGAAAAATACTTGAGATGGCTGTCTTTCTGAGCCTGGAAAGATGAGACTTCATATCAGAGTGCATGAATATGACTCTCGGATACAGAGGAAATTCAAACATGGATTTTTTTTTTTAAAAAAAGAATTAGTTTCTCTTTCTTTCTTTAAGATTTATTTCCTCTTTCTTTCTTTCTTTATTTTAATTTGAACAGAGAGGGAATTGGACAGAGACAGGGAGAGAGAGAGAGAAGGAAAATGAGAAAGCAAGTCGCCAGGTCCAGAATTCAAACCACGGTCGGCCATGAGACAGTCCAATGTCCTTAACCACTACACAACCTGCCAGCCCCTTAAACGTGGATCTTAAAATATAGAAAATAATGGTACTTTTGGCATTCTCTTCCAAATCAGAGAAATTACTCCTTAATAGCTAAAACAAAGGAGGAGAAAAAGGTATAGCCACAAATTTCACCAACATTTTCTTCCTAACTAATTAAAAACTAAACTTACCCCAGCCTATCTGTCTCGAGATGAGGAAATGTCAGAAAGAATCAGGTTAAGATGATCATTTACCAACACAGACCACAATTCAGATGTAGTAACCACCCCACTGCTGTACATACTGGATTAGGGAAGACGAGAAGAGGAAATATAGTTCCTTCTGTAGCCAGGTCTCGAAGAAACAGTCCACCCAAATGGACTAAAAGCAAGGAGGAATTTCTTCGAGGAAGAGATTCTGCTAGAAGTTTCACATCTATGAAAGATAAATGTAAGACTTGATACAACAAGATAATAACCTGAAGTGTGATGCAACGAGAGAACCTAAAGTGTTTAAAATGTATTAGCTATAATATTTTACAGAGGGCTATTAGATATCATGAACTCCTTTTCCTTAAAATTAGAACAAAAAAAATCCAATAGGGGCCAGGTAGTGTGCAGTGGTAATACAAATGTACACACATGGGAAAGGTCTAGGTCCATGTCCTGGCTGTGACTACGTACACGGGCCTATCATCTGGGCTGTGTGAGACTGGGGGTGGGTTACAGCATGTGGACCCACTTGGGGGTACCCCTTTCTCTCTCTGTCTCAGAAGAAACAAATGAATAAGTTTCACAAAAAAGGCAAAACAAGGGACCAGCAGTTAGCGTAATGGCTATGTTGCTGGACTCCCACCTAGTCGACTATGGTTCGAGTCCCGGACCTGGTGGCTTAAACTCACGCCAGGCGCGTGTGCGTGCGTGCCCAAGATCCCGAGAGGAGAATGGAGGAGAAGGGATTGCGGCTTGGCCATCCCTCCGGGGGGTGATTTCTCACTTTCTATCTCTCTGTCTCTGTCTGTCTGGCAAGCGCACGTGCCCTATAGCAAAAACCTCTCCAAAAAAAACCAAACAAACAAAAAATGCAAACCAACCTACCCCCAAAAAAAACCTATCTACATATTAACATATCTATCTAAATATACAAAGAATATTTTAGAGGCTTCCCAGCAGAATAACTTTCAAATAGAGCCTTTACAATTATTCAAGGGGGCTGGCCCTATAACCTAGTGGTTAAGAGAGCTGGATCCCAACTGGCCAACCACAGTTTGAATCTCAGCTCCAGACACTTGAAAAACACACCAGGCACATGTGTATGCGTGCCCCAGATCCTGATAAAATAGAGAGATGGGAAGAAGGGATTGTAGTATGACCGCACGCCGTGGGAAGTACTTTCTCTATCTCTCTCTCTCTCTCAAGAGCATGTGCTCTCTAGAAATTAAAAAAAAAAAGTTTAAATCACCTGCTAGTTCACACTAAATTTATAATAACTCAGCTCTCAAAATTATGAAGTCGAACAAAACTGTCTTTTTAAAAAATCATTTATCGTTCTTCAACTACTGAGCAATCACAGATAAGCTACAGTGTTATGGATTGAAATAGAAATAGTTATGAGATGTCCAAACCAGTATCAAAGTATCTATCTACACACTTGTAATTCTAAGTTACAAAGAGAAGTCAAATACAGTCGACCCTGATTATTCAGGGATTTCACATATGCACTTTACCTACTCACTAAAATATATTTGTAGCACCAAAATCAATCCATGTGGCATTTTCTTGCCATTCAGACACAGAGTTCCAAAAAATTAAGAGTCGCCAACGTGTACATCCCCAGGTGAGCTCCAACAAGGCAGGACTCTGCTTTCTTGTTTCAGCTCTTACCCTCGGGACAGCTCATGGCCATTTTAGAGCCAAATCTTTCACACTTTTATGCTTTTTGTTCACGGTGCTGCTAGTTTAAATGTAGTGCTCAAGTGCTGCCTAGTGTTCTTAGTTGTGAGACGGCTATGATGTGCTTTCAGAGAAAATATGTAAGAAAAGTTATACTCAGGGACCAACAGTTAGCATAATGGCTATGTCACTGGACTCCCAAGTAGTTGACCACGGTTCGAGTCCCAGACCTGGTGGCTTAAACTCATGCCAGGTATGTGTACATGCGTGGCCCAAGATCCCAAGAGGGGAATGGAGGATAAGGATTGCGACGTGGCCATCCCCCCTGAATGTAATTTCTCGCATTCTGTCTCTCTGGCAAGTGCACGTGCCCTATAGCAAAAACCTCTCCCCCTCCCCCCCAAAAAAAAAGGAAAAGAGAAGAAAAGCTATATTCAGGGACCAGCAGATGGTGTAATGGTTACATTGCTGGACTCCCACATGCAACCACGGTTCAAATCTCAGACCTGGCAACTTAAAAATCATGCTGGGCGCATGTGCATGTATGTCCCAACTCCTGAGGGGAGAATGGAGGAGAAGGGATTGTGGCATGGCCATCCCCCTGGGGGGTGATTTCTTGCTTTCTGTCTCTCTGTCTCTCTGTGTCTCTGGCTAGTCCAGATGCCTTATAGGAAAAATCTCTCAAAAATAAATAAATAAAAAAGAATAGCTACATTCAGATCTGAGTTATATATAAGCAATAGGCATGAGTTCAATGTTAATGAGTTAACAATGATGTGTATATTAAATAAGTCTTTAAACACATCTAGAAATAAAAACAACAGTTATGTACTGATTGATCAACGACTGTTATGTCCAGAGGCTCACAGAAACCTGAACCTGTATTTGTCCTAGGAGCAATAGGTCAGTATTAGCTAACCCAGTACTCACTATAATTACTACAAATGACAATCAACGGGACACTGATTTCTTGATAAAGAGCAGCAAGTAGTTTTGGGGAGGCAGTACCTGAAAACTCAAGCTGCATGAAAGCACTTTCATTCATCTGAGGAGTCCCTTGCTCCTTGTGCAACAGAGTCACTGTACCACGCTGCAACTGCAAATTCAGCTTGGCAAAGACGTGATCTCGCTTTGTGCACGTATTCATACACGAGGCCTCTGCCGTGGGGTCAAAGAACTCCTCAGTGCCTAATGGTAAGGGAAAAAAGCCTTGAGAACATAGGAGAATAAAAAAAAAAGCACAACCAGGCACAACAATCACAAGGATGATGGAGTTATTTAACTGCTTTTCCCCTTTTTAAGGAAAAATTCCAAAGTCACGGGTGACTGTTTAATCTGCTACTTTGAAATGACTCTAATTTACAAGGGCTCTTATCAATTTATTATCCAACCAGGGAGGATGAGACTCATGACAGAAAGCAGGGTAAGGCACTATGTGAGGCAGTGGTGCCCAACATGGGGTCACGTGTACTGTCCAGTACAGTGGCCACTACCACACGTGCCTACTGAGCCCTGGTGGCACACATATGTGGCTAATGTGGGTAGAGTGCTAGGTTTGATTCAACTGTACCTAAACAGCCATTTCTGGCTCTGATAACCATATTGGATAGCACAGGGCTAAAGAGTGGCTCTGGACTGACAGTCAAGCTGCAGAGTTTAAAATTTTTGAACTTGGAGCCAGCAGGTGGGGTGGTAGTTCAGGTACTGAACTCCCACATGGTCGACCATTGCTCGAGTCCCAAACCCGGCAGCTTACTTTCTCACTCCCTCTCTTTGGTGAGTTCCATGTACCCTGTAGCAAATTTTTTAAAAATAACAATAATGATAAAATTAAATTAAATAAATAATTCTTTAAAATTTTCTTTTGAATTTGTTCAAATTTAGTTCTCTTGTAACTTGCCACTTAGATCCATCAGAAACGGTACTAATATTCATACTTGGTAATAGAGGAGCAAATGGAGTATCTTCTCTCTGCCTCTATGAACACAAAACAAACTTTTCCAAACATAAACTTGCATTAAATTTGAAAAATACCACAGGCCATTGCACAAATAACAGACCTAACTGCACTAAGCATGCCCCACCACAGCCAAGGGGCCCAGGGAAGGCCAGCCCCACCATACCCAGGATCTCTCCAGGTGTCCACTGTTCCTGCTGCTCTGCTGTCAGTCCCTCAACTGTGGTCCCCTCAGGGGTAGGCTGCCCGTACCAGCCACCCCAGCCAGGAAACCAGGACTGAAGATACTGCAGCATCCCGCTGCCTCCGCTGGCTTCTGGGCCTCCTGGAGGGTCTCCTGGAGAATCCCACTGAGGCTCTCGCAGACTCTGTCAATCACAAATGAGCAGGTCTGAGTACCACAGACGGGAGAGCTGTGGCATGCCAACAGCTACTGCCCCACGGAAGCACTCAGCGTGAGCTAGGACTAAGTACATCTTCCCAGAGGATTTCCTACCTCTGCCAGTTCATCTTGTTTGTGAAATCGATCATGAACCAACTCACGCAGAATTTTCAATTCCTCAAAGCTCTGTTCCTCTTCAATCCGACACATTTCCTCCTGTTTGGGTGAAAATAAAAACAAGCAAAAAACCAGATAGTGTAGCTCCAAAGAAACTGGACATCCTACAAGTGCAGCACAGGAACCTGTTTGGACCCCAACATTTTCCACAGAAGGTCAAGAAATAAGACAGTTCTATGATGGCTATTCCTGGCTTAAATAGCTTTTCCATATAGCCCATTAGATGTTACTAACAAGTTGCATGCTACCTGGGACTTACAGTAAGTAGAGAGAGAACCAAAGAGCAGTGGAGTGCTAAGGTTTAAGAGGGTCACGTAAGTGTCCACACTGCAGCAGTCCCTCCTCTACAAAGCACTATTAAAGTGCTTGGATGTGCACAGCTCAAGTGATTAAAGTAAGCAGGTTGGTTATCATTCCTTCTACCTTCAGAGGAGGAAACCAAGAATGAAGATTACTGAGAAAGTGTGCAGGCCCCTGCTCCTGTATATTTCATACAGGATATCTGCAAGGACATGGTATGTTAACTTGTTTCATGCTAGTTAGGCAAGAATAATGGCAGCCAGCCAAATGGCAAGATAAAACAAGAATTGGCTATCCTAAAATGTTTCTTGCATCCTAACATTAATAAAAGGACTGGAGCCAGGAGATGGCGTGGTGGCTAAGGTGCTGGGCTTCCACATGGCCAACCACAGTTCAAGTCCCAGACCTGATAGCTTGAAAATCACATGAGGCGTGTGTGTATGCATGCCCAAAATCCCAAGAAGAGAAGGAACTGCAGCACAGCCATCCGTCCTAGGGTATGGTTTCTCACTTTCCCTCTTGGTCTCTTTCCAGTGAGCGTATGTACCCTACGGCAAAAACCTTAAAAAAAAAAAAAAAGGAAAAAAAGAAAGAAAAAGAAAAAGGAGACTATATGTACTTACTTACTCACCTCAGTTGTAATTTAGATTTTTTTCTCTCCCTCCATGCCTTTGCCTGTGCCTTTAAGAGAACCAGCCAAAACAAAATGTCTGATCTATTCTGTCCTTGCTATGAGATTCCTGTGTTAGTAACTCTGTCTGACACTGAGGAAAACACCATTACCAACTAGGCTATGGCCTGAAGGTATTGGCAGGAGAGATAAGAACCCCTAGGGATTCAGCATTGCCACTGGTTACCACAAAGTGGGAGTTGGAGGGAAAGGAGTATTTCTTTATATGTGGAAGAGTCTACTAAAGAAATGGTTAGTTAGGAGGGACCAGCAGTTAGCATAATGGCTATGTCGCTGGACTCCCACCTAGTCGACCGCAGTTCACGTCCTGGACCCGGTGGCTTAAAACTCACGCTGGGCGCATGTGCGTGTGCGCCCAAGATCCCAAGAGGAGAATGGAGGAGAAGGGATTGCGGCGTGGCCATCCCCCCTAGGGGGTGATTTCTCACTTTCTGTCTGTCTGGCGAGCGCACATGCCCTATAGCAAAAACCTCTTAAAAAAAAAAAAAGAAATGGTTAGTTAGAAGACAGTACCTGAGTCAAAATAATGGAAATGGTCTAAATTGCTTCTGCAGTATCTGGTCTTCAAAAAAAAAACAAATAAATCAAGGAAGAAAGGAGTCCCCATTACTGTCCCCCCTAAGAGGTAACAGGTCGACAGACAGGAGGAGAGGGATCTCATGCCAGGACTCCAGAAGTGGCCTTCTAAGGGTCTGCAGCCTTACAGGTAACTATATAGGACACAAGCATGCTTTCCCCACCGACTTTACCTACTTCTGCTTAGCCTCTTTGCACAAGAGTCCAAGGTCGAAAACTCCAATTGGAATTACGGAAGATACAGGCCAAAGCCTACAGAGATTAGTTACAGACTTTTGAGGAAAAGAATTAGGACTAAGATCAGGCTTCTAAGAGACATAGGTGACCACATGAAAATGTCTCTCTGGGTCCTTCAGGAGAGCTGGGAAGAAGGGAGGAGCACAAAAGCATGCCAGGACCCTCACCATCTTTTCTTCCTCTCACCCCATAACCTGACTCTTCTCAGGCAGCAGTGGGTAGAGGACATTTCTGGTCAAGGTAAGGCTAGTAGCCTTCCAAGAACTTCTCATCCTAGTAAGACCAAGTCTTTCCTGTGAATTTATGCCCCTTGACAGGAGACTATTTCTTCACAGATGCCATTTTCCTCTGCCTTTGAGAGACCATTTTCATCCTCTGAGTGAAGATACGAAACATAAGGCAACAGTTCACTAACCTTGTCCTCTGCAGATAGCAACCCTCCTTTTAACTTGCGGAAGTATTTGTCGGTATAAGACACGGCATCACGGGCACGGTGTAACAAAAAGTCCCAGGTACAACATTTCCTCTGCTCTCTGATCTCATACAAGTTAGCATTCAGGGCAAAATACCACCACTCTCGGCAGCTGAAACGGTCCATGATGATGTAATTACTGCTTACAATAAAGGCGACTATAATAAAATGTTATCATTCCAGGATATTCCGCCTAACGTCACTCTTCTGAGACATCTTTTCTCTTGTTGGCTATCAGTTTATGTCTCAAGCTCATTTTTATATTAAGCTAAACCCAATATGTGAAGAAAGTAAATCTGCTGACAATGAACACTAAACAACAGACCCCCAACTGCTGTATCAATAATAATATAGCTCTTGACTGGTTTGAATGATCCATAATATCAGTCTTTCCAGTGACAGAAAATCAAGTGCTGACTCAAAGATACACACCATCTTAAGATAATTAGTAAGGATTCAACCATTAAAGATATTTAATTCAATACTTCTAAGAAAAAAAAAACAAGGTAACATACAAGATCTTTAAAAAGTCATAATATATTAAACTGGTCAAGTTTATCAGGGCAACATGACAAGAGGATTTATTTTTGTTTTGGAATTAGAAAGTGCATGAGATAAATATTGACCAAACAAACTGGGTGGAAAACAATAGGGAAGCAGGTTCAAAGAATGGCATTATTTACAACACACTAGATCCCACCAGAGCAACATCAATCTATTTGCTAAACAAGATTGAACGAGTCATCTAAATTTTACTATATTTGTTATAAGGGTTAACCTGTAACACAAAATAAATATGCAGTAATTATTGCAACAATGATAATCAACAGGAATAGCTTTTCAACATACAGAAAAATCAATTATATTTTTATCTCCAGTCATGTGTAAAGGACAGTGAGGCATCTTTCTATTCGATGTGCAAAAAACATGTTGTAAAATATATTGTATATACAACATGCAGAAGCCCTTACTTCTTCGATACTGCCACACTGGGTTTCCACTTTCGGAACTTCACCTGCCTCTCCTTTCGTTCCAGCTCCTTGAGAAATTCCATGATTTGCCGGTATTGCAGCTTTTTAGGAGAAGTTCAGAGAAACTAGGTTAGAACAGAGTTATTGCTCTCTCAGTTAAGATTTATATCTAAAGAGAATTATTCATACTAGTTAATACACTGAATTGAACTCAGGGCAAACTGAAAGACCAAAATATCAGTTTTGGGAGGCATGTCTCTCTGAACGTGAACAATGAAGTGTTTATACTTATATTTACTGTATCTCTTGTATTCTTTGACCAGCACGTAAAAACAGCACTTCAAATGAACCAAAGATCAACCCAATTGAACCGTGTAATAGACAGTGGGTTTTGTACTTTGACCGGGAGGGAAATGGCCTCACATGTGCTTTCTTTCCT
>NW_006159616.1:11236710-11240498 GCF_000334495.1 Tupaia belangeri chinensis
GTACCTGAGACAGTTTCAAGGGAATGGTCTCCAGCTGAATATCACATTCAAAACGGGGACTGTGCCGAGACCGCAGAGGCTCCTTGGAGCAGTTTCTCTTCAACAGAGCAGACGCGCACACAGGCTCCAAGACGTAGTGATGGCTGCGGCTCTCCATGCTCCTGGCCACTGCCTCCTGCATGTCACAAGAACACCTGCTCTGCTCAGAATAGCTTTCTTTCTGGCCGACATTCTTTTACAGTGTCAGGGTTTTGACAGAAATGGCCAAGCTAAGCTATAGGCCGTGTCACAACAGCCAATGTTTTTAGGATCAAGTTACAGGTTGCTATGTTATCTAATCTACAGACTACTATGTCAGAATCCAAAAACAGTATAAAACCAGGTTTTAAAACTCTCCAGATTTTAAAATTTGCATTTCTATATCTTAATAGCTAATACATTCACATGGTTTAAAATTTAAAAGACCAAAAAGGTAAAGTATCACTTTCCTACTCTCACTTCCCAGTCAACCACTTACCCTCTCCAGAGACAACTAGTTATACCAGCTCAAGTCTCCCACCACAGACATTCTGTACACACTCAGGCCAATCTATAATTTTATTTTCTTAAATAAATGCTACATAAGCTGTTTGGTTTCATTTTTATAACACCATCCTATACAAAAACAGGAGAGCCAAAGATAACCTTGGGCCAGGGAAAAATCAGTCATTTTCCCCCTTTCACTTAAAACTTATAATTTCTTTAAAAAAAATAACAAACCGAGTTTTTTTCTCATCCTTCACAAACAGTAATATTTAATATCTCATGATTTATGACTTTCTAAATTATCTATTAAAGGAATGACATCAAAGGTGAAGTTTCAACATAAATGTAGTAAGAAGGTCTCTTTAAGGAATCAGATCTGGTGCTCTGTTCATTTAAAATCTGATGACCAGGATATGGTGGCTAAAAGAGTAGATTACTATAATACGATATGGTATAATATAACATAACATACGCACGCAGTAGAACACAATGGAGTAGTTAGAAGCAATGAACTAGAAGTACCAACATAAGACATCTTAAAAACTAGCTTTAAGTGAAAAATAAAATATAATGAAGTCTATATGCTCATGTATATTTAAAACAAACACAAAACACTCTATGTTAGAATTCACACACAAAAGCATCTCAAGCACACACTCTTGAAAGTGGATGCCTATGAAGGAAGGGGAAATCAGAAACGCCAAGGACAAAAACCCACATAGCAGTAGTCCCAACACTATTTCCCTTCAGTGTTATCATGCAATAAAGCTCTCTGCCAGATGGGGCCAGCAGGTGGTGTGGTGGTTAAAGGTGTTGGATTCCCACATGGCCAACCATGGTTTGAGTCCCGGACCTGGTGGCTTGCTCTATCGCTTTCCCTTTCTCTGTGTGTCACAGTATGGTTAAATTAAAATAATAATAATAATAACAAATGGAATAAATAAATATTTTTAAAAACATATTTAAAAAAAACACTCTCTGCCAGAATCATACCTGTAACTCCACCTGAGGCAAATCCCCCAGTAAAGTGCAATCGACATCCCAATAGATGCTGAACTCTGCCACATCTAATTGCTTCTTCCGCATTAGTTTCTGTACCTAAAGTTAAGAAAGATGGGAAGAAATTAAGATGACTGTCTACCCAGAAAGGTGTTCATGCACTCAATAAACCACTTATGGAGAATTACAGGTCAAGCACTTTCTAAAGCGCTGGAGATACAAAACTGAATTTAAAACATGGTTATGTTCTTTAAGAGTTCCTAATCTGGCCAACTGGGGATAAAGCATGCAAACAAATCATACAGTAACATACAGTAACATATCTCTCCATTTTCATGAAGGGATGGTTCCAGGACACCTCCTCTCACCCCTGCTTTCTAATGGATACCAAAACTTCAGATGCGCAAGTCCCTTATATAAAATGGCACGGTATTTGCATATAAACTATGCACATGCTCCCACACACTTTACCTCCTCTCTGATTACTGACAATGCCTAATATTGGGTTGTCTGGAAAGTCATGATGCATTTCTGCATAGAAAAATATGTAATTGGGAACCAGCAGTTAGCGTAATGGCTATGTCACTGGACTCCCACGTAGTCAAACGCGGTTTGCGTCCCAGATCCGGTGGCTTAAAACACACCAGGCGCATATGCGTGCATGCCCAAGATCCCGAGAGAAGAATGGAGGAGAAGGGATTGTGGCGTGACCATCCCCCCTGGGGGGTGATTTCTCACTTTCTGTCTCTATGTCTCTCTCTGTCTGTCTGGCGAGCACACGCGCCCTGTAGCGAAAACCTCTCCCAAAAAAAAAAAAAATGTCATGACTTTCCCAACAATCTAATATAATGTAAATGTTATATAAATAGTCATACTGCATTATTTTATTCCTATTATCTTATTATATTGTCTATTTTTTTATTGCTTTTTTTCCTCAAATGTTTTCAATCTAGGGCCACCTGATGGTGTGGTGGTTAAGGTAGCTAAATCCAGCATGGCTGAGTGTGCAATTCATGCCCTAGCCCAGTGGCTTGAAAAACATGCTGGGCTGGGACCAGCAGATAGTGTAATGGTTACGTCACTCGACTCCCACATAGCTGACCACAGATCGAGTCCCAGACCAGGCAGCTTAAAATTCATACCAGGCGTGTGTGCATGCCCAAGATACTGAGAGGAAAACAAAGGAGAAGGGTCTGCAGTATGGCCATCCCCCCTGGGGGAACAATTTCTCCCTTTCTGTCTCTATCTCTCTGTCTCTCCAGCAAGCATTATATGCCCTATGGCAAAAATCTCTCTTAAAAAAAAAAAAAATATGCTGGGCACATGTGCGTGCATGCCCAAAGTTCTAAGAAAATAGAAGAGAAGGAATTGCAACCCGGCCATCTCCCCTGGGGATGCTTTCTCTGTCCCTTGCTCTTTTTCTCTCACAAGTGCCCTCTAGCAAATTTTTTTTTTAAAGTTTTCAACTCATAGTTGAATCTGGAGATACAGAATCCATGGATAGAGGGCCAACTACATAAGATGCTACAAAGAAGAAAGAAAATGGCAGTGTGTGGATGGGTGCCAAAGGCAAACAACTGGATAGGCAGAAAGGATTGGGTCAACAATACCAAAGGTCTGATATGATGAGAGCGAGGTGGAAATATCTGTGTAGCTGGAATATAGCATGTTCAGTTTGGGAAGCAGGAACAGTACATGTGTACTGAGTATGTACTTGGAGTGGGAAGTAAAGAGTTGAAAAAGTTCCTTGGAATATTACTAGGTATACTAAGTTGAACAGTGTCCTCCCCTCCCCAAAAATTCATGTCCACCTGAAAGCTGTGCATGCAACATTATTTAAATGTAGGGGTTTTGCAGGTATAATCAAGTTAAAATAAGTTTAATATGGCCTTAATATAATGAGCAGTAACATTATACGAAGAAAAATTTTTTTAAATCACACACAGGGGAGAAGCTCATGTGAAGGCCAAGGCAGAAAATGGAATGTTTCTATAACACAAAGAACACCAGAATTGCCAGCAATCACTCAAAGCTTAGAGGGGGGCATAAAACAGTTTCTCCCTCAGAGCCTCCAGAAAGAACCAGACCTGCCAGACCCTTGATTTCAGATGTCTAGCCTTCAGGAAAGAAAATAAATGTCTGCTGTTTTAAGCCATCTGATCTGTGGCAGTGTGTTACGGCAGTTTGAGGAAACAAATACACTAAAAAAAGTTTACAGAATTTGGACTCCAAACTTAGTGACATAGAGACAGGGATCAGGAGCA